>NC_063335.1:43391575-43429451 GCF_021869965.1 Rhincodon typus
TCAGCTTTTCTGCTCCTCTGATGCTGCTTGGCCTGCTGTGTTCATCCAGCTCTACACCTTGTTATTTCAGATTCTACAGCATCGGCAGTTCCTACTATCTCTAATACTGTATGATAGATTTTTCAGCAAGTGAATTCTCATTGATACAGGCATTGCATTGAAAGCACTAGTTGGATGTTGACTGACAGTTCACTGTTATGCTTTTTTAAAATTTCATAATAGGCTGGTTGCCTCTTTTAAGGCACTGCCCTGAGATCAGATCAAAAAGTGATATAAATTTGTGTACTTAAAATTTAAACCAAGCTTGGCAGTTAACTATCAGTCACCATGTAACTGGCACTTTCTCCATGGCAATGCCTCTACATTGGACTCCATTTGCTAATCAATCTGCACTGTCCTATCAAACAGTATAAATCTTAGTTTTCCTTTGCACTTGTATTCTTAACAATGTCTTTTTTCGGCAGTATTCAAGTTCTTTACTACAAAATGACTTCATTGTTAATGTTAAATGTAATTATTTCTCAGGCACTTTTATGTCATTCTTCGGTATATTTAACTTTATTAATGTGAGTTGTATGATTATGAAATTAATTTTTTTCTTTCTTGCATTCAAAATGCCTGGTTGTCTGGTAACACTCTCATCTAAGAGTTCTGGACTAAAGTCCCATTCCAGGTCTTGAAAACAAACGTCAAAGCTGACACTCCAGTGACCATACAGAAGGAGTGCCACAATGTTTGTGATACTGTCTTTCAAATGGAATCTTACACTGCAAACCCCATTGACTGCCCAATCACATGCAAAATGGGCCATTGCACTCTTTCAAAGAGCAGGAAGACAGTTATCCCAGAGATAGTAAGAATTGCAGATGCTGGAGTCAGAGAGATAACACAGGGTGGAGCTGGAGGAACACAGCAGGCCAGGCAGCATCAGAGGAGCAGGAAAGCTGACGTTTCGGATTGGGACCCTTCTTCAGAAAATGTTATCCCATGTGTCCTGGCCAAAATGCATCCATCAATCAACACCACAAATGCAAACTATCTGATCGCTTTCAAAGTGCTGTTGATGGGAGCTTACAGTCTGTAAATTGACAGTTTTGTTTCATGCACTAAAACTGCGACTACACTTCACAGGTTCTTAATTGGCTGTAAAGCACTGCTAAAATACTCAGAGATAACAAAGTGTGGAATTTCTGAAGAACGGTCCCGACCCGAAACGTCGACTTTCCTGTTCCTCAGCTGCTGCCTGGCCTGTTGTGTTCCTCCAGCTCCACATTTTGTTATTTTCTGACTCCAGCATTTGCAGTTCTTGCTATTTCAGCTAAAATATTCATGGCGTTTTGAATAATTCCAAATCATTCAGGAAGTTCTGCTTAACCGTCGCATCGTGAAGCATGTGCAGGCTTCTCACAACGACGGCTGGAGAAGGAGTGGGTGGGTGGCAGCAACAGGAATGATTTGAGCTCCCTTTAAAAATTGGCCTGAGAAGCTTGGGTGCAGATGCCCTTGTGACCGCGGGAGGCGCTGTTAGGCGCATGGTGGGCCGTCGGGATCGGAGGGCGGGGCCTATTTCCATGGTCACGGGGGCGGAGCCAAGCAAACAGCAAAAATGGCGTCGGCGATGGTGGAGCTCGAGTCGCTTGAAAAGACGTTGGGACTTCGGACACGAAGCAAACTGGGGTATAGGAAGGGCGATAGTTCGGTGAGCAAAGAGACCGAGCAAAACTGGGAGCGAAATAGAGATCTGATCGGTCGGGAATAGAGAGGAAAGGCGAATTAAATTCGGATCCCTTCCCCCACCTCCCCGTCATCATCTGGGTATCTGGTGGCCATGGTGACTGCCTCGGGATGGCCGGCCGTGGAGATTCCGTCCATCAGCGGCAGTCTGCTGTTTAAGTATACGTAGCCGTGACAGAATGTGTTATCTCCTTGCGAAACACTTCTGAATGATTGATTTTAGAGTTATAAGACCATAAGACATAGGAGCAGAAGTTAGGCCGTTCAGCCCATCGAGTCTGCTCCGCCATTCAATCATGCGATTGATAAGTTCCTCAACCCCATTCTCCCGCTTTCTTCCCGTAACCCGTGATCCCCTTGACAATCAAGAACCTATCTATCTCTATCTTAAATATACTCAATGACCTGGCTTCCACAGCCTTCTGTGGCAGTGAATTCCATAGATTCACCACTCTCTGGCTAAAGAAGTTTCTCCTTATCTCTGGCCTAAAAGGTCTTCCCTTTACTCTAAGGCTGTGCTCTCAGGTCCTAGTCTCTCCTACCAATGCAAACATCTTTCCAACATCCAATCTGTCCAGGCCATTCAGTATTCTGTAAATTTCAATTAGATCCTCCCTCATCTTTCTAAATTCCATCGAGTATAGACCGAGAGACCTCAAACATTCCTCATAAATTGATAGTTATTTGTGAACTTCACTTTGCCATAGAAGATGTTGAGATTATTGGTACTTATAATCGTACGTGATTAAATTTCTGTAATCCTCATACCCACTACGCATATGCTGGCTGCAGCCTTTAAGGTTTACAAACAAAATGCCTAGTCAGGACATGTCAGAGGCAAGTTGTGAGTTAACTACATTGCTGTGGGTCTATGAAATACAGACTATGTAAGGAAGATAGATTTGGTATTGCATTAGTCAAATACATGGTGTTTGCATCAATGTGGAAAGTTTATTGTCATTAACATTGATACTAACTTTCCTCAAAATATGATTTATTTAATCATTTGAATTTAACTTTTCCAACTGCTGAAGTGGGATTTGAATTCCTACCTCTGGATCTTTGCCAGTAATCTGGAGACCTGAAGTAAAATGTCTATAATTACTAGATTACTGTATCATTTTGCCTTGTGACTTGAATTACTTGCCTCAGATTTCCCAATTCCTGACTTGTTCTTGTACCAATCATATTCGTATGGCTGGTCTCGTTCACTTTCTGGTGAATAATAAGATCTAGGATGTTAATGTTGGAAAATTCAGTGACGATAATGCCATTGAAGGTCAAAGGACCATGGCTAGATTCTGTCATCTTGGAAATGATTATTAAATGGCACTTGTGTTATGACACGGAAACAGACAACCGAACCAAATCAGCTCTTCTGCCTCTGATTTGCAATGTAGTAAAATTAAAACCTTCAAATACCCTCAAAATTAACCCCACTGATTCCAGACTTATTGAAGAACTGATCTTAGATTTTGTAAATAATCAATTCTTGACGTAAGTTTGTAACTTAAACAAAAACTTAGCAATTTATTAAGAATACAATAACTTTAGTTGCATAAAAGTAATCAAGCTAATTATGCACTCATTGATCACTGGATGTGGCAAAACTGCAGATTTAGCCCTGTCTATCAATTGCTGCTTTCACCTTTGCACAGAAGTATTCTTGTGTTTTACCCTCACCAGGTCTCCTCATTTTAACTATGCCTGGTACTGCTTCTAACATGCCGTCTGCACTCTTTGTTGACCAGAGGTGAACTCCTGCGTTGGTGGGAAAAGTAGAGTGGGATATACCAGACCATGACGTTACAGATTTGCAGTTGAAAGCAGTTCTGATGTTGATAGTTCACAACGGCTCACGGTTGGCTAATTTTGAGCTGCTAGATTTGTTCTCATCATGGGGCAGAAGAATAAAAATTGAAATACTGTATTGGTACGGTACATTCCTAAATACTGCTTTCATAAACAGTAAACTTTGAAGTGATCGAGTTGTTTTAAAGTTAACGTATTTGTTAATTTCGAAGGGTTTAGGTAAAATTGACATAAGATATTGTAAGATTTTTTACATTTCTTCACGGGATCTAGTTGTCCCCAGTTAGGCCTGCAGTTACCACCCTAATTACTCTTGAGAAGGTACGATCAGCTGCCTTTTTGTACAGCTGCAGTCCATGGGGAGAGTAGGTACACATACAGCACCATTAGGAAGCTTGATTCAGGATTTTGACCCAGCAACACTAAAATTCTGGGCAATACAGTTCCAAACCAGGATAATGTGTGGCTTGGAGGGGAAATTATCAATGGGAGTTCTCTTGCATATCTGCTGCCTTTGTCCTTCTAGGTGGTAGAGGTAACCAGTTTGGAAGATGTTGCCTAAGGATCCATGATGAGTTGCTAAAGTGCGCATTGTAGATAGTACACATTGGTGCTGCTGTGCATCAGTGAAGGGAGTGAATGTTGAAGATTACGGATGGGGGTGCCACTACAGCTTTCTGCTGGATGATGTCGAGCGTCTTTCATTTTGTTTGAGCTGCACTTA
This sequence comes from Rhincodon typus, assembly GCF_021869965.1. Taxonomy (NCBI): domain Eukaryota; kingdom Metazoa; phylum Chordata; class Chondrichthyes; order Orectolobiformes; family Rhincodontidae; genus Rhincodon; species Rhincodon typus. Next base: position 43,395,846 of record NC_063335.1, read on the forward strand.
TCCAGGCAAATGCGAGTATTCTGTCACATTACATTCCTGACTTGTACTTTGCAGATAGTGATGTAGTTTGGAAAGTCAGAAGGTGAGTTACTCCTTGCATAATTTCTAGACTCTGACCCACTCTTACAGCCACAGTATTGATATAACTCTACCAGTTCATTTTCTGGTCAGTGGTAACCTTCAGGATGTTTATAGTTGGGAATTCAGTGATGGGTTTGCCACTGAACGTCAACTGAAGCTTGTTAGGAAAGTTCTTGTTGCCTGGCACTTGGGTTGATAAGTGGCAAGTAACATTTGCACAAAAGTTTGGATGTTGTCCAGATCCTACTGCAAAGACATTTTGAGTCAAAGAAATTGCCACATTGAGTAATAGATGGCTGGTATCATTTCTAAGAAAGTTGATTACTAGGAAGAATGCAGAATAAAAGAGGAAATTGATACATGTACTTTTTTTTCTGGATGTAGAACTATCAATTATAATCATTTAGAGTTTGTTACAAAACTGGCTACAAATATTTGCAGTATGTAGATGAAGTTTACTCGAGGAAGCTGTGGTAGAAACTGATTTGCATTTTGAATGACAGGAGCTGAAAATAAAATTGTATGCCGAATCCTAGAAATCTATTTCATATCATGATGGGCAAACTCTCAGTACCCCATCTCTTGTTGTACATGTTTTACAAGTTACATTACTAGGTTTGGAAACAGCAGAGTGCTTTGACTTGCACTGGCTTCTTTATTCATTCAGCAAAGAGGAATGAGAGAACTGTATTCCAGTAGGTTAAAAATCACACAACACCAAGTTATAGTCCAATAGGTTTATTTGAAGGCAAACTGTTGGAGTCTCGCTCCTTCTTCAGGTGTCAGTGAGAGAGGTGGCATCAGGCACAGAATTTATAAGCAGAAGATCAAAGGGTCATAGACCAATGCAAATGTGACAAACAAACCCAAGATGGCTGTTAAATTTTTAATCAGTTAGAAAGGATTAATATGCAAATTCAAGAATTTCTTTCAAGTCACTGCCCCAAGATTCAGAAAAGATTTACAAGGATGTTGCCAGAGTGGGAGGGTTTGAGCCATAGGGAGAGGCTGAATAGGCTGGAGCTATTTTCCGGAGAGCGTCGGAGGCTGAGGAGTGATGTATAAAAGTGGTTTATAAAATCATGAAGGGCATGGATAGGGTGAATAGCCAAGATCTTTAACCCCACGTCGGGGGAGACCAAAACTAGAGGGCATAGGTTTAAGGTGATAGGGGAAAGATATCATAGGGACCGAAGGGGCAACTTTTTCATATAGAGGAAGTGGTGGAGGCTGGAACAATTATAACATTTAAAAGGCATCTGGATGGGTATATGAATAGGAAAGGTTAGAGGGATATGGCCAAATGCAGGCAAATAGAACTAGATTAATTTAGGATATCTGGTTGGCATGGACAAGTTGGACCGAAGGGTCTGTTTCCATGCTATACAGCTGTATGACTCTATGACTATGACTCCAGAGCGACAACAATGTGGCTGCCTCTTTACAGCCCTCAGGGCAAGTAGGAATGGGCATAGCCATTGACACCCACATCCCATAATGAACTTTTGAAAAAAATAAGAGTATACAGAAGCATGTCACATTGGAAAATCGTTTGCAATGTTTTAACGGGCATGGAGGGAATCTCCTCAATACAGCTCAAATTGTAGGGCGCATATCTGAAGTGTCCTCTCAAGTTCAGGACAGGTGAGGATCAGTTCAGCTGGGAGTTCAGTGTCTGCCTAAGCTGCCTCGATCCGCTGTGCATTCTCAGGGCTGCATACCACAGCTAGGAGACTCTGGATGGCTTTGGCTGTGTCCAGGAAGTTGACTGATGCCCTAATCACCTGCTTCTCAGACATCCAACACATTGCTGAGTCTAGTCACCCAAGCTTCTGAAGCCCTGTCCTCCACCAGCCACATTGCTGATGAAGAAATCTACTCCTGAGCAGTGGCTCCCTTACAGCAGCCACTACCTCCGTGGGGAGAAATCTCAGACCATGTCCTACATCTTTATCAGGCAATTCCTGGAAGAACATCAAAGGACTCATCAACTCCATAATCCAAAAATATGTGTATTGTGTGAGGCCGTGCATCCGGCAGAAGAAATACTTCCCTTGTAAGCTATGCTCCAAAGTTCCACACACGACAGTCAGCAACAGAATAGCAATCGTGACTTGACCTTGGCAGTAAGAAATGCAGGTCATCAGGACCCACCACCTTGGAGGAGGCTTAATAAAAGATATTGCCTCAGCGTCTGAAGATGCAAAGTCGTAATCGGAGTGCTGGAGTCCAGTGCCTGACCATCCTTCCTAAGTAGTAGCCTCAGTATATCAGCAGCAATCCAGTGTTACTTTTGGTTCCAGAATAACGCTCTTGAGTTTTCTCTGTATGTTTGTCACAAATGTAATTATTATTTTATTCAGGCACTTAAACACTGTTATGAGACAACTCTAGGACAGGTGGGACTTGAACTCAGACTTGTGGCCCATATGTAAGCATGTTACTACTACAGCAGGACCCTAAAATAGACTTCTGGGACTAACTCGCTTTTTTTTTTGCCTTCTCCACCTTAGCCAAAAGCTAAGCCTAAGCCTGTCACCCAAAAGAAAATTACATTGCCTTTTTTTAAATCCGTGCAGATTTTTATTAATTTCCATTCCTGTTCCAACAGCAGTTGTTTTGATTTGAATCAATGTCACCAGTGAAACATCACCATTTATTTATCTACCTGGAAATGTTATACCGCATAAATGAAAGACTCCACCAGCGCTGCCCCCCCACCCCAAGATTTTCTGTTTTATTTTTAAACATTAATCCATAATAACATCACCTCTTGAGTGCTTTTTTTTATTATTATTACCAGCTGTGTAACCTGAGACTTCTCCTTTTTCCCCTGCCACCTTCAAAAAAAAAAGTACTGGCAGGGTACCATGCATGCGTGTTTTGTACATGCACACTGAGAGCGGTTTTGGAGTGTCAACAGACATTCCATTACTCCTTGCACTGTAGTTCCACCACTCTAGAACAAGACCTGTAAGCACACATCTTTTGGTTTCCCTCCTCCCTGGTGCACGTGCACACACATGCTTACATTATCATCAACATTTAAAATTCTGTATTCTGTCCAATTATATCTGAAAAGCAGATGAGAGGCTTAAAATGAATTTTCTTTGACAGGCCATCCATATGTTGTTTCTATAAGAGATAGCAAGAACTGTAGGTGCTGAACTCTGAAAGGTCCCGACCTGAAACATCGACTTTCCTGTTCCCCTGTTGCCTGATCTGCTGTGTTCCTCCAGCTCCATACTGTGACTTGATGTGGATGGTCTGATTTGTTCCTATTTTCTCAGTGAATTGTTGTATTCAATTTTGGATGATAATCTGAAGCTCTTACAATACTAGATATTCTTTAAGAATATTATAAAGATTTATTAGTCCTAGAATAACTTTCCTCCAGTGGTTAAGCAGAGAAGAATCAAGCCATTCGTGGTAAATAAATACCATGTCCGTGTTGCCTTCTAAGGTTTCAGAAATAAAAGATCTTCGCCGCATGAAGTTTTGACTTGAACTGTTTTTATATCAGCCCAACTTCACATTTACGGTACTTCTTTCCCCTTGAGTGAACGATTCATGGCATGAGAAATTTGAGGTTATGTATTATTAAACTGTTCCATTTCTCCACCCTTTCCCAAGAATACAAATGGCTCCAAAATCTCTTCAAAAGAAGCTTTCATCTGTTCTATTAAGTCCAATTTTGTTTTCCCTGTAGCGTATTGATACGAATGTGATCAATTAATCCTATTGACTCCAGTGAATATATCGTGTGTTAACGTCCTATGTTAGCTGGTTTCTGTTTCATAAGTCAGCAACTTCTAAAAGATTGGTTTGATTTTTCACTAAATCATGCACCTATCTCTATCAGCATGTCTTGTGCCGTTGTATGCTGTAATTTATTTGATTCTGAGCTATTATTTTGAGTTGTGTTTCTAAACCTAGTTTTTATTATTCCACTGTAGGGAGATCATTTATTACCTGGTCTTTTCAACTTTGCAGGTCCCTGTACTACAGACTAATAATAGCTCTGGTTTAGTGGGGTTGACTACCATTGCATCCCATCTTGTAAAAGTGGCCAAAAAAGAGGCGCTCTTGGGAAACACAGCAGAGAAGAGCGCAATAGTTCAGCAATGGCTCGAATATAGAATCACTCGAATTGACAGTTGTAACAGTCAAGAGGATAGAAGAATGACCTTAAAGGTACGGTTAATTTCATTTCTGAAGAACTGACAGTAACTGAAACGTCTCTGTGGCTTCTTTTTAAATTAGATGTTTTGTCCTATGCCTCATCAGAATCCCCAACAGGGAGGAGTTTAAAATTTGAACATAAATAAAGCATGCCATTTTAGGCCAAGACTGAAATCAATTGAACTTGCATTTACAAAGGAGTTTACACTAACTAGTGATATATAAAATGCCACAGTCCACATTGAATGTTATTCTTAAAAGTGGGTTATAGTTGAAAGGTGACTGTTAGAGTTATACACAAAAGCCTAGCAGTTGTCGCCTGCTATTTGGCATTTCCTAAATTATTTAGTGGCAGCACCAACTGAATAAACTTTAAATAAAATTAAATGAAAACAAAAGCCACAACTATCTTAATAGTGGTATTCTGACACTCTACAATTTGAGATCTGATTAATTTAATAATTGCAATTTAAAATTAGCAATATATATATATTCTGAGTGACTTTCTCCAAGCGTGTTAGTTCGAATGATTTCTTTTTACAAAAAGTAATAATCAAGCATCTGGACATTTCTCTGCACATCCATTACAATTCTCAGCGATTAAGTTGACTGCATACATGAAGCCTATTAATAGACATAAACTACTATATTTTGGCAAATTTGCACAGTCCAGGCATTGCTGATGTGAATGTTATGATTATGATACTGTTCAAGACCTGTTGGATGAACTACGGTGCTAATTCACCCTCATTATTCTAAGCAGCAGCAACAATGCCAGCACAAATTTGGTACTGCAGGTTGAGCGTTCTTTGATATTTGATACATTAATACTGCAACCAAGGCAATTTTTAACCCCAGTTTATTTGATTTCACCTTTTTAATTCTGATCTTCCATTTTGATAACCTTGTATGGCAGAGCCAGGCCAAATCAGTGAAGAGCCACTGTAACCAATCTCTGGCTTGGGTGATAAAGAATGACCTGAATTTGTAAAGCAATGACTTCTAGCTTGGCAATTTATTATGTACATGCCTCCCACCAATTTTTGTTTTGTTTTTGTAGGAGCTCAATTGCTACCTTGAAGATAAAGTATACCTTGCTGGAAACAGCTTGACATTAGCAGATATCATGGTGTACAATGGCCTTCATCCTATCGTGGTGAGTGATTTATAGAACCTTAGAAATTGGACTTTTAACTAACTTAACCTCTGGGTAAGATTATAAAGAATCTATTTAACTGCTGTAGAATGTTAAATTATTCACAAAATATGACATTAAAATTCTCTGATTGTATGAAAATATCTCAAAGTAGCTCGCTATCAACTTTAAATTTTAAAGGAAAAACCTGATTGTGCTATAACTCCTTTCATCCTGCACAACCTCCAGTTAAACCAACTGGCTGACTGCACCCTGTTTTAACTACTTTTAGACTCCTCCCATACAGGTACAACTGATGCTAATGTTCTCTGATTCAGCTATGCAATCGATTGTGTAAGTAAGAGGAATGTGGAACAGCTTATCTAACCAAAACTGTTGTTTGTTGGTTGTCTTTTAGGTTCATTGGGAATGTGCCAGAGTAAGTCAGCAGAAAACATTCAAATTTTGTTGGAGATACCTTGCACAACAATCTGTCAGATTCAATAACTTGTAATAGCAACAGCAAAACAAAATGAGAGATTGGTTTACGCAGTCAAATTTGGATTTCCCTCAGCAGATATGCCTCAAAACATCATTAGCAAATCTGTGCTTAAAATTAATATGCATAAATCATAAGCAGAGGTAATGCTCAGAATTGGTATTGATTTAAAATCAGGGAGGTGCTTTGTAGCGTTTTGGACTAAAATGTGTGACACGTTTTTCATAAAGCTTGTGAACTGCCACCACAGAAATACTGCAAGTTATCAAATATTTTGAAGCTTGAAATATCACCATTGCTTGATGTTATTAATGAAATAACTTTTTGCTGTTCTAAAGTTGGATTAGATAGTTCTATACAGCCTTTCAGATGTTTAATTTAGTGGAGTTCTGGGATCAAAATAAGTATTCCAGTTCTGCATGACTGAAATCAAAATTTGAATGATTATACCTTCTATACTGGCTATTATAGAAGCCTCATTTGAATTGATAATTTACTGGCAATTAACACTGAATTATGGAGCAGTTGTACATCTATATCTATATAATCCATTCAGTTAAATGAGTAGATTGGAGAAACTGGGGTGGTTCTTCTAAATGCTTGACAAAAGAACCAAAAGCCACATGGGGGAAATAGTTTTTTTTTCTTATGAAGCATGTGTGTGTCTAGAGTGCACAGACTGAAAAGAAGATGGAGTCAAACAACTCATTTATTACATGGTTCTCTTATGTTTTAATGACCCACAGTTCTTCAAGTTATTCAAAAATATGTTTGCATTAATGGAGTTGACTTGCAATTACCAAGGTTTGCTTGTCAAAAAACTAAGTAGAGCTGATTCTGTTTTCTCGTCATCCACCTTGCCAAATAGGACTCTGACAATCCAAAAAATTCCCTCTGGAGTTCTTTTTACGAAGCTTTAATAAGTGTGGCGTGATTGTGTGGAGCAAACGTGGCCAGGCATGGAAGTTCACCTTCTAGTTTTGCTTTGGCTTCATCACAATAGACAAAATCTCTTACATACTATGAATTCAGCAGATGGAGCAAGAATTTTCCAATGGAAGTCAAATGCCTTCTAGAACGAGTATTTAAATTTGGGCATCCTCAAATCAGACAGCTTTCAAGTTTTCATGGAACATTACAGTACCAGCATGAGAGAGCATCATCCGCTTAGCACAGATGAGAAAGAATTTCTTCTTTGAGGGTAGAGAATCTGTGATTTCTTTTTCCTTTACTGCAGAGGGCTGTTGAGTCTAGGTCATTAACTAGATTCAACACTGAGATTGGCAGATTTTTAATCAGTAAGAGGATCAAATGTTATGTGAATTAGGCAGGAAAGTGGAGTTGAGGATTATAAAATCAACTAATCTGTCGTTGAATAGTGAGCAGACGTGATGAGCCAAATGGACTACTACTACTCCTTCATCTTATGGTCTTATTCCCAAGTTTTAAGCACTTCTGTGCTGGCATTTGGAGTTCAGCTCATACTCACAGAATGCAATAAATGCCTTCATGAGCATTTTCCCTACAAAGGAAAGAGAGGATTCCAGTACTTTTGCAATATGAGCAACAGCACGTATTTGATTTGTTGTAAGATACCCTGCTTATTGTGCGTCTAGAAGATTTTATTGAAGACTTGTGTGCGCTGTTGTTACTGGTTCATCTAAAAAGTAAGTGTACACTTGTACAGAGGCAAAGCACTCCAAATACTGAAAATGACTACTGATGCTTGTTTCCTGCTCTTATCCCAGACTGAAAAGTTTAATTAACTATGATTTCAATTTCCATATTTCTTTCCTTCATGTGGCTCATTTGCAATTGTCCCATTTCCTTCCTTGACTTATCTGTCTCCATTTCTGGGGATAGGCTATTGATTAAAAACCACATGTAAACTCAGTGACTCCAGCTACCTTGACTACACTTCCTCCCACCCTGCTTTCTATAATGATTCAGTTTTTGTTCCATTTCTTTTCTAATTTGTCTGTCTCCATTCTACCTGATTTGACAATGCTACATGAGTGATTTTGACCCATCTTCCTTTTTACTCAACCAAGATTCCCTTTATTGGTTGGCAGGGCCCTCAATACTTCCAATAATTCTGTTCTCACTCCTTCTCCTCCCTCGCAGAACCATGATAGGATTGCACTTGTCATTGCCTTCCATCATACTAATCTTGTGATCAATGGCACCCATTTATGCCACTCCCAACTTGATGGAACCACCAACACACCTTCCCTTTGCTCTGTTTTCGCATTGCAGGAATACATTCTTTCCAACATCCTGATCACTCCTAAGTCACCCCAGCGCTTTGATATAGCATCATCCCAGGTAAATGTCGGAGGCACAATATTTAGGAAAGACTGTGACATGGTAATGAGTTAGTAAGCCAGACCCCCAATTTAATGTTCTGGAGACATAGATTGAGTCTCACCATGGTAGATGGTGAAATTTCAAATCAGTGAAACAGTTTGAATGAAATACTAATGGTGGCCATGAAACCACTGCCGATTGTTGTAAAAACTCATCTGTTTCACTAATGTCCTTTTAGAAGAGCAAAGTGCTGTCCGTACCTAGTCTGGTCTACATGTGGCTCTAGACAGACAGTAATGTGGTTAACTCTTAACTGCTGTCTGGGCAATAAATACTGGCCTAGCCACAACACCCAGATCGCATGTGTGAACAGATAGAATTTGACTTTTTATCTCACTGTTAGCATCCAAATGAAATGTTGGTTTACTTACTTCAGTTATTCTGCTGTTGCCTTGAACATTTCTAGACCCATCTTTGTTTTTTTTTAAACTTGTCCCATTACCATCTCTTTTTGTCTTGCACTGTCATTCATTTGTCATTCCATCTCTCCGTCCTTGTACCCTATTACAGATCTCCCCCATTTGTTCTTAGTCCCAGCTGCAGTCCTTGCTGAAAACTGTTACGTCTGTAACATTTTCCAGTTCCAAAAGGTCATTGACTTGAAACATTAACTCTTGTTTCTCTCTCCACAGATGGTGGTTGACCTGCTAAGTTATGCCCAGCATTTTCTATTTCTGTTTTACATTAAAACACTTTCTCACTTTTTGAACAGGCTCTACAATGAAATACAATCTGAATCATCTTGTGGATACCACAGCTGTTGACAGGCCTTGATCTGTATGGACCACTTCACAGCCACCATAAAGTACTTATTCCATTCTGTTCACATACTTAAGTCAGTCATGATGAGCAGCTTTGCACTCAGCATTTCAGGGATATGTGTTGTGTGGGACTCTGTTCTGCAGGAGCTGAGTTGGACATGAAACAGATGTGGTTTGTTGTTAAGCTCCGTACTACAGAGAAAGCAAATTTCACTTCACAGTTGTTACTACATGCCACTCGTGATCATACTGTTCTCATGCTATAACTGTGCAGCTGGCAAGCATTCACATGACAAAACCCAGATTGGCCACCTCAAATGCTGGCTGCTTCACAAAATCATTAAATGTCGAACTACAACACTGGGCGGTATAGCTTATCAAATAATTTATCAAACATTAAGGAAATTGTAGTATTTCCAACTAACTGATTTCTCGCTTAGCGTCATCATTGACATCTAAATGCTTCATGCTCAGGTTGGGTAGATTTGGGCATGGATTTTGTTGCTGGGCAGCATACCCTGCGAAATTGTAAAGATGGTGCATTTAGAATTCTATCCCTTTGTTCACCTTACCACCTGATTGTTCCATTCCCCAAGTTGCCTTCAGTCTCCCTTACATAGCTGTCCAAGTATACACTTGATTTGTAGAACAAGCTGTCTACTTGATAATCCCCTGTTTTTAACATTTGGCAAACTGAAGTTCAGTCTGCCACTGATTCACTTTTTCTGTCATGTCTGCTGGAGCCAACTTCTGAATTTTTCCAAGCAATGAGAAATTATTGGGACTGGAGTGATGCAGTTGACAGGTTAGTAAGACATTCGGAAAGAAAGTTTTGAAAGAGGCTACGTAATGAAGATTGTTAAAGGAATGAATTTAATCTTTATTTCCAATAAATATGTTTGATTTCTTGGTTCTTTCATTTAAAATGGCTCCCTTCTAATTTTAAGCTCTGCTAATAAGATCCTGTAGTACACTTCCAGTGTTCAGAATAGAGCGGTATTCATGGATTATCCCTACCGGTAATGATTTTACAGAAAGTCCAGTAATTAAAGTCGAGATACGTCCATTTATACACAAAAGATGTAAAGTCACCATTGTCCCGGAGGACCTTAGGGCTGCTCTCTCATGAGAGACAGCTGGTAGTGAGTTTAACCTAATGACCACCACGCTTTAGGTGAAGTTGGAAAGGCGAGACCTTCATGGTAACCTCAACCAGTATGGAAATTGAACTGTTACGTCATTCTGCATCACAAACCAGCCATCCAGCTAACTGACCGTTCAGTATGCTTCTTACAATTCTGTGCGCTTGACTACTTGTCATAATTTCTAGGCAATTGTGGTGGCTCTCTATTGTTTTTAACAATTATGCCTGAACATGCTTTAACCATAATATGGTCCCCATAGAGACTGATATTTCCAAATTCTAGTGATTGAAAGGATCACGGGATAATATTCCAAATTTTCAAACTTTTTCTGTAACTAAAAACAAATAGACTAAAGTGTTTCAATGGGCAAATTGTATTGTAAGCTTCAGAAAAAAATTCCCATTAACTTTTTAGAATTACAGAAAATTTCCCTCCACTGTTACACTTTGTTCTGTCCCTTTTTAGACTGCTTATTAGGATTCTTCACTTAAGAGGGTTTGTTTTTCTTTTCCCAGTCATGTAATTCCTAACGGCAAAAGTAACTTTTGCAGTGACAAGAACTCCAAATTAGCCCCTTTAGCCAGGGCTAGGTAAATGATCCAAATTCATTTAAATGTTCACGTGCTTGTTCTCTTCAATCCAAGCACGGTTATCATCCACATCCTGCACAGAGATCTGCTTCTGTTTCTGTCTCTCCGTCAGTTTCTTGTATACTGACTATCTGATATGTTCAGAGATCTTTCAGGAAAACCTGTAACCCAATCATGCAGTGGTTTCCTGTTGACTCTTCCCCTCTCAAAGCCCAGTCTCTATAGCAGTGTGAATCGGGCAGGCTTTTCATCCAGGTAAAAATGCTAGTTAACAATTCTTTAGGCCCCAGCTCCATTCTGTCTTGAAATTTAGTGAACAGTTTTAAAGCATGAGCTTTCACATTATTAACACCTAATGGTCTACTTACTGTGCACAGCTGCCATTGTGTAAATGCTTATAGCTGTGAATATCTTGCACTTTCTTCCCAATTGGACAGTCTTGAGCACCCCACCTCTAAACCTGTAACAGCCAAGCTACCTAAGTTTTTTGTTAGGCAGAATCCATAACAGGTCATGTGTCTCTCTTAATTCCTCATTTTTATCCAAATTAAAGTGTACATTCGTAAAACATCATCTTAAAACTTTGATACTCTTAATACTGTGTAAACATACAAACATGATAGACACAAAATGACCAGCTGCCCATCAAGTCTGTTTGTTACACTGCACAATCCTTTAATGTTGTTCTTGCTCTGTGGTATGTTCTGGACCCATGCAGCTTAGAAAATTAATCAGTACCTCTTGCTATTGTAGACCTGCAATTAATTGTCATGTGTATTACAATTGTGCTATGAACATGGAAGCAATGGAGTGTAGGCAATTAATACACAGGTCTGTATTTACAAATTGCCTTTTCATTTAGTCACATAAATGTAAACCATTAAACTTGGCTTTCTGTGTAAAACAGAATTCCCATACATTCCTGCACCCTTTTATTGATTAAAGCTTTCCCTTGTGTACAAATGCACACTCTAGCTCCTACTATCCTCCCATTTCATTTTCCTGCTGACTATTTTTGGATCTTTGCTTCTAAAAGTGCCCAACCTTCTTCCACCTTATCCAAAAAGTGAGCACTTATGTGAGCACTCTCGGTAACTATTAATAAGCACCTCAACCATGAATACATCACAGGTGAACCCAATTCTAAGCAGCTTTTAAATAGGCATCCCTGGGGTAATTGGGAATTGAAATCCTAGCTTCCATTGTCCAAGTATCTTTCTTCTTCACCCCAGTGATGAAATAGTTTTGAGTTGACTTATGATTCTAGGATTAGATAGAGCACTTTAGTTCCCTCTGCTACATCCTCAGCTGTGGTCAATTAATTCAGCATGTATCAAACTTGGGACAGTTTCAAATCTGTGTGATTCAGTCATACACTGTATTCATTTTGATTATTGGCCCATTTGTAACTAAAGATGTTTCACTATGTTAAGCTGCTATTCTTGTTCTTAACTATTTTTGATATATCTGTTTCTAGGCTGAACTAAACCATGAAGAGCGAGAGAGATACGTAAATGTTTCCCGGTGGTTTGACCATATCCAACACTATCCGGGAGTCCGACAACACACAGCTGCTGTTGTCTTCATGAAGAACAGGCTGTATCCTACCATTCACTAGGAAAGCTGCATACAGTCTTCATGAGTCATGCTGAATTGGAACATTTGCTTGTCAGAATTGAAGTAGTGAGGGTTGACAAGAGCACATTTTCTGATTCTAGAGCACAGGAGAACATGCCTGTTGTTCTTCTGTCTCTTGTTGTGTTTCTTTGTGGTAAAAATGTAACACAGCAAATTATTTTTTAAAATTCCATTTGCATTTTATTTAGCTCCAAAATTAACTTCAGGTGTCAATGTTATAGGTTTTACTATGCTACTATTTCTGTTTTTTAGTAAATCATGTTTAAAGCGGTTATGCAAAGTTAACATGAGTCTTATTTCTGAGTAGAATCTTGCCCATTTTACAAAGTGTGTTGTTAGTGTACTTCAGTCACTAAATAAGTTTTGGAAAAGTCTCTATAATAATTCCAGTTGGTGAAGACAAGTGTCTGGAAATGATGTTTGGGCTGAAATTTCCAAAGTGCATCTCCATTAAGTGGAGTGAAAATGTGGTTACACTTTCAGTGCATAATACTGAAGAAATATTGAAACATTTTTTTCTGTGCCACTTAATACTGGCAATGCATTGGGTAGTGAAATTACAGTAACACTTGGTCTGGATTATTCTATTTAATTCTGGAGCATTAAATGAAAGTGAGCTGTTAAACATATTTTTCTAAATATTTCAACCACCCAGTAGCACTTTTTCTCATTGTGACTCAGAAGTTCCATAACCAACCAACTTTTTTGCAATGTTTGAAATTATTTAAAATATATGTTGTTTACATCATTTTACTTTAAGATTTGTGAAAAATGTGCCAATTCTGAAGAACCTGTCAAAGGGTGCCAGCAACCTTAGCTTGACTGTGAAGATTCCTAACTATTTGCAACTGTATCATTTGACTCCAATGGTAATCCCCTGTAGCATTTCTACAGCAAATGATCAATATTTATTGGTGGGTATCTGGAATTCATACTCTTAAGATATGTGAAAATAAATCATAAATTTGAACAATTTTTGGTGAATCATGAGTGTGAAAGGTATGAATTAGTCTTATTAAACTGGAGACTCTAATACGTGATGCCACATGTTTGAAGCTAAGTACGCTCTGAACTTGAAAATGTAACTTGGCATTTTTTCACTTCATAGTTTCATGGCTCTGTAATGCAGAATCATTCCTAGGGGAGGGCAAATCTGGGTGACCATCCTGGCGCTTTGATTTGAGAGGCCCATTCTGGGACGTAGGCAACCAGGAAGAACCAGAAGGCAGAATAGGTTGACCTTTTGAATGGGTGACATCCATTTGGTGAATGGACTGAAAAGCTGAAGAATCATAGGAAGAAGGACATTTAGGAGGAGTTGGCAAACCATGTGATTTAGCCTGGGAAGTGAGCAGCTTCCAGGTCTCTGTGACCCCCTTAGGGATAACTCTGCTTTTCAATTGGCAGCAACAATTTAAACTTTGACACCCTTTAAAATTAGATTCCCAAGTTGTTTTCGGCAGTCAGTTGGATGGCTGCTTTCTGTGCAGGCAACCCCATTAGCAAGGTTGAATTCCTGTACCAGCTGAGGTTACCATGAAGGTTCTGCCTTCTCAACCTCTCCCTTGCCGGAGGTGTGGTGACCCTTGGGTAAACCACCACCCGTCCTTTTCTGTAATGAGAGAGAAACCCACTGGTCTTCCAGCACTAAGTTGATTTGCCTTACTAGTAAAACGGCTGTTAAAATAGCCACTTGCAAAGCTTACTTCATAGCTGTGATGGAAAAGGGCTCTTTTTGAGGCTTACTGTGGTTTAGTTATAGCAATTGTACCTGGCATGTGGCCGGGAGAGAACGGAACAGGCGTTCATTGCTGTTTCCCCACTCTGCTCCACCCCATTACTGTACACCCCTCCAACATTTATTATCTGGTTTTAAAAAAAGACCTGCATACCAGAGAAGTAGGCCAATTGAATCAATCTGTTTGTGCCAGTCTTTATTAACTACATGATCCTCTTCAAATAAGACTTCAACCATGCCAGCATTTCCTTCTATTCCTTTCTCCCTCATTTACTTACTTTCCCTTAAAGATGCTATTTACTATTCAATATTAATAATAATAGGAAATTATGGGTCTATGGATAAGTTCTTAATCAGGATCAAATGGAGCAACAGCGCCTTTTTAAAAAATAAAAATCCTATTGAAGCCTTCAGCCCAAACACACAAACAAAGCATACCGCACATAAACAGCACAGGCTTGCTGAGCTTTGACAACCCTGTTTAGTCTTTTTGTTTCCTGTAGTTTGAGAAGGGATTATTATGGAACATTCACCAATGGAATTATTGCAAAGTCATGTAAAGACCATACCTTTTTTACTTTTATTTTTGATTGTGGACTGAAGTGGAAAAAGAACCTTTTAAAAACCAATGATTTTTGAAGGATTGTTGCACCTTTTAAAATCAAGGAACTTGACTCATTGTAAGTGCTGTTTACACAACTGCCTGTTCATGCAATGGGGGTGGCGAGGGGGAACACTTTGTTTGCAAATGAGATGCAGCCAAGTTGTGTGTACAACTGCACCTTTGCTTGACAATAGGTAGCAAATCGGTCTGTGGACTTGTGACCGGTTATTATTGGCAAAGACCTTCTGCCTGCTAACAACTATGTTGTTTGGACCTTGGGAGGAAAAGGATGTTTCTGCTCTGCATTTAAAAGCAAATGAAGCCTGAGATAGGTTTTTATTTTCCTTCTCAGCAGTTCCTGTAAACTGTGGCTTTTAACAGTAAGTCTGAGACTTTATAAATGTGAACTAACATCTAGTACCTTCTACAAGCAAGTGAAAGTATCTGGAGAAGGGAAATAAAGGAACAACATGTATTATCAATCCATCTCAGGACCATCTCAGACTGTATGAACAGGGACCACTTAACGTCTCTATTTTTTTCCTTCTGTCCATGATTTGTTTACTATGTGTAAAGTTTTAAGTAGTATATAATGTCAGTAGTTCATAATTGTTCATCTGTAGATAGAATCTATTTATAAAAATAGTAATTTTTGTTAAATATAGAAACATGGTCCATGCTTTCTGTCAATCTTAAGTTTAATAGAGAGATAAATTGGAGAATTCTGCATTTTTTTTACA
This sequence comes from Rhincodon typus, assembly GCF_021869965.1. Lineage (NCBI taxonomy): Eukaryota > Metazoa > Chordata > Chondrichthyes > Orectolobiformes > Rhincodontidae > Rhincodon > Rhincodon typus. The sequence continues at coordinate 43,411,326 of NC_063335.1, forward strand.
TCTTTAGCTTTTGTGATGACTCCAAGAATATTGGAGCTTGATTTTCAGTGCACTACCCCAATGAGGTGTACCTGTTAATTAAGAAGAAAGAAACGTGAGGTCTTTCATCAGTATTGGTAGGAAGGATGTGCTTTTCTCTGACAAAACTTCTGGATTTTTTGGAAATTCTGAAACCGCTTCACATACTTTGAATCATCTCAAGTAGTTGTTGTTGCTGTGTAGATGAGGCGATCACTTTATAAAGAGCAAGAACCATTAGCTACAATAACTGAGTGACTCGTCATAATGGTGTTGGTAAACTGAAGAGTAATGCTGAGAAAAAAAAAAAGCCCGTTCTTTGAATAGTATTGTTTGATCCTTAGCGTCCACTTATTCTGCTTGGCAGAGCCTTAGTTAATATTTTAGCTGAAATAAACAGAATTCTCAGTGATCCTATCAGTACAGTGCTGAAATCCCAACAAGATGTTCCAATGACTGGAGAGTCCAGAACTAGAGTCATAGTCTAAGAATGCAGGACAGGTCATTTATGACCGAGATGAGGAGAAATTTCTTCACCCAAAAAGTGATGAGCCTGTAGAATTCTCTGCTACAGAAAGCGGTTGAAGCCAAAGCATTGAATGTTTACAAGAAGGAATTAGAAATAGGTCCTGGAGCTAAAGAGATTAAAGATTATGGGGAGAAAGCAGGAACAGGGTACTGAGTTGGATGATCAGCCATGGTCCTTTTGAACGGCAGAGTAGATGTGAAGGATCAAATGGTGTATTCCTGTTATTTTCTATGTTTCTATACCCATTAGAGTTTAGAGGAATGAAAGGTAAACTTATTGAAACGTGTAAGATTTAATAAGGCGGAAACCAAGGGACATTTCCGCTTGTTGTGGAGACTAGAACTAGAAGGTGCAATTTAAGAATAACAGATTTCTCTTTTAAGATGGAAATGAGAATGACAACTTTCTTCTCAGAAGTTCCTGGCTATTTGGAATTCTCTTCCCCAGAAAGCAGTGTCACTGAGTTCATTCAAAGCTGAGTTTGACACACCTTTGAAAGACAACCAAGTGGAGGGTTCTAAGGGCAGACAGGAAAGTGGAATTATGATTTCAACCAGATTGGCCATGATCTTATTGAATGATGAAGCAAACTCAAAGGGACAAATGGAACACAATCCCACAGTTAATTAAGAGGCATATGTGCCATCAATTGGCTAATCTATGCTTTTACATTACTGTTTGTACTATTTAAAGATGCATTGAATTACATTGGAAAGCGATCATTTATGCCTCATTTTCCACATAATGATATGCATAAGCAACATAATACATTAACTTACATTATCTCATTGACACATTGTATGATTACTAACCACATTTGCAGTGGCAACATTTAAAATAATTGATGATTGTGAGGAGTTGGATAGTATGGCATTCATTTGAATTAAAAGAAGGTAATGCAGTTTGCATAGATCAGGTTATATCCACGATGATAATTACTCTAATGATTTTGTTCCATAGTAAAAGTGCATTATTATGTTGTCATTACCCACGCGTCTTTCAATTTACATCATCTGCCAACATAGGTTTGACTGTATTTATAAGATGTCATAAAATCAACTCTTCCCAGCAGGGAGAAAGGATTAAATTACAACCCCGCAGACACAGAAATGTGTGTTAAGGTCCTTATCTTTTCAGGATTTCTGCTGTAAAGATTGAGACACCAGGCAGGGATTGTACTGAAATGGAACTGAATCAACTATTTAAGCAGCTTCCAGGCAGGACATTCATTTACACATTGTTTGTTATAAAAACTGCATGACTTGATCTGCTGGTACAGTCCATTATTCTAATACTAAATGTGTTGCTGTTAAATGAGCAATGATTTTTCATCCATTTTCCATTTTCTTTTTTAGTGACAAGAAACTGATTGAGTGACTTTTTCTTAAAGAAACTTGTGTCATCCCATCCATCAGCAATATTTTTGGTTAATCAGAATGGTCAAGACATCCCATGAGTTTATGATACTGATCAACACTTTGTACTTATACACTGCCTTTAATGTCTTAAAACATTCCAAGGTTTTTCACAAGCGATTATCAAACAAAATTTGACACTATTAAGGAGACTGTTGCTAAATTGTACATTTTTAACCTTTATTATAATTAGTGCAGGAATAAACTAAGAGTATTCAAACTCAAGCTGAGTAGGCTGTTTTTAATACAGCATTTATGGTTTACAATATATAAGGAAAAAAATCAAGACAACCTAATCTGGGAAATAGTGGACAACAAATCCCAAACATACTTCAGTGAGGCTAAGTTCAAAATTTTGATGTCAAAATCCTCTACCTTTGTAAACATTAGAGCCTAGTACACTCTGTAACACATCCATCTTTCAGTCAGAAAAGACATTAGTTTGCCTGTGTCTATTAATGCTGTGCAGATAAATAAAATCCAAATTTGTTCCATTTATTATAGGACAGTAAGAATTTAATTGGTTAGTTGGAGAATAAATGGGGAGAATAACCCCTAAGTTTTGTTTTGACATTACAACTTATTAAGAGTAGATTTGCTTAATTTGTTGCAAGAGTTGAACGCCCTTGAGGTTTTTCTCAAGAATGGGATCTGAGGCCTGCAAGCTATTTTGTGGCAGAGAGCTAAATTACAGAACACAGTCATCGACCCTGTCACTTTGTATTTGGGCCCATGGATTGCTTGAGTCCACATGACCATTCTGTCTGTCAGAAATCTGATAAAATATTTTTGAAAAGAAAACTGTTTGACTGGTTGAAATTTGTTAACTCAAGTGTGCTGTTTTCACTATGTATATCCTTTGAAAGATGAACAATGATCAAAAAATGTGCACTGCAAATCAAGTGAACATCAGTGACATTGTAGACACCTTCAGATTTCTCCTTAAATCTGTCAAATCAGTGAAACTTTTATAAACTGTTGCATTAGAACTCATAGCTTAGGAAACTTGAAATGCAAGCAATTGTTTTCTAATACATCTGAGAGATTACTTTTTTGAAAAAAAATCTGCCATTTATTGCTGGAGAATAATCAAAATTTGCAAAACACATTTATTTACAGAATATTATGTGAAAAGAGCAGGGAAAAGGGACAAGTTGGATTACACTTACATAGAGATGGAATAAGGATGGGCCAAATGGCTATCTCCTGCGCTATAACATTCAACTGTGATTCTAGTTGTACTTGTGTATCAGATTGACAGTTTCTCTTGCTCCTTCATATTGTATCGTGGTACAGTGTATGTGTTAACAAGGCTGAATGGCATTTTCATTATGAGAACTGGAACAAAGTTTGGTTGCAATGTCACAATTGTTGTGCCAGACTTTTTGTGGCAGCATTTATAATGGGAAATCCTTAATGTCAATATTTTGTCATACTAATTGTAGACTTCTCAGCACTAAATACTGTTATAAATGTTTTATTAAACATAAATAACATAAAGTTGCCCATTAATTTGTACTTTTTCTTAGTCAATCTTTCAGTCACTTTTATCTAGGTTTTCTGTATTTGGTATATAAGTGTTTGGTTAGTTCAACTGGCTGGATAGCTGGTTTTTAATGCAGAATAATGCCAAAAGTGTGGGTTCAATTTCTATACTGGCTTTCTCAATCTCGTCCCTCATCTTAGGCATGGTGAACCTCACGATATATTACCACCAGTCATCTTTAATGACAGAGTAGTCATGTGGTCTGGTAAGACTATGATGACTTTACCATCTCTTTATGTCATTATAGTCCTTCAAGTATGTATTTGTCTATTGCATTTAAATGTTGTATTTTGTTTAAGCAAAATATATGAAAAACAAATACATTTGTTTGAAATAGAGAAACTCTTGAGCACATATCACCAGAGGCAGCATGGAAATGCAAAACAAACACAAGAGAATGCTGGAAAAAACTTCATTTTAACAGCATCTGTGGAGTGAAGAACAGAGTTAATGCTTCAGAGTTAATATATAACAGAGTTATAGTCCAGTATGGCTCTTGTTCAGAACTTTATATAAAGCACAAAAATGTACTACTGTTAATTGATGGTTCTTTTGTGATCTTTTCTACACTAACTACTGCTGCTTTCCACTATGCTCCCCACCCCCCAACTCCCCCCTGCTGAATAATTCTGAATGTGCAAGGAATTCTGCTGACAACCAATTTAGGATTGTCAATTGTGCTCACAGTGTGGCACACTTGCATATACTGGACATGTATATTAATATATAATGAGCTATTCTTTGCAGTCATAAAGAACTTATGCATGTTCTAACTCAACAAAGTGGGTCACAGATATTCATTGGTTCATTTCTCACAATAATGCCCTGACCAAATGGTCAAGCTGGCTGGTTTAAAATCTAACAAACTCTGGCTGTTAACTGTCAATCAGCATTAATGGGTGCCTGCTCCATGGCAACAACTCTAGCAATCTGAGTCCAACCAATCAGCACTTTCCTCTTGTGTAATACAAATGTTGATTTCCCCTTGAATTTGTATTCTTGCAAAATGTCCTGATTAATGCAAGGTGAGAAGCTTCAACAAAATGTGTCAATTTTTTCAGTAACTTTAAAGAATAATGAATTATTTCTCACTTTTCTCATGTTGTGTAAAACACGTTACTTTCCACTTCAGTCAAATTCTAGGCTAGCAGCTTGTAGTTTTAGGGGAATCAGTTGGGTATAACATTAAGAATTCTTCCAGTCTTAGTATGGTAACGTTTTAATTTTACTGTTCAGGAAATCTGCTGAAGATTAGGGTTGACAACCCTGCCATGACCTGAAGTTTCCAAGTATGAAAAATTAATCGCTAAGACATTACTGCAAGTTAAGTTGAATAAAAACAAGTTATAGGGACATTACAAATAAGTGGTTGATGTTGAAGATTTTCATTTATTAATTACAATATTGTTGGAGATTGAACTAAAAGGTGGTTTGACAACAGCTGAATTATTCAGTTCATAATAAAGAATATGTTTGCTTTCTAATTGACGGGAGAGGGTGTCAATCAGCAAGAGTGGAAATTTTAGGTGATCAATCAAAAGATTGCTTGGGTCTTAACTCAGAAATACATCTAAACAGAGTTTGCATTCCTGTTGTGATTATGTTAAGCTGATCATTACTGGTTGTTGTGGTGCAATGTGTTCTTCTTAGAATACTCAATCGTTTTTGGCAGTTACAGTTAGCAGAACGAAATGGTAGCCTGGTTAGAGCTGCAATGTCAGTGAGCATCTCAGTGACCTGATACACTGATTTGTCACCCTTTTAGTGGCGCATCATGAGAATGTTTAAAAAGGTTTATCTTTATATTTGAACTAATGCAGAGAAGTGAAACTTTTGTGTGAGAGCTATAGATGGCTTAATGCAATGCCAGTTAGGTAGAAATTGAAGGTGTTGAGCTACTTTCAGAGAAGAGCTATGAATAAAGGAGCTCTTAACACCACTTATGTTCACTCCTCTAAGTAACGATGCTTGTTGTGCAAATAAATATGTCTAACCCTAACCACTCTGTAACTGCATTTACATCTGGCATCCATACTCAGTGATTACATAATCAGGGGTACCAGAAGACATGCATTTACGAGAATTGGCAAAAGAACAAGAGGGAAGATCATTTTGTGCTGTATTTAAATGCATTTACTGAAAAAAGTCTTGGAAACAGATCCAATAGTAATGCTGGAAAGGGGACTGTACATATTGTATAATTGTAAAGGAAACAGTCAAAGGTCTATGGGGAAAGGGCAGATGTTGGGATTCATTCAACAGCTGTTTGGAAGAGCCATAAAAACTAAAATGAACTAATAGGCCTCCTGAAGAACTACTGTAGAGAACAATGACATATTGGACAATATCTGGAGATACTAACTCATTTTAACTCTGACCATATTATATGTGAAAAAGTAGTGACAAACATTGGCTTACAGGGAAAATTGCCCATGGTAACAGTCAACTCACAGTGAAATTACAATCCTCAAATAGGAAACCTGGAAACGGGGAAAAAATTATTATGATTATGGGTCAAATAAGGAGTTTGTAATGGATTATAGATCCACTAAATGATTGGTTAAGAAAGGGACTGATGGGGTATAAATGTGATCTAGTTGAATGATGCAGTAGGCTCAAGGGTCAGTATGGATACTCTTTTTCTTATGTTCTTATGCAATTTTGTTTATGTTTGGATACACAGTCCAAGGTGACTTAGTGGCACATGAGAACTGCAACACGTGTTGAGTCCCTGATTTCAAATTACTAAAATGACGAGATATTAAGTAAAGCCCAAGAACTTCCCCTAGACGAAAATAAAAAATAAATTGCAAGGCCAGTCACTCTGGGTTGTTTCCTCACATTCCCAATGGCTAGCTATAAAGCTATATTGGCTACTAAATAGGACTCCAAACCATCTTTAGTGAATGTTGGTGTGTGATATGAATGCAAGGAGAAAATAACTTTTTTTAACAGTGTAACACATTACCAGATGCATTTCCTCTGTATGCTTATGCTAATGCTGTGTCAACTTATTTTCTACTGCCCTTCATTCCTGTGTTCCACAAAAATTGGTGATCATTGACAAATCAGCACTTCCAAAGCACAAAATTTTGACCTTTAATGTGGAATATCTGGGATGATGAGGCCACTTAATGAACAATGAAAGTTAATTCATAACCTGTAAAGTGCACATGAGCAAACACACCCTCAATAAATAGGGTTAAACTTAATCATATTAGGAACATCCCCAGTGTGCCAGGCATTATAAGTAAGAGTTGTGATCCTTTTTTCATGCACTGCTTGTGACTAGCACATGTGAAGAGGGAAAAAGGCTGATCAGAATTCCTCTGGCAGATCTGAACAAAGTGATCTATGGTAGGTCAAGGACCAAGTTGTAATGGGCTACGGTAGGTGGAAGAGGTAGGTCTCAACCTGTGCCTCTCTTCCACTGCATTGCCTGGAGAGGAAGCATGTATTCTCTGCCAGTATGATTAACATCTTCCATGTTCAGTAATACATCTGAGGTTTGAGTGAGTATGCTTAACTTTATTAAGTTTCCTTTTGTTGGAGCTCTGTAAAAAGAGGGCATATTTAGTTTTGTGGTTCATAGTGATGTCACTGGGAAATGCTGTTCCTCCCTTTTGGTTAATCATAAAGGTTCAGCAGCACAATGGTACTGCTCCTGCCTCTGAGCCAGAAGGTCCAGATTCAAGTCCCATCTGTGTTTCCTCACATATCTGAACAGGTCGATTAAAATAATTAGATTATCATTCTATCAGCATTCAATGAAGGTGGAACATCACATAAGTGCACAAATACCCTTTACAGAAATGTAAAGATCAACATTTAGTGAATAAAATACTAGGTATAGGTACTGAATCATGAAAAATATAGATTACTGTTTTGCAATGGAATGTGTGGTTCTGACACAGTTACAGCTATCACAAGCAAATTTTACAGACACTGTTAAAATTCTTTTGTGAAATGGCATCATTCAGTACATGACCCAGTGTTAGTTTCTTTTCAACTGGCTGAGGCACGGATTTCATATAGGACAGCATTGGAGGCATAATAATGAGCATCTTGACTCATTCAATACATCAACAATGCTTTATCACTTTGTTGCTTTTGGGAGCTTGCTGCGCACATATTGACTCTGCATTTCCTAAGTTAGAACAGTGTCTGTGCTTCTAAACTACTTTTATTGTCTGTAAGTGCTTTGGGAGAACAGAGATGATTGCAATATCAATACAATTTTTTTTAACTTTGTTAGCGAGCTTCACTTTGCTGAACATACAGGAACTAATATGAATTGAGTGAATGACTATATCACACTGTATGTTTTAGACAGCAGCACAGCTTTGCAATATTAAATTAATTAAATATAAATTAGCTCACCTAGAAATTATTTGAGAGCAAATTGAACGTATAGGAATTGTCAGCTTTACATGAGAATAATGACAGTCTTCAATCTTTTTAGCCTGTCCTACTGGCTCTCCAGAGCTTCATTTTTTTTCTTTCTGTTCCTAATCTTACTGATTCCCAGGCCAATTTAGATTAAGTGCACCTATCATCAAATGCATCTGACATCTTTCAAATTGATATCTCAGCTTGGGTGTGGCAACATTCAATTCCCACAAACCCGCTGCACATTCTGGTTACCGGCCAACTGTGCCACACAGAGCATCTTTCACTGCTTGCTCACTGTGCTAAGGGAGAAGAGAATATTGACAAGGAAAGACAATATAATCATTTATTTTAAAGAAAAATGCTATCTCACTGTTGGGATAAACAAAACTGGCTGTTAGGAGAGGCTGTGTTGATAGATCCAATCTTGCTTTTTCAATGTACCTTTATATCAGCAGTTGAACCAGCCATCATAGGATTCACCATGTTCAGCTTATTCTATGAATCAGACCTACTTTATAAAAAGTTCAATAATCTGTCCCATTTAAAATTAGCAGGACTAATAATATTTTAAGCTTTTCATTGTCATAAATTGCCAACATGCAGTCATGTATAATCTATGTGTAATCTCCCTAGTTACTGTTAAGAGTGGGGCACTCAGCTCCACATCAACAATTGCGAAATATAAAACTGAATTTAATTTTCACTTAGCATTGCCCCTGTTTTTCATTTTATGTTTCCTATTGGAAGATACCCTTCAATAAATGTTTGAAAACCCTGCCTTTATTGAGCATGAAAATCACTTCAGCCTCCCCAGTCTGGTGTCTTAATTCGACATTGAATTGACAATGTTGAATCCAGTTGCAGCAGGCAGGAGCCCCAAAGGCAAACCAGCTGTAATACAGAATCTGTACATTCTGTTTGCCGCTCCTGCTGGGTGTCATCTGTCTCCGCCATCTCACAGTGGATAATTCCTGTTCTCTGACATCATTTGCTTGAACAGCTTCTGCCTGAGGCCTTGTCTGTCCAAGTTTGCCATCAAACATTGGAGCCCCATACTTAATTGGACTCGGCACGCCTCCAAACGCTGGTGCCTCAGGTCTTCTTTCTACCAGCATCAAGATCGGACCCCACCATTGCATAACCGTCATGACTGTGGCCTTGGCTTTTCATGGTAAATACTGCCCATGGACTTACTTTGCCCAAGCAAAGTATGCCCATGTTCTAAAGTTGTCATTCGCATTACTTATATCACTGATGAAGTCTGCCTCAACAGGTTTGGATTTCCCTGCCTGTTGCAAGCAGCTGACCTGGACACAGCCATGTGGATGACAAAATCCTGCAGCAGATGATCATCATTACATTGCCTGTGGGTAAACATGACAAGACTCGGCAAATGAGTATAGAGAGATTTCTAAATAAAATGTCCTGCACACTAATCCCAAATGACACAATGGCTTCTGGAGGACACGACGGTATATGTTGGAAGGAGGAGAAAAGTGACAGAGTTTGCTGTGGATATCTTTTGTTCTTTAAAAAATGATGATGACCACATATGCTGATATATACGCTCTAAGCAATTGAGATTACCATAATTCTTTATGCTGGGATGACTGCTTAATACCACTTGACCAGTAGGGCTCCAAGAACATTTTGTTTTGAATTTATCTGGTCTGTTTTATTGGGTTTGTTGAAAATAACCTGCAATACTGTAAGATTTACACAATTATTTTCTCAATAACTTTTGACCATTGCAATAGCATTTGATTTACAGCATTAAGTCTGTGATTCAATTTGGAACTAACATCCTTTCCTTCTTGGTATAAAAATTGATTACCTGCAAGTCAAATCCCATAATTATTGCAACCAAGTGCAAAGATGCAGACCAGTGTTATCAGAAGTGTACGTGCAATCTGTTTACATCCACTTACAAAAGATAACTTTGCTATTCTGTAAACAGCAGTGAAGATAATGAAGGGTAACAATTGCAGATCATGTCACCACAGCACTGAAATTGGACCACAAGCATGCAGTAAACATTTTATTAGGGTATTGGGGAAATCTATTTTCATTTCTCTCCAGTAAATTGTAATTTTAGTTCCTTGCCCAGGTTGTTGAAGAAGACAAAGGATGAAATAGCAGGGGCATCTGCAAAAATGTTCAAATCCTCTCTGAGCACAGAACAGGTGCCAGAGGACTAGAGGACTGCCAATATAGTACCATTATTCAAGAAGGGAACAAAGGGAAACCAGGAAAATACATGCCAATTCATCTAATCTCGATGGTAGGGAAACAGTTGGAAGTAATTCTGAAAGACAGAATTAACCTGGATTTGGAGAGGCAGGGATTAATCAAGAACAGTCATAATGGTTTTGTTAAGGGAGATCATGTCCGATCAATTTGAATTCTTTGAAAAGATGACCAGGGCAGATGAGGGCAATGCTTTTGATGTAGTCTACTTGAATTTCAGCAAGGCTTTTGATAAGGTCCAGCATGGGAAACTGTTAACAAAGGTAAGAGCCCATTGGACCAAAGCAATTTGGCAAATTGGATTCAGTATTGGCTGAATGACAGGAAGCGGAGAGTGGTGGTTGAAGGATTTTTTTTGACTGAAAAGCTGTGGCCATTGGGATCTCACAAGGATCAGAACTGGGGCCCTTGCTGTTTGTAGTTTATTTAAATGATTCAGATTTGAATGTAGGAGAGTTGATCAGTAAGTTCGCAGATGGTACAAAAATTGTTGGGGTGGTAAATCGTGAGAGGGATAGTCTTAGATTATAGAAAGATATAGACAGGCTGGTCAGATGGACTGATCAATGGCAAATGGAATTCAATCTGAATAAATGTGACATGATGCACTTGGGCAGGACACACAAAGCTAGGGAATACTTGATGAATGATACGACCCTGAAAAACACCAACGACCAGAGGGATATGGTGTGCATGTATGCTGGTTGCGTAATGTTTGAGGACAGGTGGGTAAAGTCTTTAAGAAGGTATACTTGCCTTTATTAGCTGAGGCATTGAGTTTAAGAGCAGAGAGGTTATGCTTCAACTATATAAGATATTTATCAGGCCACAGGTAGAGTATTGTGTGCAGTTCTTGAATCCACATTATAGGAGAAATATGATTACACTGGAAAGGGTGCAGAAGAGGTTTACCAGGATGTCGCCTGGGCTGGATAGTTTTAGTTATGAAGAGAAATTGGACAGACTGGGGTTGTCTCCCTTAGAGCAGTGGAGATTGAGATGGGATATTATTGAGATGTATAAAATGATGGGGGACATGGATAAGGTAGATAGGAAGAAACATTTTTCCTTGGTGGAGGGAGCAATGACTAGAGGCACAGATTTATGGTTGGGGGCACAAGGTTTAGAGGGGATGTGAGGAAAAACCTTTTCACCCACAGCATGGTAAGAATCTGGAACTCACCAAGCAGAAACTCTTATAACATTTAAGAAGTATTTAGATGTGAACTTGTAATGCCACGTGATGGGCCGAAGTGCCATTTTTCTGTGCTGTAGATCTATACATCTCTATGATGTCTCCTGAAAATAGCCTCACCTGTTTCTGCAAACATTTACGTTTACATTCCCATTAGTTAATGGCCAATGCTTTACAACTCAAAACTGGAGTGCCTTTGATTTATTCAAGTGCTGCGAGACATTTCACAAGAGTTTGGTCAGGCATGGCACCATGCAGATATTATGGCAGAAACCAAAGATCTGGTCATTAAGACCATAAGAACTAGGAGCAGGAATAGGTAATTCAACCCTTCAAGCCTGCTCTGCTGTTTGATACAATCATGGCTGACCACATCTTGGCCTAGCCTCCACTTTCTTGCCCATTTTCAAAACTGTTCAACCCACTATTAATTAAAAATCTGTGTATCTGTTCCTTGGAGATAAGCAGGGTTTTTAGGACTGTCTTAATGGAGGAGAGAAAAGGCAGAAATTCCAAAGGTGCAGCAATGAAAATAAGGGACATTGGACAGATCAGAGCGGGAGTACCTCTGAGGATGGTGAGGCTGTGTTTGAATACTGAAATAGAAAGAAGAATTGAAGCTTTTAAAACAATGCTCGGGTTGAGGGTGAGTGGGGCAGCGTGAATCAGGATATGGGCAGTGGAGTGCTGGAGAGGCTGAAGCTTACAGGGGGTCATAAATGGGAGGCCAATCAAGAACACACAGCAGTAGACAAGGAACAAGAACATGGACAAAGTGATTGCAGAACCAGTCTTTAAGAAAGTTTGCTCTGGACTCCAACCCTTAAGTTTGTGCAAGAGCTTGTCCAGACTGAGAACCTATACCAGGGAACCTTTACAGATTAAAGGTACAACTTCGGTTCCGGTCTTGTATGAGAAGTGGCTGGTTCAGTTACCACTGGCTGTAGTAAAAGGCTCGAGCCCTAGCTTATTGGGGCGAAATTGGTTGAGATACCTCAAATGGCAGTCTCGTATATTGCTATGAACTCTTATGGGTACTAATTGTAGTGTACTTCTGGGAATCCTCACATCTAACCACAATTCCAGGTATGCTTGACTCATGTCCAGTTTTGTGAAGCACAGACCTTGCCTACTTTGTGTATAACTCCTCTATGCAGGAGATGGGGTATTATTTATCCTTGATTGGCTCAACATTTTTCAATTGGAAAATGGCTGTGCAAGTGAAGTTCTAGTTAAATACCCAGATGTTTTTTCAGGAAGGTCTAGGGGCTATCAAAGAAGCCAAAGCCACCTTGCATATTGACTAGGAAGCAATTCCACAACTCTGCAAGGTCCACCCAGTGCCATTTGCCTTCCATGCAAAAGTAGAGGCAGAAATCAGGAGGCTGGAAAGCACAGGAATCATCAAACCAGTGCAGTTTGTGGAATGACAGTACCAGTCGTGCTGCTTATGAAGCCCAGTGGGCGGGTTCACCTTTATGGGGATTTTATACAAACAGTAAACTGCTTCTCGCAGCTGGATAAATAATACCCCATCTCCTGCATAGAGGAGTTATACACAAAGTAGGCAAGGTCTGTGCTTCACAAAATTGGACATGAGTCAAGCATACCTGCAATTGTGGTTAGATGTGAGGATTCCCAGAAGTACACTACAATTAGTACCCATAAGAGTTCATAGCAATATACGAGACTGCCATTTGAGGTATCGTCAGCCTGTGCCATTTTTCAGTGGACAATGGAGAACATTTTACAGATCTATCCCAGGTGCCATTTATCTAGATGACATGGTAATAACAAGGAAGGCCAATAAAGAGCTCCTAGAGAACTTGGACATAGAACTTAGACATTTCCCAAAGGTGGGTGTTATGCCTTAGAAGGGAAAACGTGTGTTCCAGACACCCCAAGTGGGCCACAGAGTCGAAATGACTGAGTTACTGAAAGATAAAGTGAGGGCGATCAAAGGTGCCCTGGCTCCCACGTATGCCCTGGAGATTAGGTGTTTTCTTGGATTGGTGAATTTAATACAGATAATTGACGATCCCAAGCAAGATCTGGTGCTTATATGCGATGCATCCCCATACAGTATTGGGATAGTGTTGACTCACAGATGGTCCAATGGAGATGAACACCCTATAGCATATGCTTCCCGGACTTTGGCTGACGCAGAGTGCAAATAAACCCAGATAGAGAAGGAAAGTTTGGAGGTCATATTTGGCGTAAGAAAGTTCCATCAATACCTTTACAGACGTAAATTTGTAATAGTAACAAAACACAAACCCCTGCTGGAGCTACTAAAAGAGGACATGGCCATGCTGCAGGTTGAATTCATTCTAAGTACATACAAGTACAAGTTGGAACACCATCTGGGAGGCCAAATAGCAAATGTGGATGCCTTGAGACACCTCCTGCTGGCAGATATACCACTGGTGGTGCCACTTCTGGAAAAATCCGTTCTGGTTTTAAACTTTCTGGTCACCCTTCCAGTCACTGATGACAATATCAAACTGTGGATGCAGAGATCCGGTCCTGGCAAAGCAAAAACATTTGGTGGTAATGGGGGAAACAAAAGGGCCATCACAACCAGAACTGAAACCTTTCTGGACCTAGCAAGAGCAGATCACCATACAGGACAGTGTATTATTATGGGGAGCAAGAGTGACTGTCCCGAGTAAAGTTTACTGCCGGATACTGGTTGAACTCCACCAGGGTCATCCAGGGTGTCCAAAATGAAGATGTTGGTGAGAAGTTATATCTGGTGGCCAGGACTGGATGCAGATATAGCCACATGGTAGGGCCCAGAGTGCCAACAAAGACAAAAATTATCACTAGCAGCTCCCCCACATTTGTGGGAATGGCCAAGTAAACTCTGGACTCGGTTACAAGTCAATCATGCCAGCCCTTTGATGGGCTCAATGTTCTTAGTCATTGTGAACGCTCACTCAAGGTGATTAGACGTGCATACACTTAATTCATTAAACATGGGGACGAAACAGAAACAGCTGCATCTTTTGCAATGTGTGGAAGTACTAGTCACAGATAATGGGCCATCATTTTACCAGCAGGGAGTGTGTGTATTTCCTAAAGTTGACTGGCATTTGGTATATAAACACAGCTCCATACCACCCATCATCTAATGTTCTGGCGGAAGGAGCAGTCCAAACTTTGAAGAAAAGCTTAAAGGAACAGCCTACAGCTTCACTCAATTCTAAGCTGTCCCGGTTCCAATTTGACTGTCAGTCACCCCTTGTGCAACTACAGGGATAGCTCCGGCAGTTGTTAATGGGAAGAAGACTCTGCACCAGATTAAATCTGAACTTCCCAGACTTGGCGGGGTACAGGGTGGTGAAACGGTATCAGGAACTCCAGTGCTGGACACAAGAGTACTTGAAGTGACAGAGACAGATTACATCAGGGGACAAACTTTGGTGACGAAACCACAGAAATGGCCTTGCGTGGCTCAGAGGCATGGTCAATGCAAGGTCAGGTCCTCTGACTCACAAAGTTTGGATAGGTGAGGCAGTCCTCAGCAAGCGCAAGGACAACATGAAAGCTGCAACCTCGCAAACAGGGCAGGAGCAAACCGTGTCCGGCCCCTCAGAATAGCCGAAAAGGCTAAAATAAAAGCCCAGAGCTTCTCTCCCTCTGCCTAGCATCAAAGAAACCTCAGAGTCTGAGATGGATGCAGCAGATGTCACAGCGTCAACACCCTACTGCCTGAAGAACAGGAAGCATCCATTCCCTCCACCTTTGACGCTCAGTAGCAGCAGTATGTACTATCTACAAGATGCACTGCAGAAATTCACCAAAGATCCTCAGACAGCACCTTCCAAACACATGACCACTTCCATCTGGAAGGATAAGAGCAGCAGATATATAGGAACACCACCACCTTCAAGTTCCCCTCTAAACCACTCACCATCCTGACTTGGAAATATAACCACCATTCCTTCACTGCTGCTGGGTCAAAATCCTGGAATTCCCTCTCTAATGGCATTATGGGGTCAACCCACAGTAGGTGGACTGCTGCAATTCAAGAAGGCAGCTCAACACCACCTTCTCAAGGGCAACTAGGGAGGGGCAAGGAATGCTGGCCAGCCAGCAATGCCCACATCCCACAAATGAATAGAAAAAAAAATTTCTTCTAAGATGGTCCGGGCACAAGAGACAGGCTACATTCCAGTACACACTGTCCGTATCTGAGGTTGAGTCGGAGGAACCGGACCCAGTGCGAAAATGTCCTAGGAGAGGCCAAAAGAAAAAGAACAGGTCTCTGTCTCAGGTCTTAGATGGGGATGGATGTAGTGATTGTAATGCAGTCAGCCAGGTGGACCTCATAGAATATGAGTTACTTGATTTGGGCTGTTAACCTAGCATTTACCACGTGGAAATAAAGGGTGAATTGTTGATGGGATACCAGCCTCTGCGGAGTTACTTCAATGCCCATGTGCCAGAAAAAAATCATTTGACTGCCAGTTCTAAATGGTTAGTGCCTGAGTATTGAGTTGCCACCTCTGATTGCATACATTCCTGTAGGTTTCACTGAATGATACCTCACCCTGTCTGCCTTTATTTCCACACAGACAGGGTTTTTTGCAACTAATTAGTGGAAGAATTCAAAGCAAATTTTGATAGGCATGGTTTAATTTTTTATTCCTCCTGTGGTTTTTCTTCCCTTTGTTCCTGACAGCCATGTTCTGGAGTTGAATCTTGAAATCCTGCAAACTTTAGGTGAAACCTGGACAATTGGCACCTGTAGTCAGGGCAGTGATCAAGTCTAAGGATAAATTGTTGTAGCTGTTGTGGGGAGAGGCAGGAATTTATTACCCAACATGAGCAGCCCTGGCTGAGTTGGTTGCGCTGGGCCAATTCCGAGGATGATTGAGCATCAACCCAGTTACATGGGCCAGTCTGGTTGAGGATGCCAGATTTCCTTCCTTGAAGGACAATATGACCAGCCTTGTGGTACTTTATCTAATTCCAGTTGTTTATATCCAAATTTCAAATCCTCAAACATGCTGTGATCCGAACTCAGGTCCACAGATTTACCAGACTGGGCCTGTGCCTTTGAAAGAAAGACAGAAGAGTAGTCACTTCAAGTTCCGACGTGCCACAGCGAAAAACCATAACGACCTCCTCAGAAGACAGACATGAGACATAACTGATAGAGTAACTTTTGTGGTCCAGTACTTCCCCAGGCAAAGAAACTATGCCACATTCTTTGCAGTCTTCAACATGTCATCAATGACGATGAACATCTTGCCAGGGCCATCGCTATGCCTCCACTTCTTGCCTTCAAACCGCCAAACCTCAAACAGACCATCATTTGCAGCAAACTACCCAGCCTTCAGGAGAACAGTGACCACAAGACCACACAACACTGCCACAGCAACCTCTGCAAGACATGCCAGATCATTGACATGGATACTACCATCATATGCAGGATCACCTCCCACCACATATATGGTAGGTACTCATGTGACTCAGCCAATGTTGTCTACCTCATATGCTGCAGGAAGGGATGCCCAAAGGCATGGCATATTGGCTTGTCCATGCAGACGCTATAGTAATGGATGAATGGATACCACACAACAAACGCTAGACAGGAATGTTCCCTTCCAGTTGGGGAACACTTCAGCGGTCAAGGACATTCAGCCTCCAATCTTCAGGTAAGCGTCTTCCGAGGCAGCCTGCGGGATACATAAAAATGCAGAACTGCCGAGCAGAAACAACTAAGTTGCATACCCACAAAGAAGCCCCCACCGTGATCTTGGGTTCGTGTCATGTTACTTGTGATCCCACCACACAGTTATGTGTTTGTAAAATCTTCCTTACTGTTCTGTTTTTACAACATTGTCTTGATAAATTGTTATGGCCTCTCTTCCTTAATTAGTTTGTACAGTTTTGGATTACTTATTATTTTTGGTAAGACTATTGTCATGTGACTCTTACACCTATCATGTTATTCCAGCCATTCGGTTTGTCTCCAGCACGACCTTGTTTTTTTTATTTTTTTGTAATAGTCTATCTGCATTAATTAAGCCGATTGTAGGTCATCCCTTCACTTGCTATTCAGCTATTGACACTTTACTAGCACCGTTTGACACTTTTGATCACCTGCAAGAACTTTCTATGCAGCCGATCACACCATTTGTACAATTATTTGACACTCTTAATTACCTTGAAATTTCTTGCAATGGTCTTTCTGCTTATAAATGCGCTTCTGTCCACTTCACGTGGCAAAGGAGCAGTGCTCTAAGAGCTTGTGATTTCAAATAAACCTGTTGGACTATAACCTGGTGCCTGGTGATTTCTGACCTTGTCCAATTCAACACCAGCACCTCCATATCATCGCCCCCTCTAGGCAGCTCCCAGTTACTGCAGGATGGGCATCTACCATCAGCCAATCACAAAACTTCTATTTGCAACTGGCGAGCAACCAATCGACAATCGTCTTCTAACCACGTTCTCCACCAATCAACATTGGAGGAAACTATTGCTGCACGTATCCGGAAGTGGGGGGAGGGGATGGATGTGTAGTCGACTGTTTGAAATGTTTCGGTGAACTGGAGCTCGGTTCACTTGTTCTGATTTTCGAGTGTTTTTTTTTGTTTTGTTTCACTCGAGTCTGTTAGCGGTGAGTGACGTTCCCCGGGGGCCAGAGTTGAACACTCTCCCGCGGCACCTCCCCGCAGCTGTGCTGGTGGTTCCGGCCACTGGAGCTGCGGGTCCGGAGGAGGCGGAAATGGAGCGCGCGAGGAGAGGTCAGAGTTCACTCGGGGGTTGG
>NC_063335.1:43429851-43468264 GCF_021869965.1 Rhincodon typus
GATGTTATCTATTTCTGGAGTTATGCATTGCAGGGTAAGCCACTTGGTTCATAATTGTTTAGATAAGTGAATTTCTGTAGCATTTTATCCTTTGTGTAATGGAGCAAAATTGATTTGAGCTGGTTCTCTCTTGGGCTTTGTATTATTTGGGGCATGAATGTAGAAGGGTTAATTAAGGAATTTTTGCATTAAGGCAGCTTTTTGTTTTCCTTATTCTGTCATGGGATGAGGGCATGCTGGAAGGGCTAACACTTGTTGTCCATCCCTAATTATCCTTGAACCAAGTAGCTCTCAAGACAATTTCAGATGACAAATCAGCCACATTACAGAGAGTCTAGAGTTGTATGTAGGCCAAACCAGGTAAGGGCAGCAGATATCCTCTCTAAAAGCCATTAGTGAACTAGATGAGTTTTTCCAGCAATCGAGATTCTTAACGGTCACCACGACTGAAATTGCTTTATATTACTTAATTGATATTACATTCTACCAGCTGGGATTTCAACCCGTGCCCCAAAAGTATTATGCTGGTGCCTCTGGATTACTAATTATGTGTAAAAACAGTTTGAACACAGTGATCAGCATAAGACAGGGAACACTGTCTTTGTTCCTTTTTAATTAGTAACCACTTAAATTTAACAAGTTGGGACTGTATCACAGAAACTTCACAGCTCCAATCCACTAGCCTTTGTGTTATTTAGTGTACTCAACCCTACAGACCGCATGTACCAGGTTCCAATTCAGGGCCCATGGTGATCTCAAATGGATAGTTGGAAGGATATCAACCCTGGTGAGATAGGGAAGTGTAAAGGCAGTTGTGGTTTGTGTTCCCAAATTATTCTCATACTTTCCTTTGGGAATTGTGTCAATGATGATATCTTTTGGATAGTTTTTCATACTTTGCAATGCTGTCAATGGTGGAACAGCCTTCCAGCAGTGGCCATTTGCACATATTCCTCCACTTCTTTTAAAAAAAACAACTTTGACATGGTACCAGTGAGTTATTTGGTGACCACGGTAGGAATGGTTTTTGGAAGCAATGGCATGGTATTTGGAGGAAAAGGAACAGTAACAAAAATATTATTTTCTGTCATCTTAATATTAATTTTGTATTTATCGTGGGTAAGAGCCTAAAACTGAGAACACTTAATCCTGAAATAGATTTCTTTTTCTAAATGAAAGCATGGGGAACAAATATTAAACATAGAATTGCAAAGCATATTGGGAGGCCATAATGCTTATACCAGCCCTCTGAAACAGTTAATTAATTAATTAAACTTACACCTTCCCCCCCCAACCTTTTCAGAATTCCTGTGTAATTTTTTGCTTTCAAGTATTTATCAAATGCTCTGACGTGTTCTACTATTGAATCGATATCACTGCCCATTCAGCACATGTAGTATAAATTCCTATCTGCATTTTTAAGAAGAAACAATTCCATCATGTTACTTCTGACTCGAGCCAGCCAACTTCCATCTGTGTTCTCAGGTTGCCCATCCTTCTGTCACTGGAATAACATTCACTGTCATTCGTGAAGAATGGCCACAATCTGTTTGATCATTTGTAAATGTGACATTGCTGTACCTTTCTTTTCATTTGTGAAACCTCATTTTTTTTTTAATCCTAATGGTTTTACTCAATATTCCTTTCTGATGGTGCTGTGAATTCCAATATCATTGTAGCTTATCTATATAATATTAACATCATGCAGAATATTGCTTGCTTTTTAGAACTGATAAAAATATGAAGTGTCAATGGCTGACACCTTTTTTTTTTATTTACCTTGAAAGGAGAAGCGTGGATTTCGAGAACAGAGAGGGTTGGCAGGTGTGAACAATCTGATCATCGAGCTCAATGACCAGGTCCTTCCTCAAACTCAGGAATCAATGAGCAGCAATATTCCAAGTGTTCTTGCTAAATGTGAGTTTACATATATATGTATTTTGTAACTTAAACATTGTTTCTAGAAAAACTAAGAATAGTTTCCAGAGACAGGAGGGCAAATATTTGACTTAATTGGGCAAAGAATTGTGGGTGGATGGAGGTATGCTTGCTGATGAAGGGATTTTTTTTTAATGCCGTAAGTTTTAATAGCCTGGAATGCATTACATGGTGGTGCGGTGGAAGCAGGTGGCACAATTAGCTTCACAAGGCAACTGAATACATTCTTATAAAAGAAAATTTTAAGGACTATCGGGAAAGAACACAAGGCATGGGATTATGAGGGGAAAGTATTTACTATGGGACTGATTTGACAGCTTTTAGAGAGCTGGCATGAGCTCACTGTGCTGATTGGTTTTTTCTAGTTTATGAATTATAGCTTCAGCACAGTGTTTTTGTAGGGCGAAGGAAGGGTCACCAGACCCGAAACATTAACTCTGTATTTTCCTTCACAGATGCTGCCAGACGTGCTGGGCTTTTCCAGCAACTTTGTTTTTGTTCCTGATTTACAGCATCCACAGTTCTTTCTGTTTTTGTGTTTGTAGGGGGAGGGGATGTAAGGGAGAAATTGTTGGACTTTGTGTTAGCTTCAATAATGAAAGTGTAATTCTAACATGGAAATTTCAGTGTTGATGTCATGCCAGGTACATAGGCAGTGCATCCCAACGACTGGCAGATCATGACAAACAGCATGTTCCCTTAGCTTTTCAGATTACTGACCATACTCAGTATGGTCAGAAACTCAGAATGTAATGTCAATTATTAGATGTGACTCTGCAATTAGATACTTGCTGAATAATCCCAAAATTGTGTTAAGCATTATGCAAACAACAAATTAGGAGCCCAATTGATAATCTATAATGTGGCTTACTTGTACTTGCTTGAAGCTACATATAGTCATATTCAGGCACCTGTACTCTGTAGGCAAAAAGAACGTGTCCCAGCATTATGCTTTTCTAATAATTTTCTTAAAAGCTCAGGAACAATATACATTTTCCAAGACAACATCTCAACCAATCAGCAGTTTTTCCTGAGCAGTAAATTGGTGCTCCCTTTAAAATTTGACATTGTTGTGTCAGTCAATATAAGTGCAAGATGAAAAGCTTCAACTGCATGTTTCATCTTGTTTCAATCAGGGACTTTTTTCCTTTTCTTTGTGGCTGATATTTAGCGTGAATTCTTTGCAAAACTTCAGGTCTAGGTGAGAGTCTGGAACACACATTCTTCTTAGCAACAATGTGTGTTTAGACACTGTTTTATAGTTCCCATCTGTGCTGGCCTTTTTCAAACGGCCTACAACTAAAAAGAGAAATCCTCCTTTACTGGCAAAGGCTAGTAGCCTCTGAATGTGTGGATGTGTGGACATGCTGTGATCCAGAACAAACCATAGTGTAACAAATGTTACTGTTAATATGCGTGGCTACTTTACAATCTTAAAGGGAACATGTAGTTCCCAACAAAGAAAAATAAAAGACAACATTGCTCAGAAATATGCAGAATGTTACCGGAGAATTTGTTCCGTGGACATTTTTCGAGTACTTCCATTCTACTGACAGACTGCAGTAAATTGGATCTGCAAACTTACGCTCGCAGGTGTGCTGAATGGCTCCACCAAATCTCCCTTGTGTTCAATAAGAATTGCCCCCTTCTTTCCCTATCCCCTCATCTCTACTTGAACATCTCTGTTGATGATGTGAATTGAAGAGAAATATATTCCACATTGGCTGACTGTTGGGAATGGACGACTCGGTGCTGTTATGCAGTCTCCAATCTTGAATTTTGTCAATAGGTTATGCCACCTGTCAAGATGGAGTCTCTGAGTTTGGGTGTTTTCCCAGGAGCAATGTGGACAGGGGTAGGCGTGTGTTGGCATGGATAGTTTGGTACCGCCAAAGAAGTAAAAATGGAGAGCAGATTTGATGGAGGTGTTCCAAGTCAAAGTGCGAAAAATAAGGCTGAAGCATTCGCAGCAATCTTCAATCAGAAGTGTTGAGTGGGTGATCCATCTTGGCCTCTTCACCATCTTCAGTGATCCCCAGCATCACAGAAACCAGTATTTAGCCAATTTGAATCACTTCACATGATATTAAGAAACTGTTGGAGGCACCGATGGTGCAAAGGCTATGGCCCTGACAACATTCCAGCAATAGTACTGAAGGCTTCTGTTCCCCTAGGCCCAGCTGTTCCAGTACAGTTACAACACACTGGCATCTACCCGACAATGTGGAAGATTGCCCAGCTATGTCCTGTATGCAAAAAGCAGGACAAATTCAACACGGCCAATTACTGCCCCATTGGTTTGCTCTGATTCATCAGTGAAGCGATGGAAGCTGTCGTCAACAGCACTATCAAGCAGCACCTTCTCAGCAATAACCTGTTCGGTGTTGTCTAGTTTGGGTTCCAGCAGAGCCACCCAGCTCCTGACCTCATTGCAGTCTTGGTCTAAACATGGACAAAAGAGCTGAATTCTGGAGGTGAGGTGAGAGTGACAGTACTTGACATCAAGGCCACATTTGATTTGAATGCGACGTTAAGAAGCCCTAACAAAACTGGAATCATCGGATATCAGGGGCCACACTCTCTATTTAGTTGGAGTCATACCTGATCTAGAGAGATGGTTATGGTTGTTGGAGGTCAGTCATCTCAGCTCCAGGACATCTCTGTAGGAGTTCCTCCAGCAGTTGAATTCTTAGGCTTGACCATCTTCAGCTGCTTCATCAGTGACCTTCCCTCCAATTAAAAAGTCAGAAGCAGGATGTTTGCTGATGATTGCTCAATATTCGGCACCACTTGTGAATCCTCAGATACACAAGCAGTCCATGTTCAAATTCAAAAAGATCTGGACGATAACCAGGCTTGGACTGACAAGTGGCAAGTAACATTCACTCCACACAAATGCCAAGCAATGACTATCTCCAATAAGACACTGCCCCTTGATATTCAATGGTGTTTCCATCACTGAATCCCTCCCTATCAATATCCTGGGGGTTACCATTGACCAGAAACTCAACTGGATTTGTCATGTGAACAGAGTGGCTACAAGAGCAGTTCAGAGGTTAGGAATAATGTGGCGAGTAACTCACCTCCTGAATCCCCAAAGCCTGTCCATCATCTACAAGGCACATGTCAGCAGTGTGATGGAATACTCCACACTTGCCTGGATATGTGCAGTTCCAACAATACTCAAGAAGCTTGACACCATCCAGGACAAAGCAGCCTGCTTGATTGGCGCTACATCCACTCCCGCCACCACCGATGCTCAGTAGCAGCAGTGTGTACTATCTACGAGATGCACTGCAGAAATTGACCAAAGATCCTTAGCCAACACCTTCCAAACTCACATTTCCATTTAGAAGGGCGAGAGCAGCAGATACATGGGAACACCACCACCTGCAAGTTTCTCTCCAAACCACTCATCATCCTGATTTAGAAATTGATCATCGTTCCTTCACTGTCACTGGGTCAGCCTCCTAGAATTCCCTCCCTAATAGCATTGTGGGTCAACCTATAGCGCAAGGATGTTTCATGAAGGCAGCTCACCACCACTTTCTCAAGGGCATCTAGGGGCATGCAGTAAATGCTGGCCAGCCAGCGTTGAGGAGTCTAAATGGAGTCGATGGGGAGAAACTGTTCCCAATGATGGAAGGTCAGGAGCAAGAAGACATAGGTTTAAGATGAGCAGCAATAAAAATATATAGTAATATGCATAGTATGTGATTAAGGTCTGGAATGTACTGCCTGAGAGTGTGGTGGAGACAGGTTCGATCATGGCTTTTGGAAGGGAATTAAATAAACTGAAGAGAAATGGTTTGCAGGCCTCCTGAACAAAGGTGGAGGAATCAGACCAGTTGGATTACTCTACGATGAGGCATGAGCTGATCTGCTTCTGTCTGTTATGAATGGGTCACAGCTGATACAACTTTCCTTTCTGTTCCAAGACTGGAGGGAGGGCTAAAGCAATAGACATTTGTAGTACGTGTTTGTAGCCCAGGGCTCTGTTTCTAAACAGTGTGTAATTGTCAGAAGAATGGGCTGTGATTAACTGGCACATAAATATTTCAACCTTTTTCAAAAAACATACTTTATTCATAAAAGTTGTAGATGTGAATTGTATGACCGCTCATGTTTTACATAATTTACCATACTGTTCCATTTATTTCAATGGTATGTGCCACCTTTCAGTGCCTCCTGCATGTACGATTGCAAGTTATATTTACAATATACATTCACATTTATTGGGAATGGGCAATAAATGCTGACCTAGCCAACAATATCTGCATTCCATAAACAAAGTTTTAAGAATTAGTCGATTTGAACCTTAAAAACCGAAAGAACTGCAGATGCTGTAAATCAGAAACAAAAACCAAAGTTGCTGGAAAAGGTCAGCACGTCTGGCAGCATCTGCAAAGAGGAATCAGTTAACATTTTGGGTCCAGTGAGGGAGGGTCACCTGTCCCGAAATGTTAACACTCATAGATGCTGCCTGACCTGCCCTGTCTGGTACATGCAATCTAAGGAATTTTGTATGGATTGCAGGCCCTTTTAGTATGAGGGCAGTGAGACAGAAAAACTGCAGATGCTGGAATCCATGGTAGACAAACAGGAGACTGGAAGAACACAGCAGGCCATGCAGCGTCAGTCAACATTTCGGGTATTACCCTTCTTCAGGACTGGATGTGGGGATCGGGGGAGCTGCAGATAAAGTGAGGCGGTGGGGGGAAGGGGTGGAAGCAGATTGGTGGTGATGGTGGTGATAGATGGACACTGGTGGTGATAAGCGGGTGCTGGTAGTCGGTATGACCTGGTTGGCCGATGGCAGGGATGAATTCAGTTGGTGGCTGGAAAGGAGGATCAGAAGGTGAAAGGGAAAGGAGGAGATGGGGCTAGGAAGGGAGCAAGGGAATGGGTGAGAAAGTTATTTGAAATTGGAGAACTCAAATGTTGAGTTCTCTGGGCTGTAGGGTGCCCAGGTGGAAAATAAGGTGTCGTTCAAATTTGCGTTCTGCGTTGTTGTGACACTGGAGGAGGCTAAGGATGGACATGTTGGAGGGGGAGTGGGACGGGGATTGGGTGGTGACCTGGAGGTTAGGTTGGCCGTTACGGGCCAGGCAGAGATGCTCGGTTTTGTAGCAACTGCTGCAAGCTTTATTGCATCCCTCAGTACATAGTCTTGGACTTTGGAATGTGTCACTCCGTCATGGAAAGCTCTTTACAGTGAATGAGCAAAGAGTTTTCTGCCAGACAAATAACCTGATTTAGAAAAGGGCTGCTTTCACCCCTGTACAATTGTAGCAACTGTTATAGAGCATGTGTTGATGCACATCAGTGTGCAAGATAATCACAATTATTACAATGCAGAAGAAGGCCCATTTAGCCTATAATGCCTGCATTAGCTCTTTAATCTGGTGCCAATCTCTTGCCTTTTTCCCATATCCCTGCATATCATTACTATCCAAACAAAAAATCCTATGTCCTCTTGACTGCCGCAATGAAACCCGCATCACCGCATTCCCGAGTGTATTCTAACAAACAACTTGCTGTGTGAAAAAGTTTTTTTTCTCACCTAATTCTTGCTATGTTTGCGCATCACTTTAAATCTATGCCCTGTCACTCTTTTCTATTATAAGCAGAAACAGCTTCACCCTATCTGCCCAGCCTAGCCTGCTCATGAGTTGAAACCCTCATTAAGACCTTCTCTCTCCAGGGAGAACAGTCCCAATTTATTAAATCGGTCCTTGTAGCTGAAGTTTTTCATACCTAGAGTCATTCTAGTAAAATGGTTCTGCACACACTCTCCAACAGATTCCCATCTTTCCTATAATGTGGTGTCCACAATTGTATGCAGTATTCCAGCTGAGATTTAACGGGTGTCTTGTACAAGTTCAACTATGTGCCTATGAGTAAAGCTGAGTACACTGACTTATTTACTGCTGTCTTCACCTGTCCTGCCAAGTTCCATGATCTGTTCACACAATCTTAAATTCTGTAGTTTTCAGTGGTTGATTTAGTTTGCTAATATAGATCTCACTCCTATTATTATCCTGAGTGCTCACTGTTCACAGGCTTTTGTGTTTGGGATTTCTTTTCAGTGGAAGCTGCAAAGCAAATTACCAACAGGATCCAGCAGAGAGAGCCAGAAGCAGATCAGGTTAGTTGTATTGTTTCATATATTCAAAAGCCAATCCTTTCCACATCCAAATGTTTTTCAGAATTATGATGTTGAACTCCATACATAGTTCGCAAGATGTATGTGCTTAATTTTCACAGTTACGTACTCTTCTTTTCCTTACTTATCGTAATTAAATTTGCATTCTGAATAAAACCCAGTGATTGTCTTCATGGTAGTGACCTGCCTGAATGTAGGTCTTCGGCTAATTTCTCCAGGATCTACAGCCTGTGCTTTTCTGTTCGGTTACTTGTAAGAGTTTCCCATTTTCAATTTCAGGAAGCAGTATGACAATAAATACAAAGAATATTGAGCTTCCTACAACCAGCTGATGAAGGAAGAGACCCAAAGTCCATGTTTAGTCTGTTTTAGACTTATACACACAAAGTAAGAATTACAAATAACCCTTTAACCCATGACCACTGTCAATAAGAGTCTCTTAATACTCTTTTGAAAGTACAATTATTTACTAAACAAATAAAATAAAGAACAATCCCTTAAACAAATACAAATAATAGGGCGGCGCTGTGGCTCAGTGGTTACCACTGCTGCCTCACGGCACCAGGGACTGAGGTTCGATTCCAGCCTCCGGCAATATCTGTGTGGAGTTTGCACGTTCTCCCCGTGTCTGCGTGGGTTTCCTCCCACAGTCCAAGGATATGCAGGTTAGGTGAATTGGCTATGCTAAATGCCCATAGGGATGAGTAGATTAGGTGGGTTGTAGGGGGATGAGCCTGGGTGGGATGCTTTGAGGTTCGATGTGGACTTGTTGGGCCGAAGGGCCTGTTTCCACGCTGTAGGGATTTTATGATGATGTAACAAAAAGAACAAAAGCTTTAATGGAGCATAGCCAACTAAATTTAATGGACTAGGTGTTCCCAGTGGCTGCCTTGATCCATCTGCAGATGTGCAGTTGCACCCATGACATCACATCAGTAAGTTTTTTTTTTTACAGTTCCTAAGTCTGCGGAACAGACACTGTGACCAGCTGGGAACTACAGCTCAGCCCTTGAGAATGCATTGGATTAGACAGTGTACTGGCAACAAATTCCCTACTGCAGTGCTACGTTTTGCACATACGCATTTAGTGCTCCATCTTAACAGTGGTGTTGGCATTAAATACAGGTTAAATTATAAAATCATTTCCAGGTTAAGGATGAGCTACAGACCATGTAGCACCCAACAGTTGTGGAAGTCCCTGAGTATACTGGTGGACAAGGCGTTGACTGGAATGTAGCTGCAAAAGAAAGTCAGGCAGTCAGACTCTTCTTTAATACTATTTTGAAAACCTACGAAAAAATTCATTGAATTAACTCATGAACAATCCCTTTTAAAGGAATACTTTACAAAACTGCAGTGGAAGCTTTTCAAATTAATATGACATGTTGATGGTAGGTGATGCATTACCTCCAGTTATTCTAGATGGGCAAGGTATCTCATGTTCTGAAAAAGAGCCATATAGGACTTGAAACAATAACTGCTTCTCTCTCCACTGATACTACCAGACGTACTCAGCTTTCAAGCATTTTCTGTTTTTGTTTAAGGTATCTCAAAAGTTTGAATACCAGGTGAAGCTAGCTGTTTCACATTGCTACTATGCAGTAACAGCACAAATGAAACTCAACACTATCAAAAAGACATCCTGCCTGTCACACAAACTACTGATGTGGTATATGAATTTCTGTTGTTAGTGTGATGCCAGGTATCTAGTGCTTGTATTTCAAAGACTGATCGATCAAATCAAACAACATTTCCTTCCTGCCATTTGCAATAATCAAGATACCGCCAGTACCCAACCAGTGTGGACTTGGACACTGTGCTGGAGTTTTATCAACATTGGATGTAATTCTCCAATTGGGCTGTATAATCTGATTGTGAGGAATTACACTATCAACCAACTTAAGATTGTCAGTTGGGCTCGCATTGTGTGCAGTTGCATCTACTAAATGCTGTATATACTTGTACACACGGCGTAACAAAACCTGGCAGCCAACTATCAGTCAGCTTAGTCAATTAAACAAACTAATGGGGTTAAAGGCAGATAACTTGCCTCGCCCTGACGGCTTGCATCCTAGGATCCTTAAAAAAAAAAAGTAGCTGCAGAGATAGTGGATGCATTGGTTATAATTTTCTAAAAATCTTTGGATTCTGGAGAAGTATCCGAGGATTGGAAAACTGCTAATGTGACCTTCTGATTCAAAAATGGAAGGAGGCAAAAATCATGCAACTACAGACTAATTAGCATGACATCTATTGTTGAAAAAGTATTGGAATCATTTATTAAAAAATTAATAACAGAATAGTTGGAAAATCATAATCTAATCAGCATCAGCATGGCCTCATGAATGGGAAATCACACCTGACTAATTCATTATTTTGAGGAAGTCTCAACCAGAGTGGTACCAGTAGATGTATTAAATTTGTATTTCCAGAAGGCATTCAACAAGGTACAGCTGAAAAATTTAAATCATAGGCTAGGAGCCTGTAGTGTCAGAGGTAGCATATTGGTGTGGGTAGGGAATTGGCTAATGGACAGAAAACAGCAGCTTGGGGTTAAATGGTTCTTTTTCAGGATGGCGACTGCAACCAGTAGGGGGTTCCACAGGAATCAGTGCTGGGACCGCAATGGTTTAGAATATACGTTAATGATTTGGAGGAGGGAAATTACTGTACTGTAGCTAAATTTGCAGAGATGTCACTGAAATGGGTGGAAAGACAGGCTGTGAGAGGGATTCACGAGTTAAGAAATGTTGATATGTTAAATAAGTAGGAGAAGTTGGCAAATGGAGTATGACGTGAGAAAATGTGAAATTGTACATTTTGGAAGTGAGAACAAAAGAACAGAGTATTATTTAAATTCAGAAAAACTGCAGAAAGCTGCAACACAAAACAACTTCGTGCTACATGTGTATTAAACACAAAGTTGGCACACAGGTGCAGCATGTAGTCAGGAGAGCTAATGAAATGTTGACCCTTATTTCAGTGAGATTAAAGGATAAGAGTAGGGAATTCTTGCTGCAACTCTACAAGGTGCTAGTGAGACCACATCTGGAGTGCTAAGAGCAGTTTTGGTCCCCTTATTTAAGGAAAGATATCACTTCATCGGGGAAAGTTCAGATAGGATGATTCCCAGTATGGAGGGATTGCCTTATAAGAAAAGGCTAAACCATTTGGAATTCTACTCATTGGAATTTAGAAGAATGAGAGGTGATTTCATTGAAACATGTAGACTTCTTAAGGGGCTTTACAGGGTTAATGGTGTGAGGATGATTTCCCTCATGGGAGAGTCTCGGACCAGAAGGTAGGGTCTCAGAATAAAGGAGTGCCAATTTAAGAGGTGAGGAGGAATTTGTTCTCTGAGTTGAATCTTTTGTGCCAGGAAAATCATGTCTCTCAAACTTGATTGGTGGTAGAACAGTAGACTTTGTTTATTTGGATTTTAGTAAAGCCTTTGACAAGGTTCTGCAAGGTAGACTAATTAGTAAAGTTGGGTCACGTGGAATTCAGAGTGACAACTGGATACATATTTGGCTTAACGGCCGGAGACGGAGAGATGGCGAAGTGTACTTTTTGGATTGAAGGCCTGTGACCAGCTGTGTTCTGGGTCCTCTTTCGTTTGTCATTTATACAAATGATTTTGATGAGAATATAGAAGGTATGGTTAATAAGTTTGTGGATGATATCAAAATTGGTACTGTAGTAGAACGTGAAGAAAGTTTTCTAAAATTACGGTGGGATCTTGATCAAATGGGTCAATGGGCTGAAAAATGGCAGATGGAGTTCAATTTGGATAAATGCAAGAAATACAATTAATATACAGGACTCATACAATTAAGGGTAGGGCCTGGGTGGTATTGTAGAACAGAGGGACCTGGGTTGCTGGTACATAATTCTTTGATGTTTGTGTCGCATATAGATAGGGTGGTTAAAAAAAGAGTTTGGCATGCTTGCCTTCATTGCTCAGTCCTTTGAGTATAGGCATTGGGAAGTCATGATGAGGTTGTACAGAACATTGGTGAGTCCTATTCTAGAATACTGTGGCCAGTTCTGTGCTCAGTTATAGGAAAGATATTATCAAGCTGGAGAGTGTTCAGAAAGGATTTACCAGGATGTTGCCAGGTATGGAAGGTTTCAGTTAGAACAAAGGCTGGATAGGCTGGGACTTTTTTCTACTGGTGTGCAGGAGGTTGAGAGGCGACCTGATGGAAGGTTATAAAATAATGAGAGGTATAGATAGAGTTAATGGTAGTTGTCTTTTCCTTAAGATGGAGGATTTCAAGACCGGGGGCACATTTTTAAGGTGAGAGAAGAGATATTTAAAAAAGACATGAGGCAAATTTTTTACATAGGGTGGTTCATGTGTGGAATGAACTTCCTGAGGAAATGGTGGATGCATGTACAATTACAATGTTTAAAAGACATTTGGATAAGTACATGATTAGGAAAGGTTTGGAGAGAGATGTGCCAGGAGCAGGCAGGTGGGAATAATTTAGTTTGGAATTATGTTCGGTATGGACTGGTTGGACCGAAGGGTCTGTTTCCGTGTTATATGACTTTGAGTCTATTACTGCTTGCCACAGAGAGCACAGAACTTGCCAATCAATCAGTACTCTCCACTCAGATAGTATGGTTTTCCGTTTCATTGGTTTTCTTGCGAATTATCCTAAGCAGTGAAAACTGAGAAGCTTTAAGCAAATGTCTTTATTTTTTCAGCAAAAAAGTCAATGTATACAATTAACGAGGTGGTTTCCCCTTTGACATCCACGTGTACTTTTTAAAAAATCATGATTTCCCTTCCCAATGGATTCTCAACCTGTAAGTAGCCATTATCTCTTGAGGTTCTAATTCTTCTGCTCTCGCCACCAAAACCTCTCATTTCACCTTTGGCCATGGCTCACGGATCTGACCACAGCACATTTTTCAGGGCCTCTGATGACTTGCGAGCAGGAGTCATTCTTGGCTGAAGTCTTGACTGAAGCCAGCAGGTTTTCTGTATACTGGAATAGATTCTAGAACAGTTATTGAATGCAATGTTAGTATTTCTTGGAATGAATCTCCCCTGCTGCTCCAGAAAGGCCCGAATAGGCTCGCAGTGGGCAAAGTGAATTACTGGGCGGCTGAGCACTCAGCCAAGTCATAGACCTTGCAAGCTTGCTCTAAAGACCACATTTCCCATTTTCTATTGGTTATATGGAAGAAACCTGGAAGGAATGAACCAGTACTGAGGTCTCCTGAGCCACCGCCACCATTTTATATTATCCAGTTTGAACAGCATTAGTGTGGTACAAATGGAGCATCATCCTCTGAAGCAATTGTTCATACACCAAGAATCACATTGCTATGATGGAATTTTGATATATGGGCAAACCAATTTCCGTTGCAAGAAGACTTGGTTTATTTACTCATGTGGAACAATCTCACAGCAAGAATGATTTTAAACAGTCAGCATGACTGAGGCAAATCAAAATTTATCATTCTTCCTGCTCCAAAGAGCATATACTGGGAATCCAATCGATCTGCTGAAGGAATAGCCAAGGAAATGAAGTAAATTAGAGTCATGTAATTTCTCAAAGCAGCTTACATTGCACTTAGTGCAGAATTAATCACTCAGCCCAGCTGGTCTATGCTTCTGTTAAGGCTGCACTCAGGCTCCTCCTACCCCAACGTCGTTTAACCTCATCAGTGTACCCTTCGAAACCTTCTTTCCTCATCACCAAACAAGGCATTTAGCTGAAGGGCAATTAAGTTGAGAAACAAATGGTGTCTTTTCCACCAACATCCACATTCCATGAAAAAATAAAACAAATTACTGAGAATGTCACTAACACTTTGTATTGTCAGTATCACTACTTGATTTTGTTCAGTGCCATCTCTAATTAGGCCAAATCCTTTTCTCTAATGGACATGTGGTGAAAAGATTAATGAACTGTGTATCTCACGCACGCCATTAGCAAGTGATTTTCAAACTTGAGCATTTGCTGATTGTTTTTAAAAGTAAATCAGTTTTTGCTAATTTTGAAGTTTTTTTTGTATGTAAAACTTATGCGCTTTCTTTGAGAGTGGTTTAAATATATCTTGGAGAAAGGCTTCAGGTGGGGAGAGGCTTTTGAGGAAGAGAGGGCTTTAAGTTGAAAGCAGTTCACAGCATGTGCAAGATATTCAGAATACAAGACAGTACAATGGATCAGGAGATATTGGTATTTTGATTTGGCACATTGCTTGTAGTGCCAGTGTCCAAACTTATTTGTATTCTGCTCTGCTATATATACTGGCTAACATAATCTTATATACATATTACTAAATGCACTTGAGGGACATAGGCATTGTTGCCTGGTCCAGCATTTATTGCCCATCCCTACTT
Source organism: Rhincodon typus (assembly GCF_021869965.1). NCBI lineage: Eukaryota > Metazoa > Chordata > Chondrichthyes > Orectolobiformes > Rhincodontidae > Rhincodon > Rhincodon typus. Next base: position 43,444,317 of record NC_063335.1, read on the forward strand.
GCCATTGAAAAGGTGATGGTGATCTGCCTTCTTGAACTGCTACAGCCAAGTGCTGTAGGTAAACCCACAATGCCATTAGGGAGGGAATACCAGGATTTTGACCCAACTGGTATTCAAAATACAAGTAGGGTACTAACTTTGTCTTCCATTTATATGGAGAAGACATAGACCCATAAATATGCTTAAAATGTTACAGTTTAATAGTTAAATATTTGCAGTAACAGTAAACTTGGTATAATTTTTTTTTGATGTCCAATATAATCATACCATGAAGGAATAAACACATTGCTCACCAAAGAGCAGAGAGGATTTAGGGGGAAACTGGTTTTGTTACAGTAAATATGGGAAAACTGTTTCTTGCCAGTTTTCACCAGTTTTTCTCTATGATTTTGTAACGTTTTGAGTAGATTTCCTAAATTCTGGCATATAGCTTGGGAAAAGAGTTTCTTGTTGATGACAAATGTAGATGGTGGGCTTTATTGTGCAAAGGAGAGACGCAAATACCTTGGTATTGTTAGTTTTATGCACAAGTCCAATTAACTTTTCAACTTTTTTAGAATCCTGATCTTTGCTGTTGAAGATTTTAGTTAACATAATTTTAAGATACATTATTTATGGAGGTTTTTCCCAATTTTACATGATTGGCAACTTGCATTAAGTACACAGATTTCACTCTCACCAAGCACTTAGCATTAGCAGCAATTGTGGGTGACCCTGCTATTTTGCCTTGACCCTTGATTCATTGGAGCCTGAGTGACCACCCGTGTTTAACTTGATTGCATTGGCTTCTGGAAAATTGCATTGAGAGATGGCAAATAAAAAGAAAAGAACTGCAGAAGCCAGAAATCTGAAACGAAAACAGAACACTTACCAAGTCAGTCAGCCTCTGTGGAGAATAAAGGAGTTAATGTTTCAACACTGTAATTACTAGAAATCAGAAATTGCTGAAAATGTATCGCAAGTCTGTCAGCTTCTACAAGAAAAGATATGTTACAATTTAGATATGTTCACTTAAACAGGCCTGCCATATCTTTTGGATGCAAATGGTGAGTGGCCTATGCAATCACACAAATTTCTGTTTTTGTATAGTCAATAGTCCACTCCTGAGATGGCAGAAACTGACCTAAATGAATGTGGTTTACTGTGAAAACTTGAAACTAATAATTCACCATTAGAATGCCTTATTGTGAGGAAGGAAGATGTTCCTTGTACGTTTTCTTCACCGTGCCCGAGGGGTGTGCATCAACTCTTTCTGGCATATTGTGTTCTTATTTTAGCTGAAGAATATTGATTGACTCATCAACCACTGAAATCAAAGACAATGTTCAGTCTAGTTCATAATGGGCATGGCTTTATCTGGAAAAATGTGCCTCAAAGTATGCCTCGCTTTGCATAACCTATCTAGAAAATAAAGTTCCTCAGGCTGGCTTGGTCCATTTAGTTATGCAAGTACCATGTATGATTTTTGTCTTCTATATAAAATTTCCATTCTTATTTTCAAATCCCTGAGTCTGGCTGTGTTTTCAGTTGCCTGGACCCTGAACCCTGGAATTGCCTCCCTAAACCTCTCAGCCTTTCTACTTTGCTTTCCTCTTTTGGTCATCTAACCTAATACTTGTGTGTCTCGGTGTCATATTTTGTTTCATTTCTTCCATGCAGCATCTTGAGATGTTCCTTTACTTTCAAGATGTTTTATAAATGTAAGTTGTTTTGTTGATTTTGAATGAGTTACTAATCACTTACACCACATCACGGTGGAATTTAACCCTCAGTGCTTCTGACAAATAAACAGTTGTGTAGCAGATGGAAACTAGAACATTTACAGAGAATTAGTTCAGAAAAATAAGCACGGTGAGAAATAGAAAAGACATGTATAGGAAGGAGGAAAACTGAATTATAGAGGCAACCCTTTACAGACCAATTAAAACAGGGTTTTTGTGAAAAGTAGCATTAACAGTTCAGGTTATGTTTCACTGATCCTGTAGTTTTTAAGTTGAACTTATTTAACCTTTTGAAGCAACGTTGCTTTTAACAGCTGTGTTTCTGAATTGACAGGAAGGCAGACAGAAGGAAAGAGTTGCATATACATACATGCCTTTTACATCCTGAGGATGTCCCAAAGCATTTCACAGCCAATGAATTAGTTTGAAGTGTAATGACTGTTGTCAAAATAGCACACTTAACTGCATTTTTGGAAAATTAATATGACAGTGTATTTTACAGAGAGTTTTCTTGATCCAATACTGTAATTTCCTGCAAAGTTACAGCAGTACAAGGAACTGCTAGGAAATTGACTTTAATTTTCTGTGGTGTTCTCATTGACAGTTGTTAACTTCTGAGCTAAAATCACGGGTACTCGTTGAGTTGCACAGAATGAACTAAGTTGCAGAGGTCAGTTTAAAATCTGAACTGTCTGTATTTTTGCAAAGTGCAGATAAAATAATTATTTTCAATGGTATTAGACTTCATAGAGCTCTCAGGCTTTGGGAGTGAGATTTATTTCGTAGAAGACTCTTAAACCAACTGCTGTGTTAATGATTGCTACAAAGTAGGTTTTACATAAACAGATCAAGGGCCAATATTAAGGGGCTAATTTTGTTCCCTGAATGAAGAATGGGTAAAAAGAATGTGTTTGTAAAAGTTGCTGGCCTGTATCTTTAGAAAGGCTGAGATGTTTACATCTGGTCAAAAACACATTTTCTTCTTGTTGTTTACAGAAAGATCGGCTGCAAGCCAACAGAGAAAGGCGCAAGGCTGAATGGGAAGCCTTTGTAATTGAACAGCGCCGCAAAAGTGCAGAGGTGGAGGAGGAACATGCGAAAACAGTGGAATGGTTGAAAGAACAATATGTGAGAATGGAAGAGGACCTGGCAAAGTTCAGGACTTTCTGACTTCACTACACAGTTATTGGCCTGTGCCCTTTGCTGACCAAGGCTGTTGAGTGTGATCATGGCAGTCAATATCTTTTAAACCTACCTGTGTGTCAGGGTGTGTAAAGAAATATAACACTTAAAATAATGTCATCCTTCAAATAGTCTGGATTTTGATGTCTGCATTGCCGATTCAAAAACGTTCTTTGATTCTGCCAACAGAAGAGATTATATAGAATTTTCCATCAAGATACATCTGATTTTAAATATTTACAAATTATCTGAGTGAGAAATGATAACATTTCTGTAAAAGCCTTATCACCAACATCCTGAAGGGTTTTGTAATTATTTTTAAAATGCAGTCACTGTTAACATGTACATAGCTTGGGATTAATATTTAATTTCTAATTGCAATAAGATTTTTCAATACTTTAGAGTCTGTTGAATGTCTAAATGTTCTGTTGAATTAAAAATTGAAACTTTACATGATCCTTATTTCCAAGACATGAGAATGTAAGTGAAATAAAGTGCTTACAAAAGGAATTGCCTGTGTGAATTTATGATTTATTGTCAAGCCGCATTCTTGGCAGCGTGATGAAATTGTGATTAAAGTGTTGGAGCAGATGGAATAAATATTTTAGATTAGTTTTGATAACACTGAGCCAAAGCCAAGTTTTTCATCTACCACAGTGTTTTGACAGCCTCATCAATCACCTGCTGGTACCCAGAGTAAAAACACTACCAGCACACAGTCACTTGGAGTGTTAGAAGCCCACTATTATGTAACTTGAGATAAAAGCAAAAGGTTTGGGGTTATTTAACTTTATTGTAGTGTCAATGGGGGGTGGAGGGAAATGAGAATCCTTATTCTCTTGTTGAGCTTAAAGAGCTCCGCTAGAAACTTTAACATCAAGTTTCACTTTCCTATCTATGTCAAAGTACATGACTAAGATAATTAGGTCATGTTTTTATACCAAAAGTTAAAAAAAAATCTGATAACAGCAAGGCTGAAATGCTGAAACCCTGACACTAGGTAAGTTCTTTCAGACTTTCTTTTCAACTTACTCCGTACTTCTAAAATATTATGAAAAATATCTAGTGGTAGCCCTTTTGAGTGTAATTCTTTCAGTCACACACCCATCCAACTGGTTGGGAAGATTCCTGGGGTGATATTTCTTCATTGCTGCAGAGGGATTCAACAAAAGAGAGTTAACATTGTGTTAATTTAATTATTTCCCAAGTGTGAAAATTGAGCTACTGTAACCTAGATGTGGAGATGGCCTTGAATGATTGACAACTCTGACCCAGATGTGATATTTGCATCTGATTGACCAAGTCCAGGATTTTGTGTCCTATCAAAAAGATGTTGACATTGAATCTATAGCTTAGGTGATTTCCAGACATTCCTCACTCAATTGGTTTGTGTCTCTGCTTGTAAAAACTAAGATCCTTTGAAATAACTTTTAAAGGATGTGCTTGAAATGTAAACTCAACGAGAACTGTTATTTTGACTTTTTTTCACTTGTGATGAAGTATCACATGCTCAGAGCAAACCAATGTGTGTTAACCAGCTATTAGAATAAGCTGCTTAATTTGTATTTGAGTTCCTGTGCTTGTAAATAAAATATAAAGTATATAGACATTCACAATGTAACATTCTACTCTGTCAGTGTTTTGTGAAACCTTGAAGCATTTATACGTGTTCAATCATTTTCTCTCACCACAAGGCTTATGCCGTTAGCCCATTTTACACCAAAGTTTTTCTGTATTATGGTTTTTTTTGCTTAAACTAGTATTTCCATTACATGAAAATCAGTGCTGATATTGCCTGGCTTTGTACTTTTTCAAATTGCAGCATCACAACATATCAAAATATTCTGCTTGCTTCAAAAACATGCCCTAGTTGACATGTGATGCAATTGACTTGGATTGATTGGCAGAAGTACTTCTTTGATGTTAAGCTACTTTCCTAATAAGATCTAGTTCCCCAGTAGTAAGTGCAAATTCCTAGAGCAGCATTAAGTTTGATTTCTTTTTCCAGAATAGATCTCTACATTGGTATCATAATATTTATAATACTTTTTGCTTTCAATTATCAATTAACATTTAACACTTTACCTACAAACAAGTTGTATCAGAGTTCTTATTGTGTACATTAATGTAATCTAGTTAATAGCAGCCCACATTGATTTATTTTCATTGGCTACTGAAATTAAAGGACTGCAAGACTTGACTGCTGCTCTTTGGTGAAGGAAAATTCTTTTAGTCTCACTGGACCATAATTATTGTCTCTTGTTAGAGAAAGAGAGACATGACTGTCACCACACCTCAGGCAAGGGAAAAGATTGAGGAGAGTCCCCTTCATGGAAACCCCAGCCAGTGCAGGAATTGAACCCATGCCATTGGTACCACTCTGCTGTCCAGCTAACTGAGCTAACCAAGCCCATTTTTTTTGTAATGTCCCTGCGGCAAACTGTGTTTATTTTCTGTGAGACTGGATTTTATTCAGGGTGGGGTGACCACATCCTACACGTTATTTCAAGTCCATGCATTTTTGAATGCAGTGGAAGATAAGAAAGGAAAGGGGCCTGAGTGGAGAGCAGCTGCAATTTAGGATAGTGAAACATAGAAGCTGACTTGTCTCCAGTTACTGAAGCCGAGGATATCCAGCAGCTTAGATTGTGAACCAAATAAATTGTGCAGCTTTCCATGTAGGGACAGCAGTCTTATAAACCAGTGGTGGATTACATGGACTTATTTTAGAGCTTTACCTATGCCTTGTGTTTTCTCTGGCAGTGTTGTCAGTCACAATTAGTGGTCTGATTAGCAAAATAGCCACTGTATTTGGAACATTACAGCACCGCAGAATTGTTACAGTGCAGGTATCCCATCACCAAGTCACCCTTTATTTACACATTCATATTACATGATGCTGACCCAGCTAGCTCAGAGCCAGCTCTAGAATAAACAGAACCTCTGACAGTCCTGTTTATATCGGTCAGCCAGGGTTCCTTGATTGGACCAGGTTAACAGCCCCAATCAGGGAGCTCGTATTCTATGGACCCACCCTAGCTGACCTTATTCTAATCGTTACAGAGGCCATTCAGCCTATTGTGTCAGCAGCAACAGTCTGAATGAGTAACTCCCCTAATGACATCCCTATACCTTCCCTCAGCTCATTACTGCACTCCCCATCCCCACCCCCCAACAACCCTACTAATAACAGTCTGTAGTTCCATTTTGAATACTCTGAGGCAGTGTGATCCATCCCTTAAACATTCGTTGTGTGAAAAGACGTTTTTTTCCTCGTATTGCTTTTTGCATGAGAGGATATGGAAGTGCGAAAAAACAACATTAGGTAGTTATTAAAGCAAATGGAGCTGCGAGCAATCCCGAGTCTTGAAACATTCGTCCGAATTGGGAAGTATGGGGCAATTGGGTTACATTCCCATCAGGATTTAGCTGTGAGAAAGGTCAGGAAAGATGGAGAAAATCAAAGCAGGTTATCCAGCTGGTCATTGGGATCTGGATATAACTGCATCAGTTGGTGATATCTGTGCAAGTCTGACACCTATGCTTAGTAGGTAAGTATCTGATGTGACCTAAATGATGGGATAAATCATCATTTAGGAAAAAGATAAAAGATTAGAAAGGAATAAAAATTGCCAATAACAGCAATTTTGTACATTCAGTGGAAAATGAAAGAACAACAAATGAGACAAGGATTGGAAGTCATGCGTAATTGACAAAAACTGACAGAGGAAAGAAAGATGCCTAACTTTGATATTAGAATTGTAACAATAAAGGGGACATTAACATTCCTGCTGATATGTTGCAGAACACCTATGCTCGGTTCGCAACAAACAACTGCACCTCCCAGTCGCGATACTGCATCCGCTGTACCCGGTGTGGCTTCCTCTACATCGGGGAAACCAAGCGGAGACTCGGGGACCGCTTTGCAGAACACCTACGCTCGGTTCGCAACAAACAACTGCACCTCCCAGTCGCGAACCATTTCAACTCCCCCTCCCATTCCTCAGACGACATGTCCATCCTGGGCCTCCTGCAGTGCCACAACGATGCCACCCGAAGGTTGCAGGAACAGCAACTCATATTCCGCTTGGGAACCCTGCAGCCCAATGGTATCAATGTGGATTTCACAAGTTTCAAAATCTCCCCTCCCCCCACCGCATCCCAAAACCAGTCCAACTCGTCCCTGCCTCCCTAACCTGTTCTTCCTCCCACCTATCCCCTCCTCCCACCTCAAGCCGCACCTCCATCTCCTACCGACCAACCTCATCCCGCCCCCTTGACCTGTCCGTCCTCCCTGGACTGACCTATCCCCTTCCTAACTCCCTACCTACACTCACCTTTCCTGGCCCCATCCCCGCCTCTTCGACCTGTTTGTTTCCTCTCCACCTATCCTCTCCTCTATCCCTCTTCTATCCGCCTCCCACTCTCTCCCTATTTATTTCAAAACCCCCTTCCCCTCCCCCTTTTCTGATGAAGGGTCTAGGCCCGAAACGTCAGCCTCTCTGCTCCTATGATGCTGCTTGGCCTGCTGTGTTCATCCAGCCCTGCACCTTGTTAGTTAACCCTCCCAGTTTTGCTCCTCTTGCTGCTTTGGAATATGCACAAATGTTAATCAGATAGCATAATAGGGTTCAACTAGAAGTATGGTGGGGTAGGGAATGGCCTAATGGAATTATTGCTGGGCTGTTAATCCAGAAACTCAGGTAATATTCTGGGAACCCAGGTTTGAAGACTACCACAGTAGATGGTGGAATTTGAACTCAATAAATGTCTGGAATTAAGAGTCTATTGATGACCATGAATCAATTGCTGATTGTTGGGAAAAAACTATCTGTTTCATAAATGTCTTTTAGGGAAGAAAACTGCCATCCTTACCTGGTCTGACTGACACAAGATTCTAGACTTACAGCAATGTAGTTGAGTCTTAACTGCTCTCTGGGCAATTAGGGATGGGCAATACATGCTGTCTGAACCAGAGACACACACGTCCCACGAATAAACAAAGAAAAAAGATTGAAGTTTTACTTGTCATTGTTGGACGACAGAAAGATCGAAAGATGTTTTATTATAACTGCAATGTGTCTTTCTTCGGAACTGTTAACCGAGTAAAATCGTGCTCCATAAGGGTATTAGCAAACTCTTACACTGAGCCACCTGAGGAGATGTCAGGACAGGTTACCAAAAACCTGGTCAAAGAAATAGGTAGAGGAATTATCTTAACGAATGAAAGAAGGAGAAAACTCCAGAGTTTATTTATTCAAGAGCTAAAATGGGGATATGAAAGAGCAGAAATGTCAATAAAACAGAAACCATGGAGAGTGGTAAGGCTGGGGTAGTTTCCATGAACAGTCAGGAGCAAGCCCATTGAATGATTTAAAAGCAAGGATGAAATGTTTAAATTATGGTGCTGACAGACTAAGGGCTTATAAACATAGAAAATAAGAGCAGGAGTAGGCCATTCGGCCCTTTGACTGCCTGCTTCACCATTCATTATGATTGTAACTGCTCATTGGTCTGCGAGTTAATGGGTAAACAGAACTTGCCGAGGTTTAGGCTACGAGCAGCAGAATGTTGAATGAGCTGAAAGTTTATATTGAGTGAAAAATAGAAAATTAACCAAGAGAACCCTGGAAGAGCTGAACATGGAATTACCAACAACATGAGCGTTTCAGCAGCAGATATGCTGATCCGATCACTTGTTGATGAATGTATACATTAATATTGGCAATTGTAATTGGACTTTCCAACGACCAGCTCAAGGCTTGTTAAATCAGGACCCTGCCAGTTCTCCACCATCAAAATTTTCAACAGTTGGTTTTACCAAGATATGAGTGGCTTTCACTTTGTGCAAGGGAGCAGGGTCAGCTGACACTTCAAACAGTGTGCAATAGCATCCTCAATGTACCTACTGCTGGTGGATATTCCAGTGCAACTTTACATGCCTGTGTGTATGTGCTTATGTGCACTATAGTTTGCAGTTTTCAGTTTCTGTGTCAGTGATAATGTATTATGATTCGGTCCTAATATCACCTATTAGAAGCAGACGCCAAGATTTGAATTGAACTATGTCAGTATAGTAGTTATGTTGATAAAATTATGAGGAGTATAGTTAGGGTTAATGGTGGGTGTCTTCACCTTAGGATGGGTCAATTTCAAGACTAGGGGGCATTTTTTAAGGTGAGAGGAGATGGATTTAAAAAAGACAAGCGGGCAAATTTTCTACACAGAGTGGTTCACGTGGAGTAAACTTCCTAAGGAAGTGATGGATGTGGACATAGTTACAACACGTAAAAGACATTCGGATGAGTACATGAATAGGAATGGTTTGGACGGATATGTGACAGGAGCAGGCAGATGGGATTATGTTCGGTACAGACTGTTTGGACTGAAGGGTCTGTTTCCATGCTGTGTGACTCTTTATTACTGGATCCAGTTAACTGGACTAATGACTACTGACACAAGTTCATATCCCACCATGGCAGCTTAATTCAATTAATTGAATAAAAAATTTGTATCAATACCTCTAATCCTGAACCTATTGAGTTCTCATAAAAACCAATAAGGTTCGGCAGTGCCTTGCAAGAAAGGATATATATTGTCCTTAACTGCGCTGGACAACATGTGACTCTGGGCCCAAAACAATGGGCTTAACTGCAAATCCCCAACCCCGTCACGCACCCATCCCCCACCCCATACACACACACACTCACACACACACACACAGAGATACACACACATACACACACACATACACATACACACACACACACACACACACACACAGAGACACACACACACACACACAAACACCCACAAACACACACACACACACACTCACACACAGACACAGACACACACACAGACACAGACACACACACACACACACATACACACACCAAGCAGCAAAGCAAGCCACTCAGTTGTATCCAAGAAAGTGGATAACCATCATTTTCTCAAGGTCAAAGAGGAATGGGCAATAAATGTTGGCGTACTAGTGATACCCATTAAAAAAAATCAATTAACTATATGAGGGTTGAGCAAGGTATTACTAGCTGCAAACTCCCACCAGTGTACTACCTGCTCCCTCATAATCTATTGTCTTAATTCACCCAGTTCTCTCTCTCTGTGAATTCATCCGCTTTCTCACTCCTTCTTTCTATCTAGCTTCCTTCACCATTTAGCTTCTTTGACCTGCAGTTGCCCTTAGTACAATGGGACATTGATCAGATGGGCAAATGGGCCAAGGAGTGGCAGATGGAGTTTAATTTAGATAAATGTGAGGTGATGCATTTTGGAAAGGCAAATCAGGACTTATACACTTAATGGTAAGGTCCTGGGGAGTGTTGCTGAACAAAGAGACTTTGGGATGCAGGTTCATAGCTGCTTGAAAGTGCAGTGGCAGGTAGACTTGGTGGTGAAGAAGCCTTCAGTATGCTTGCATTTGTTGGTTGGTGCGTTGAGTATAGGAGCTAGGAGATCATGTTGCACCTTTACAGGACATTGGTTAGGCCACTTTTGGAATACTGCACATCTCCCTGCTATAGGAAAGATGTTGTGAAACTTGAAAGGGTGCAGAAAAGATTTACAAGGATGTTGCCAGGATTGAAAGGTTTGAGCTATAGGGAGAAGCTGAATAGGCTGGAACTATTTTCCCTGGAGCGTCAGAGGATGGCGGGGTGACCTTATAGAAGTTTATAAATCATGAGGGACAGGGATAACGTGATTAGCCAAGGGTAGGGGAGTCCAAAACTAAAGGGCATAGGTTTGAAATGAAAGGGGAAAGATTTAAAATGGAACTGAGGGGCAATTGTTTTCACGTAGGGTGGTGTGTGTATGGAATGAGCTGCTTGAGGAGGTGGTGGGGGCTGGTACAATTACAACATTTAAGAGACATTTGGATGGGTACATGAATAGGAAACATTCAGAGGGATATGGGCCAAATGCTGGCAAATGGGAATAGATTCGTTTAGGATATTGAGTTGGACCAAAGGGTCTGTTTCCATGCTATACATCTCTATAATTCTATGACTCTTCGAGCTGTGACTCCGTCACTATACTCCCAAGACCCTTCTTCCATCCTGCCCAATGTCTGACTGATCTCCCATTAAATGCCTCAGTCAGTGGGGAGCACACTTCTGGTCACCATCTCAAGCTATGCTAGCACATTAAAGCCCAGGGCCATCAATCAGAACCCTTGTCATCTCACTTTACAGCTCAGGTGGATCATCAGAGATACCAAAACACAATAAGCTGAAATTTATTTCATTAAGCTCTTTATGTGACAAATACTCTGCAAGGAGAATTTATGAGGCAATAACATCTGGTTGCTGATAAACGATGTAGCACTGATCGCAATGCAGATGTTTTTGTCTCATGAACCACCCTCAGAGTAGTTTACTTCCCAATTAATTAAAGCAGCACCAGACAGAGCAGTTTATTCAACAACCCTTTAATAACTTAGTGTGGGCTGAGATAGGAGTTACTAAAGTTTCTATGGGACTGTATTAATTTTTTAAAAATGCTGTCTGAAAATATCATTCTTGCCACACATAACCTACAACCTGCAGTCTGGTGTAATGCCCTGCTACTACGAGGCAGGTTAAAACTCTACATTTTCTATGCAGGCTTATTGTTTTGTTTCTCTGTCTTTGCTGTTGGAATCATATCAACATAACAACAAAGTGCAAAGGGCCTGATAATAATTCTTTCTCAGATCTGTGATTTAGTTTTGGTATTTATTTAAGAATTATGCTCCTGATTTTATGTTTCACCCCTTAAAGTACATCTAATTCTATGAATATTTGTTCTCTGTGCAGATTAAATAATTTTGGGGACAAAACATGGCCTCATCATATTCATCTCTTCACCTGAGGCATGTCTGAATGATCCTCTTCCAGCCTAATATTTCTTATTCGATCCCAATGTAAGCTCAGGGTAAGTCACATCTTTGTTATCAATATCACACGTCAGTGGCAACATGCCATTAAATTCTGATAAAAACATTATGAAACATATTTTCAAAGGCTATGTAGCCTTGGTAAATATTGTTGTTGACTGAAATGATACCGATCAAGAATTATTGTAAATCAGATTTTCAGTTCCACATCCCTGTAAATTCTTGGTGTGCACTGTTCACATTGTCACAAGGAACAGAGGATATCCACATAATATTTCCTTTATAAGAGACAATGGCAGAAAAAGCGACTGAACATGAAGCCCAGAGACTTTGTAGAGGTTCTTTTTAAGTCAGTATGTCTTGATTTGTTTCGATCCACCCTTCGTGAGCGAGAGGTGGTGTAACGTTATTCTCCATAACGATGCTAGAAGCATCATGATTCCATTCTTAAGAAGAGTCATTTGATTCAAAACATTAACTTTGTTTCTCTCTCCTCAGGCACTGGAAAACCTGCAGAGTTTTTCCAGCACTTTCTGTTTACATTTATTCATTCCAGCATCTACAGGGTTTTGCTTTCCTGGGTTTATTGAAGATTAAGTGGTGCCTTTACTCCAGACACTAACCACGTGATGTAGGCAATACAAGCATCTTTATTAACTAAAGGTTAAATTGCACAATAAGTTTAAAAAGGCTCAGTTTTCTCTGTGTTGTCTCTAATATCTTAAAGAGTGAATTGCATTTGAATAGCACCTTTCACAATGTCAGAATGTCCAAAAGTCAATTTTTGCAGCCTGTTCAATGTTGTAATGTGCGAAATGTGGCAGCCCAATTTGTAAACAGCAAGCTCCTACAAATACCAACGTGATAATGAGTGGATAATTAGAATTTTGGAATGTTGTTTGGGGTATGAATGTTGATAAGGATATTGGGGAGAGGTCACCTGCTTTTCATCAAAAAGCATGCCATGAGATCTTTTAGCTCCACCAATGATGGCTGACAGAACTTCAGTTTAATATCTAATCCAAAAGAAAGCAATTCCAGCACCGCTATACTTCCTCAATAGTGGACTGAAGTCACAATTTATCATTTATGCTCAAATCTCTGGAGTGGGATAATGAGACCACGACCTTCTTTTGACTCAAAGGTTTGTGTCCAACCAAATGACCCATGGCTATAGGAGAATGTTCCATAGAAGTGAATGCATCCAAACCTCATGCAATAGTCCATATGTGCTGTCCCTGCTGGATTATACTGAGTTTTTTTTTAAAGTTATTAAACGAATTTTAGATGCATTTGGAATATCATCCTTAACAGCCACCTCACATCAATATTTTTATTGACTGGTCAATAACAAAATGCATTTATTGTTTAATTTTTACCAAATCTGTTGGGGTCTGAAGAAGAAACAAGAGCAGAAACCATCTTCTGATGTTTGCCAGCTCAGATTGCAGTAGTAGGATTTAGACTGACTGTATAATATGTTAATAATGCACAGTATAGATCATCACCAGATGTGATGAAAATAATCACATAATCTTGTTCTCTTGTTGTCTTATGGCAAGATGAAACCCCAGTAGGATGTTTCTTAAATAAGAAATATTTTCCTTGCCGCTGCAGATTCTGTAAACATTCTTTAGCTGCACAGCGAAACCAGGAATACAACAAAGGCCACTGTAACATCCCCCTTGCCTGGCAGAACTGTGAGCTACAGCTCCACACAGGCTAAGGATTAAATCCTGGGATGTAGCTGAACTGCATGGGAAGAGTAATTGATGCTAAGTGGGAGGAAGCCCTGATCGGGCAGTACCATGCTCTGGAGAGAACACAGCTGGAGTGCTGCATTCAACTAAGGTTGTGTGAGATAGACGCTTGGGCACTGGAGACAATGCAGACCTGAAACGTCAGCTTTCCTACTCCTCTGATCCTGCTTGGCCTGCTGTGTTCATCCAGCTCTACACCTTGTTATCTCAGATTCTCCAGCATCGGCGGTTCCCACTATCTGTGAAAAAGATGGGCTTTTCATCTCGGGAGTCGGGGAGAAATATGTGCCTTTATAATTAATGGAATGGAAAAGGAAAAGCTAGGCATCTAAAAAATGTTCAGGAATCTGGGATGGACAATCATGTTATAATGATAATAATAAATGGCTTTCTTCATCCATAGGTATCTTGTTGTCATGAATGTGTAAGTTAGTAATGTTAGTGGCCATCACCCCTTTTCAATCAATACAAAGCTCAGCAGATTACAAGATGCTTTTCCACCCTCTACTTCATTGAAATAGGAGCAGAAAATGTCCATTGTTGCTCCACCATTAACCAACAAAGAGTTCCACTGTTCAAAGTGCTTGAGAGAATAATTCAGCTCCCTAAGTTGCAGTGTGAGGGCATTGCCACTAGAGGTCAGACTTATACAAATAGAGACAATGTCACTGCAAGAGGCAATAATATACAAATTCAGTAAAAGCTGTTAAAATTATACCATACAGACCGTTATAAGTTATATTTTTAAGTGAATTCAACATCCTGAAAGCACAGTAGTTTTTTTTTTATTTAATAACATCAGAAAATATTTCATTTAAGTACTTTTTCACCATTGAATGACCAATGGGTTTGACCACACGCAGGATAAGCCGATACTCCCAGCGTTAAAAAAACAGAAGCTTTATTCCGACTGAAGAAATATGATGGTTACAATGATGGATGGGGTGAATTGTTGAACTGAACCATGTGCTAGAGTGCAGCTGACCATTTAAAAAAGTTTGAATAGTTCTGAGTAAAGGCTTCCTTGTAAAACATTGATTCTTGCAGATACGTGATTCCAGAGATAGTAAGAACTGCAGATACTGGAGTTAGAGGTAACACAGGGTGAAGCTAGAGGAACACAGCAGGCCAGGCAGCATCAAAGGAGCAGGAAAGTTGACATTTCGGGTCAGGACCCTTCTTCAGAAATGGGGTGGGGGGATTCTGAAGAAGGGTCCCGACCCGAAACCAAGATGATTGATCTGAAGGGTACCTCAAATGAGGCTCATCTTGTATGACAAACATAGATGCATGCATTTTCCAACACTCTTTCAGTGCTTCAAAATGCGACTGGGATGGTATGCAGGAAATGTAATATTTGGTATTTAGGCCTCACTCCTACCTCGTTCCTGTTGAAAACCTGAGTGACAGAGAGGCTGTAGTCAGGGGAACAGTGTTTCTGTGTACTTTTCAGTGCCTAATTTGGGAAAACCCAGCAGCAACATGCAGCACGATCTTTACATTTGCAACCTCCTCACCATTTGTTAAACATCTCTGGCTTATGGGACTGAAAGGAGAAAAAATTGCTTCACTTAAAGAGTCATGACTCTTTGAGATTCCCTGCCCTTGTAGATTCTCCATTGTTGAATATATTTAAGAGCTAGGATAGATGGATGTTTTTTCGATCTCAGGGAATCAATGGAGCAGACAGGAAAGTGGAGATGAAGCCCTATATATGAACATATCAAACAGGAAAGCAGGCTTAATGGGCTGAATGGACCACTCCGGCTCCGATCTCTTGTTTTCTTGAGAACAGAGCAATAAACTTCATCCCAACTGACAAAATTTTTCTAGTACAGCAATATGTATAAAACAAGTAACAAACTCTTACCCTCATCCAGTGGTAACAGCAAGAAGAAGCAACAATTTTGAGTGAAACATTATAGAAAAACACCTGACTGAATTTCTAGTCAGGTTTGAGGAGATCAAACAGGATCCAGCAGTCAAATTGTGTGCTTCAAAATTGTCACGACTAAAAACTTCTCGTCAATGACAATTTGTCTCCATTTGTAACTACCCTGAAATTAAGAGCCTTAAGACTTGAGGCCATGGTTTTTAATTATTTTAAGATAGATTTGTATTAGATGACTCTTGTGTGTAAAGCAATTGTCTGAATAGCACTAATTTGTAATCTATATTGAGGCTGTTGATCTTAAGGGTCAAGGCACTAGACTCCAAAAATTGGGCCAGGTCCTTCAATCCTATAATGGGCCCTTCCTCGTTTATTGATACTGTGTTTTTTTTTGCTTTGTTTGAATTATTGGTAGATTATGATAATAACTGGGAGATTCAAGCAAGAGAGGTAGAATGGGACTCTCCAACATGCAGTAACAACTTCTAGACATTTGATCTAACTGTTGATGTATCTCACCGATTCTTCTTCTGTGGCTGAGCATCGGTGGTATGCATCTCAATTCTCGAAAGCAGAGCTTGGAAACCTGAGCTGTGTCTGCACCTCCATCTCTAGGGCGATTAAAACCAGCAGAACTTAACAGCTGAGAGCTGATTAAATCATCAGGATTCTTCCAAAGTGTCTGGAAGTTGCCAGGCAATGACTTCATCGGGGTGACTCAACACTGCTCCTCTAAGAGTTACATTGTCCCTTTTAATACAAGAGGCACTCGACAGAACATCCCACCTCAGAACTGGTCTGTGTACTTATCCATTACACTATTGCTTGGACTAATGGACAAAAACTTGGGGAAGTTGGCAGATGGTTGTCAAACATTTCCCAGACAGTCCAGTCATGTGATCAGTCGACCAGGATTGCAATGGCCAGTACAACCCTGTTCGGCCCAGAGAGGGTGTGGGAGGCAGATGTGAACTGAAATCTGTCCCCACATCTGGACACCCCATTCCATGTTGAAAGCCCAAGGAGACTATATTTGATTGTAATGTGTGATTATCCCTTGCCCGGTTAGTATGATATTGGCAGCGTGTAAACTTTGTGCTGTCTACTTATTATCAGCAATTAGCAGGGGAGCCAGTCGTTAGCCTTACTTAAAGCTGGACTTCACCCCTTAAAGGACAGTGCACTGGCAGGGGTTCTGGCATCATTCAGAATGATTATACCTGTCACTTCAATACACCACCATATTCCCTGGCCAATATCTCTGTCTCAGCTTTCTGCAGTGCTCCAGCAAGCCTTAGCAATAAACTAGAAGAACAGCAACTCATTTTCACTTGGGAAACTTACAGCCTTCAGGATTCAATATAGAGTTCAACAATTTTAGGACTGGAGCATCTTTTCCCATGTCCTGACCCAGACCCTCATACACCAGGCCTTGTCATCACATGGGTTGCTATCACAAACAACCCATTGTCAGCCACTAATAGTCCCCACTAGCGGCTATCGATTCTCCCAGGCTGACCTTTACCCATTCCTTTGTCTGACCAACTATTTTTCTCTCTCTCTCTGGGCTCCATCTCCACTTAACGTTTACTCTCTCCCTTCCTCCCACATCCCATCTTTAACATATATACCAACATTTTCCCAGCTGCAATCCGTTTGGAGGAAGGGTCACTGGACCTGAAATGTTGATTCTGCTTTCTCTCCACAGCTGCTGCCAGACCTGCTTAGTTTTCCCAGCAATTCTGTTCTTGTTACTTTGTTTATTTTTATTCAGAATAGTGCTATGCAACAAAGAATGATAGCTGACCATATACACCAAGGTTTTCCATGCTCCTCACAAGACCTTGGTTGAGGAGATGAAACAAAGGAGAGATATCCTACATTTGCAAGAGACAGAAATACCCCCTGACAAATGTTCACACAGTAGTGGGAACGGAAGACTACAGAGACCAATACCAGTTAGTGAATGGGGAAATTGGGTTGCATTTTCTATTGTCACAATGAGTTATTCATGGTCAGCCTGATCAGAAGAGGGCAGTCTAAGTTGCTTCAATTCCTCCTCTTTCTCCTGCTTCTCAGCTGCTCACCATGTAACCAATGGCAAGGGTGTACAGGATGCAACAGACCAATTCCCATATGAAAAGGTGCTTTATTGAATACTGCACAGCTCCTCCAGTGCAGTCCTGGCAGCGAAATATTGTTTAAGCACCCCAATGCTTTGCTGTATCAGAATCCTTGTGTACCACGGTTTTTGTTAGATATACAATGTGTATTTGTACGTGTGTGTGTGTGTGTGTGTGTGTGTGCGCGCGTGCGTCTGTGTGTGTGTGCATCTGTGTGTGTATGTGTGTATGTGTGTGTGTCTCTGTGTGTCTGTCTGTGTGTGTGTGGACTACACACTGCGGTCAGTATTGATGTCCTCAGCCAATAGGTCCTGTCACCCAGTAGCCATCTGTTGGTTTACTGTGGTAGCTGAAATGCAGCAGCTGGCATGGCAGACTGCTATAGGATGAAGCTTCCAAGATACTGGGTGTAAGCCATCATGATATATTGGCCTCTGCCAGCAGGGTATCAATATGGTAGAATTCAGTACATGGCAAAGTTGACATTATGAATCCCATGAAGCACTCTTTATCCAATCAATGACTTCCTGCGCTATGGGGACATCTTTCTCTCTCTGCCTCCAGCAAGAAAGAAAGAAATGAAGTTCTCTCTCTCTTAAAGCGCACACCTCAATGACTTTTCTTATCCCACAGTGCATTGCAAACCGTGACATTTGCAAATATTTTTACACTTGTCTATTAATTTCATCTGTTTTGGTTTGTTCCATTCATGAATTTTGTTTGGCTCACTCTGTAATCACTGGACTGCTATCTTTAATTCCAGTCTCCCACCAAGGTTGGTAACAACTGAAAATTTGATTTATTTGCATTGAATTTCTCAATTCTAGCTATTTATTCAAAACAGCAGTGACCTATCAGTCACCCAGCTAGTAAACCCTCACCTCGTCCCATTATTTTTATTTGAACCCATTATTAGAACTTGTGACTTGTTGTTTCATACCTTGCGGCTAATTTTACATTGACGCCCACACATTTGAACTTTACTTGTAGCCTTCTGGCTTGAACTATAAGGAATACCTGTGCACAATATTGTAGGGTTTACCATCACTTCAAAGAAAACAAGGTGGTTGCTCAAGTGAGATCTATCCCTTCTAAAGCCAGTTGACTCCTGCCTATAAGTTATATCAAGTTAACACCAGATAAGATATAAAGATAATTGATTTTGTTACATTACACTGGATGGAAATAAGACTTTGAAGGTCCTCTAAAACATAAAAACCAAAGAGGAAAAGTGAATCAACTATGGACAAAGAGAAAGTCAAGGCTTGTATTAGATTAAAGGAGGAGGTTTATAGATTTGCCAAAAACATAGATTGTCAAAGGATTGGGAGCATTTTAGAATTCAGCAAAGGCAGAGCAACAAACAAAGAATATAATTTTAAATTAGCGAGAAACGTAGAAACAAATTATACAGGTTTCTATAAGTATATACAAAGGAAATGATTAGCAAAAACATGTGTCAGTCCATTACAGGCAAAGATCAGACAATTTATAATAAGAAATAGGGAAATGGCAGGAAAGCTAAATAATGACTTTGTTTTTGTCTTCACAGTGGAATGTTCAAGAAATCACTCAGAAATAAAAGGTATCCAAGAGTCTGGTGGGAATGAGGTACTGAAGAAAATTAATATTAGTAATGGGACTGAAAGTTAACAAATCTTCAAGACCCAATGTTTTATATCCCAGAGTGTTGAAAGAGGTGTCTACAGAGATAATGGATGCATTGGTGGTCATCTTTCAAAATTCTACAGATTCGGCAATGATGTCTGCAGGTTGAAACCCCACTATTTAAGAAATAAGCGAGAGAGAAAGTGAGGCACAACAGACGTCACTGATAGGGACGGTACTTGAATCCATAATAAATGATATACTGCCTGGCATTTGGAAAGTAATGGTCTGATTGGGAATTGTCAGCATGGACTTATGAAAGATAAATTATGTTTGACACACCTATCTGAGTTTTTTTTTATGAATGTTATAAGGGGAAACCAGTCGATGTGGTGTATTTGGATTTTCAGAAGGCTTTACCTAAAGGCCCACATAGGAGGTTAGTGAATAAACTTAGTGCAGTTGGGATAGAGGCTAATATACTGGAATGGATTGAGGATTGGTTAATGGAAAGAAGACAGTGTAAGAATAAACAGGTCATTCTCAGATTGGTGGTTTGTGACCAGCGGCATATGGGAAAGATCAGTTCTTGGGCTCCAGGTATTGACAATCTTTCAAAGACTTGGGTTTGGAGACCAAATGTAATATTTCCAAATTTGCAGATGACACAAAACTAAGTGAGAAAGTGTGTCATGAGGATGATGCAAAGTGGCTTCAAAGAGATTTGACCAGACTGAGTGGTCAAGAACATGAGAAATGGAATATAATGTAGATAAGTGTAAGGTTAGCCATTTTGGAAGTAGGAAAGGTAGTGAAGCATATTTCTTAAAACTTAAGAGATTGGGAGGTGTTGATGACCAGAACGACTTGGGTGTTTAGGCTCATAAGTCACAAAAAGTGAAAGCAATTGGGAAGGAAAATGGAATGTTGGCCTTTATTATGAGAACATTTTTTTTTTCTGTGAACGATTACATCATGAGGAAGCTATTAGCTCTCAGCCAGGGTGTCAGAAAGACACTGGATTGGAATTTAACCTGGCTCTGCTGTAATTTTCAAAGGATTGGTACTATTTTTAAAAGAACAATACCACTATGTACAGCAAGGACAAACTTTCGGTCAGTCAGCCTCAGTACTAAATAAGGCTGACTGGAAATAGATTGACAAATTGAAAGTGAAATGAAGAGAAGAATGATATCTACAAACACGGTTTCATGTTGAAACATGTTAACAGAGTCATCAGGGCCGAAAGAGATATTCAAAAGAAAAGTATAGCCGTGGAGAAAAAGCAGATCAGTGAAGAATTCTTTCAGCATGACAGTAGAAAGACAGCAGACAGAGAAGAGGCAGGAATATTAATTGATGCATACAGGCTTGAAACAGTTGACAATAGTAAATATTCTTAATGAGTTCTTCCTCTTAATAATAGCTATTCCTGCTCCTCGGTTTTGGCATCTCCACAAAGACTCTCACCAACTGTTATAGATGCACCATAGAAAGCCTTCAGCCTGGATGCATCACAGGACCATGCTCTGCCCAGGACCATAAGAAATTACAGACATTTGTGAACACAGCCCAGGCCATCACGCAAGCCAACCTTCCATCCATTGACTCCATTTATACTTCTCGATGCCTCAGAAAGGTTTCCAGCATTATCAAAAATCCCTCTCATCCTGGTTATACTCTCTTCCAACCTCTTCTGTTTTTTTCCCCTTTATTCATTCACAGGATAAGGGCATCATTCACCAGGCAGCATTTATTGCCCATCCTTAGTTGCCCAGAGGGCAGTTGAGAGTCAACCACATTGCTGTGGGTCTGGAGTCACATGTAGGCCAGACCAGGTAAGGATGGCAGTTTCCTTCCATAAAGGACATTAGTGAACCAGATGGGTTTTTCCCGACAATCGACAATGGATTCACGGCCATCATTAGATTCTTAATTCCAGATATTTATTGAATTCAAATTCCACCGTCTGCCATTGCGGGATTCAAACCTGGGTCCCCAGAACATTATCTGGGTCTCTGGATTAACAGTCCAGCAATAATACCACTAGGCCATCACCTCCCCTTCTGTCAGGCAGAAGATGCAAAATCTTAAACACATATACCAACAGGTTCAAGAACAGCTTCTTTTCTGCTGTTATTAGACTTCTAAATGGACCTCTCAAATTTCAAATCTAATGTTGATCTTGCTTTTTGTGCACCTTCTCTGCAGCCATAACATGTATTCCTCACTTTGTTCAATCACCCTACAATCTTTGTATGTCATGATCTGCCTGTGCTGCACACAAAACAAAACTTTTCACTGTACTTAGGTACATGTGACAATAATAAATCAAATCAAATCAATACCTCTAACCCACTCCTACACACTAGATCAGGGCTGATTATCTACCTCAATGCCATTTTTCTGCACTGTCTCCATATTTCCATGATGTCAGTCTTGTCTAGAAACCTATTGATCTCTGTCATGAACACATTCAATGACTGAGCTTCCCACAGGACAAAAGCCCTGAGATTCCTCAGCCTTGCCAGTATGGATGTTCAGTGCGAGTCAGAGGAATGTTATTCAGACCGTTTCTATATTGTCTCTTACACATTTGAGGACCTGATTTGAAATACCAGTCAGGGAGGTGTTGGGGAGATCTCGGGATTTCAGAGGCCTTGGAGGAGAGGGTATTTTGCAGTGAGGGGTAGCATACACTTTATGAGCACCCTTTCTGGAAGAGACAAGACTGGCCGGATAACATTAGGCAAACAACCAGTCCCGTCTCAATTACACAACACGGTGTTGTGTTTGCATTGTTTGGACATATGCCTAGGAGTGGGGCACTGTGCCAAGTTTTCTCAAATGTACAGGACTTCTATTTCTTACACAACTGCATTACTGCTAAAGGGACATTTTCACATCCCGTGAGCTGTAATTCAGTCGGCACACCTGCCTCAGAGATTCTGGTCAAGATAGATGGTTGCCAAACTATGTGAGTTAACAGCACTTGTCAGCTATTCATTGGAGAGCTTCCCTGGGAAATTCTGAGAGTGTTTGGCTGACAGGAGAGCCTTTCTGTGAGTTTCGAGATTCTGCTCAGATAGGTTGAACTGGATAAGAATGAATGTTTACGATGAAGTGAGCGGAATATTGCTGACAAAGTTCAGGTGAGTGGAATCCGTATCCAAGATTGTTTACGTGAATGCAGGATAGCTTTCTAGAACCGTGCTTTCAGTAAATTGATGTGAACTGAACTGCTGGATGTACACATTTCTACACTTTATCAGTTCACAAGTTACTTAATATAAAAAATATGAAGAGATGTGTTAATGACCCAACTTTGTGGCAGGTACAATGAACAAATTTGAGACCATAGGTTTGGTGGGAGGAATTTTGGTCAACTGACCATTTTGATTGGCAAGGTATTTAAATAAAACTGGAAAATATTAACATCAAGGCTAAAAAAAACAATAAATATAATGGTATGATTATTGATTTGCATTATGTTCAATGTGCTGTGTTGCCTTTAAAGGCTCAATCTTGATTTCCACAGAAAAGCGTGTTGTAGTTCTAACTCCTTAAAAAAAATTTCCCTTTTGTCTTATTATTGCCTCTTTCGTGATCTTTTTTACACACTTCAGCCTCAATCAATTGTCTTCAGTTCCTGTCTCAATCAATCTCTCTTCTGTTTTCTTGCTGTCTGGCTTTTATCTTCACAACCTTTAACCAGATTACAAACACATTGGTAGTGCATGGTCCATCCAGTTGGCATTTCCTCACATTGACGTACAGGGGTCAAATGGGCCTTCCTTCTAAGCTCATAAATGCGACAGAGATGGATATCTGTTGATATCTTCAACATGATGGTCCAACATATTTTCAACAGTAAATTCCCAGTTACTCAGGAAGTAAGATCCTTGGAAATAAATATGTACAATTATTCTCTGTCACCAAAAAAGGCCTCCATGTCTGGATAGTAAAACACTCCCTTGCTCTCAGTGTCTGGTGTGAATGAAGAATGCCAATTTTTTCAGACGCCAGTTTGTGAACAATGCAGTATTAATCATTTTTTTCCACAAACACTCAAGGTGGATTGTAGCCAAGAAACTAACTGAAATGTTAGTTCCTCAAATTCTTTGGAAATTTGTCAACTTCCTAAACAGCCCAGATAAAATGGCTACAGTATGAATGAACTTATGACACCATGATTTCCTTGACTTATTACAAGCTAATGTATAATAAACTTAATGAGGACTTGCCTTCAGTCAGTCTTTAGGTCTTACTTTTACCTAGAAGGTGCCTAGCAGTTGGGACTAACTTAATTTGTGTTGTTATGTTCAATAATCTTTCTCATCTTCTGTAAATGACTTTTACACAATATGGGATTGATCTCCTTACCATGACCAACTGAACGCCCTTAATCTGTAAGCCTAACTGGGAGTATTGACTGGTTGTCCAGAAGTAGGAGAAATTTCAGATGTGGGAAGATTCACAGCTGGGTTTGACCCTATCAACGCCTGACCAGCCAACATTTGATTGTTCTTAGAAGATACTGGATAGAAAGGAGCTTGAGGATCCCTGAGACATTCCTACATTCTTCTCTGATGACACATTTCCAAATAAAGCAGTGAGTGACGTATATAAAATGATTGAACCCCCACATGCTAAGTTATAGCATTGCCACAAAATTTAACAATCCCTCATTGTGTCCAAGACAACAAGGTGCAGAGCTGGATGAACACAGCAGGCCAAGCAGCATCATAGGAGCAGAAAGGCTGAAAC
>NC_063335.1:43468664-43606926 GCF_021869965.1 Rhincodon typus
TTTCTGATGAAGGGTCTAGGCCCGAAACGTCAGCCTTTCTGCTCCTATGATGCTGCTTGGCCTGCTGTGTTCATCCAGCTCTGCACCTTGTTGTCTCGGATTCTCCAGCATCTGCAGTTCCTACTATCCCTCATTGTGTCCAGTTGCTTTGTGACTGGTATTACTAAGATCAATTAGGTCAGCATGTACTGTTAATTGAATTTGAAAACTTTTATTTGATGTTTTCATAGTATGTGGACAATGCTGCTTAAGCCAGCATTTATTGTCCATCTCTAATTGCCCTCCAGAAGGTGGTGGTAGGCTGCCTTCTCAAATTCCTGCAGCCCATGTGGTGTCGGTACTGTTAAGAAGAGAGTTCCAGGATTTTGTCTCAGTGAAGAAACAATAATTTAAATACAGGGCAAGATGGTGTTTGGCTTGAAGGAGGTCTTGCAGGATGGTGGTGCTGCCATGCACCTACTGCACTTATCCTTCTAGCTGATAAACATGGATTTTGAAGGACAAAGGAGTCTTGGTGAGTTGCTGTTTTATGTTTTACAGATAGTATACACTGCTAACACTGTAGGTTGTTAGTGGAGGGAGTAAGTATTTAGGGTGGTGAATGGCAACCAATGATAATATCTTGAAGGAGAGCAGGAGAGTATACTAACCAACATTTACCCTTTAATCACTGAAACAGATTATGTGGTCATTTATCCAATTGCCATGTGTGAAACCTCGCTGTGTGCTGCCACAGTTCCAACCTTACAAAAGTAACAATATTTCAAAATTACTCAGTTAGTTGTAGATTGCTTTGGGACCTTCTGGAATTGTGAAAAATGCCAGATAAAGGCAAGTCTTTCTTTCTATACTATACTGGAAATTTTCTTTTATACATATATATAAAAAAATCAAGGTCTGCATCTGCATGGAGTTTCAACCATCTGGCTTCTTGATCAGCACAATTTGGGAATGCTTTGATCCATTTGATGGGAGGATTGGGGTGGAGAATATGGGGGTTCCTTTGGATATAAAATGTTCTGTATGTTTTTAATGCTATGATCCTTGAGGATCCAGCAGTTGTGTAAGACTCAGTCCCAGCAGCTGCTCTCTGAGATCATCTTCTGGTGGTCTGGCCCCTGGTGACGATCCTTCCTTAGAACTTTATTTTGTTTGGTCTCACCCAGCCACAGTTTGGAGTCTGGCTCTACTCCACACTTAACGTCAATACAGTGCGGGAGACAACATTCCTGAAATGCTACGTTGCATAGGATGCGGCAGAGAAATAGATCAAGTGGCCCAAACAATCCATGTGAGCCAGCACAAGCAGCAGATGAAAGACAGGGCTAAGTGATTCCACAACCAACAGAGCAGATCTAAGTCTGCAGTTCTAACACATCTAAGTAGAGCATAGTGGTGGGCAATTAAGCAACACACTTGTGGAGTAGAATGCTCCACAAATATCCTCATCTTCAATGATGGGGGAGCCCAGCATAAAGAGATAAACGGAAACATTTATAATAATCTACAATCAGAGATACCTCTTTCAGGGGTCCTCAGGATCAATCTTCTGCCAAACTTCAGCCAATTTGATTCACTGAACATCATATCAAGAAACAGTTGGAGGCACTGGATACTGCAAAGACAATGGGCCCTGACAACATTCTTGCAACAGTGCTGAAGACTTGTGCTCCAGAACCTAGCTATTCCAATACTGCTACAACACTGGCATCTACCAGATGATGTATAAAATTGTCCCAGGTTTGTTATGTGCACAAAAATAAAGAACAAATCCAACCTAGCCAATTACCAGCATATCAATCTACTTTTATTCATCACACGGAAGGTATGATCAGCATGGCTATCAGTCAGCACTTGCCTAGCAATAAGCTGCACACTGATACTCAGTTTGAATTCCACAGGGTCACTCAGCTCCTAACCTCATTACAGGCTTGGCTCAAGCATGGACAAGAGAGCTAAATTGCAGTGGGGAAGTGAGAGCGACAGTGCTTGACATCAAGGCTGCATTTGACCAAACATGACATCAAGGAGCTAGACAAAATTAAGGATTTGGGAGGAATCCCTCCATTGCTTGGAGTCATACCAAGCACAGAAGCAAATGGTTGTGGGTTGTGGTTCTAGGAAGTCAGTCATCTCAGCTCCAGCCATCTCTGCAGGAGCTCATCAAAGTTTGTGTACTAGACCCAAACATCTTCAGTTGTTTCACAAATGACCTTCATTCTATCATAAGGTCGGAAGTAGGGCTATTCACTGATGATTGCACAATGTTCAGCACCGTTCCTGATTCCTCAAACGCTAATGTAGTTCATGTTCAAATGTAGCAAGACCAGAACAATATCCAGACTTGGACTGACAAGTGGCAAGTAACATTGGCAGCAGACAAGTGCCAGGCAATGATCATTTCCAAACAAGAGAGAATCTGACTTGGGTAGATTTCCACACATGGACGATACCAAAAATAGAAACCATAAATACATTATAAAAAAAGTGACTAATCAATCCAGTGGTGAAATCAGGAGACACTTTTTTTGCTAAAGTGGAGTGACAAGGTGGAGCTGGCGATCAAAAGCAGTAGTTGAGATGAATATTAGATATGCATCTAAAGGAAAGCGGGATAAATACATGGAGGAGAAAGGAATGGATCAGTAGGCTGGTATGATTAGATGAAGAGGGATAGGATGAGGTTTGTTTGGATTATAAACAGTGGGGTAAGTCTACCAGGGCTGAATAACCTGTTTCTGATCTGAGTTGTACTTTTCATATATTTCGAAGAAATGGAAACAAGCTTGTTAGTCAATGAACCTCCTCTCACTTCAATTCATTCTTTCTTTTCCACAGTACATTACACTTTCCTATGTGCAGTTCTCAAACTGCAGACCTCTAGCCTCACAGTCTCTCTGAGCATTCAACTCCCACAAAAAGATGGAGGCTGCTTTCTCCAAAACCCATTGGTTGAAAAACCTCATCTTCTTTCCTGATGATCCAGCTGAGATCAGGTATGGAGACTCAGGCACAGAGGAAATCACATCTGCCTCCTCTATGCACAACAATGCAGGCTTCAATTCCCTACAACACAATGGCAATTTTCCTGCATTGAGCCTAACATTTCCTGAAACACACCAGCAATTTCCTCAAATGTATTTGTGACTTAATGTGTTGTACCTGCCATTTCCCACAACACTTCTGTAACTTCCTGCAAAGCATCTGTAGTTTACTGCTTTACACCAGACCTTGTATAACTTCTGTTTACCTTTGCTCAAGCCACAGGGAACGCTAATGCAAACCAAGGCTGAAATTTGTTGATGTTTCTCAGGCTGCTGATCTGCCAGATTCCAACAACCTCAGCTGCTGAAGTTGAGATGGGTTTACTTTTAGCACAGAATGTACCTCTAGCTGGTTGCTGCAGCTCATGCCTCACTAAACAATCTGTTGCCAACTTTCCTGAGCTGTCCAAACTCAGTCCAGGAACGTATAATTATATTTCATACTATCCAAAAATCACTACTGCACTCTCTTCTACATGTCAAAGTCCTCCAATCTGCTCTGTACTTTTCTAAATATCTTTACCAATTCCCTGAAGGCTTAAACCATTTTGAACCATTGTCGAATTCTCGCTTGGGAATTTTAAGCTAGAAACTTATGACCATATATATTTCCAGTCAATTTCTTTATACCTGCTGGCCTTTCTTTTGAATAATTAGTTTTACATTTCAGGGAAGAATTTGGGGTCTTTACAGAGAGATGTGAGGATGCTTGTATTAAAGAACCTATATAACACAGCTGAGGAGGTAGCTAGTTCTAAAATTAATTGTCTGAAAATTAAATTGGATGCAGACTGCCTGTAATTAAAATAATTCTATTTTATTAAGTAGAGCTCATGCACCATTGAGACATTCGTGATACAATAACATTGGAATCTAACTGTTTGAATAGGGTAGAAGAATCCAGGTATTGATATACAAATCACTAAAAGTAAAAAGCACATTAATAAGTCAACAAAATGCAGACTGACCAATGGGGTTTATTTCTTGAGGAATACAACAGAAAATCCGAGAAGTTATTGTTATGTTTGCCATAGTTAGATCATATATGAAGCAATCTAAACATTCTGATCCCACATTATAAAACAATTATAGAGATACTGGATAAGTTGTAAAATAAAGATTTACTAGGATGACACCAGAATTGAAAGGTTATAGCTATCAGGAAAGATTGAACAGGCTTGGGCTCTTTTCTCTAGAAAAGTGAAGGCTGTCAGTAGACTTAATACTGGTCCTTATGTTTATGAAAGGGTTTAATTGCGTAAATGTAGAGAAAAATATTTCTACTTGTGGGGGAATCCAAAACCAGTGAACATAAACATAAGATAGACACACATGAATTCAAAAGGGATGTTCATGAATAGCTCCTTCAAGAGAATGTGTAATAATTGAGATGAATATTAAAGGGGAAACAAGATGAACACATGAAGGAGATGGGAATAGTAGGATATGTTGATGAGGATGCTTGTGTGAAGTATAGACACCAGAACATACCTGTTGGGCCTAATGGCTTACTTCTGTGTGATAAATATTTTGTCAAAATGATATTTTTGCATAATTAGTAAGCGTTTTGAATCTGCAGGCTTCTTTGCCAATGCTGCTGTGAGGCACATTCAGGTACCAAATGATGCTGGCTTACTTCTAGGTCTTAGGTTTTTGTTTTCTTTGTATCACTTTGCATGCCTTTTCCTGGAGTGACCTCCTGTTTTAATAAGAGGAACCTTGCTAATCAGTAGGCAGCTCTGTGTCTTCCTGTCAGAAGGCCAAAGGCTCCACAGTCTGAATGGTGAAAGAGAGACTCTTGTGAAGAGTACACTGACTGTCCCATCTTCTCTCACTCTTCGATTTATCTGCTTTTTATTGCTTCATTGCAGCTGAGAAGTGATATTGTGTTAGGTCTGTTGGCATTCTCCCCATGGAAACAACATGAGCACAGTGGGATGTTGCTTCTCCACACTACCCTGTGCTAACTAACTTCTTGTCCTCCTATTGTTTAAAAAATGCAAATTGCCTGTAAAATGTCTGAAAGTGAGAAAGAGTGAACGATACAGAACAGGAGACCATTCAGCCCATTTTCTTGGAAAGAGCTGTTCCAGTAGTCTCACCCCTCTTCCCTTTCCTGACATTGATGCAAAATGTTCTCCATTAATTACTTATTCAGTTCTCCTTTTGAAGTCACTCTTGAATTAGCTTCCAACAACCTTTCAGACAGTACATTATAGGTTACAACAAGTCAGTTGGTAAACCAACATTTCAACATCTCATTTCTTAGATTCCCTTTTTATTGAAGATAAAAGGTTTCAGCTTTCTTTTCATTCTCTGTTTTTATTATTTTAACATCAGTTTTTTTTCCCGAGTTTTAAGAGGGGGTATAACTTATTCTTGCGTTGCAGAGTGAGTTATTACGAGGAGTTCCATATCAGAGCAATCCAACTTCATTCACTCCCTTATTATCCATACCTTTCTGCTAAAATCTCAAACTTCCAATCAGTTGATTTCTATAATAGCATGGTTCTGATCTAAGGCAAGAATAATTGTTCCTAGAGTTGACATTCCACTTGTAATCCTGCAAGGTGTCACAGAACTGATAGCACTAAGCTGTTTGGAAAACCTTATCCACAATCAAGTTTTTTTTTATCCCTTCATGGAT
The DNA here is from genome assembly GCF_021869965.1 of Rhincodon typus. Taxonomy (NCBI): domain Eukaryota; kingdom Metazoa; phylum Chordata; class Chondrichthyes; order Orectolobiformes; family Rhincodontidae; genus Rhincodon; species Rhincodon typus. Next base: position 43,474,356 of record NC_063335.1, read on the forward strand.
GTGGGCATCATTGGATAGGCCAGTATTTATTGTCCATCCCTAGTTGCTGTTGAGAAGCTGATGGTGAGCTGCCTTCTTAAAAGTCCACAGTCCATGAGTCGTACATGGACCCACAATGCCATTAGGGAGGAAGATCCAGGATTTTGACTCACCAACACGGGAAACTAGATGAACACATGAAGGAGATGGGAAAATTTGGATATGTTGATGAGGATGCTTGTGTGAAGTGTAGACACCAGAATATAACTGTTGGGCCTAATGGCTTACTTCTGTGTGATAAATATTTTGTCAAAATGATATTTTTGCATAATTAGTAAGGATGGTGAGTGGCTTGGACAGAAATTTTCATATCCTGCGTATCTGGTGCCTTTTTACTGCGGTAGTCATGGGCTTGGAAGGTGCTGTCTAAAGACTCATGCTCAATTTCTACAGTGCATCTTGCAGATGATACACACTGTTGCTACTGAATGTTAGTGATGCAGGGAGTGGATGTTTGTGAATGTGGTGCCAATCAAATGTATGCTTTGTCCCTGTTTTGGCTGTTGTTGGAGGTGCACTCATTCAGGCAAATGAGGAGTATTCCATCACACTTCCAGCTTGTGCCTTATGGATGGTGGACAGGCTTTGGAGAGTCAGGAGATGAGTTACTCATAGCAGGATTCCTAGTCTCTGATCTGCTCTTGTAGCCATAATAGTTATATGGCTAGTGCAGTTTCTGGTCAATGGTAACTCCCAAGATGCTGATAGGAGGTAAATTAATTGATAGATATCCTACAGGATGGAAATGCCAATATTTCCGTACTGCCTTCTATAGACTCATGATATTGCAAAGTATTTCAGAAGCAATTAAGCATTTTTGAAGTTTAGTTACTTTGGTGGAGTTTGTTGTCTGAACAAATTAGTGTTGGGTAGGTTTGAGAGACCAGTGATAGTAAGAACTGCCAGCACTGGAATCAGAGATAACAGTGTGGAGCTGGAGGAACGCAGCAGGCCAGGCAGCATCAGAGGAACAGGAAAGCTGACGTTTCAGGGAGGACCCCATTTCTGAAGAAGGATCCCGACCCTTTGTAACCAAGGATATTCGAGGTGAAAAGACAAGGGATCAAGTGTTAACAAGACAACTGACTTTTCCATTTCCATTTTTCTTAACATAGGTTTTTCTCGGTTTTTTGAATGGAGTATAACACATAAGTTTTAATTGTGTACTTTACATCCCCAATGCATTGAGGCTTGTTCAAAGCTGTACATTAAACATTTTAGCCCAAACTAAGTAACAGACGAATTCCACGTCAGGGCACTTGAATAAGCACTGCATGTGTCATGGAGATTACTGTGACAACATAATAATCCTGAGATTAGCATTCCTACAGTCAGTGTAAAGGTGGGGTTTCCTTCTTTGAGGGTTTTTACATTTTTTAATTTATCTTAGTCACAAGGAACAAGTGTTTTCTCTGCACCGTCACACTCTTCCAGGATGATGCACCCATGTGGGAAAGGTTATATTGATAGTCCAGCATTAAACTAAATGGATATGTCTGCCAACATTAAACTCTTTAGCTATGCCTATTCTCCAAACTCACTCATGGATTTGCGTGCTCTGGAATCAGTTGCAGGTATGACCCAGCAGAGGGGGCTAGATAATGGGGAGCCCAGCAAATTCACAAAGGTCATGTGGACAATGCCTGCCATTAGGAAAACTTAACTCCATGGAGTCAAAGGTAGAAAGGAGCTCTACACGGGCAACCGACCTGTTGGCTAATTAGATTCATTATTGAGCCAGTGAAAATGCCATTATTCCTGAGCCCATCGTGACTTAGTAATAGCTCAGTGATTCTTGTGCGCTCACATGGATCTCTTGTGCAACCTGAAAACTGCACAGCAAATTCCGACAGAGTATTCTCAGCACTTTCTGGTTTCTATATCAGATTTCCAGCATGGTGATATTTTGCTTTTGGGTGTTTGGCACGCAGCGTCAGGCTTCGCTATCTGCCTGCTTTCTATAAATTGGGAAGAATTCACATGCATAAGGGATATTTACAAATAGGACATGATACATTCCTGAATTCATCACTAATATTTGCAATGTGGTTATGTTATCAGCAAGTAGTGATGGAGGAAACCGGCATCGAAAGGAGGTGCCTGTTGAAAGCCATCCAGCTGCTCTTTTGCAGCTGAGCAATACCAGCAGCACCAGCCCCCACCCCCTCCAACCCCAGTCTAAGTACTGACCTCCCCACCACGAACACCCCACCCCTCATCAGTCTTCAGTGATCTAGCCTGGTTGAAAGCCTCAGAGCATTACAAACAGCAGCCAGCACTTTCTAATGGTGACTGCCAGTCTCTGATGGACAGGCAGCTCTGAGCAAGTCTGATTTCCAACATACAGGGGGAATTAATTCTGTAAGAGGCCTGACATTCCCCACCTAAGTTCCTGTTTACCACTTCAGTAGCACTGGACACCCTTTGGAAAGATGATCTAGCTTTCCCAGCAGTCTCATCAGTGTGATGAGAGTTACATCCCTAAATTCTGACTACAGGTAGTTCTGCTATAACGCGTGTTTCGTTAACGTGAATTGGCTGTAACGTGATTGATGAATAGTGGACACTGTTTAGATAATGCAAACTTTCTGCTGTACAGATATAGTGATTTTCTATAGCAATTTCCCTATAACATGATTTTCTATGGCGATTTTCTATAATGCGAGTTCACACAACAACGCAACTATCATGTTATAGGAGAACTACCTGTAAGTTTCCTGGAATGTATGAATTATATATATTTCAAATCTCATAACTATTGGCAAGTGGATTTTCTGTGTTTGAAAGGCCTTAATGATTAACTTGTTAATATTTCTGTACCTGTGTTGATTTATTTCAAGTCATAAAATTTGAGATAGATTTCCTAGAGAGTAAAGGAGCTTATTAGAGTTTATGAGTATCCAAGTTAACAGAGTAATGCATAAGATTTCAGATCGAATATTCTGGAATTATTTCTTTGGACTTAAGGAAACATCCATGGCTTGGAAGAAAGTTTGTTTTTTAGTTTCAGTTTGGGCAGTTTGTTGAAGTCTTGGCTGAAACTGAATGTGTAAACCAGTTGTTCTTGAGAAAGGGAGGTAGTTTTAGTACTGTTACGAAAGAGGTTACGGCAGAATAAAGAGTTTACTTTAAAAGTCCCAGGCCAAAAGTGTTTGATTAAAAACCTCAATGGGTTATTTGAAGCTGAGAAAGTCTAAGTACAGTTGTGTGAAAACTCCAGGAAGATAATAACAGATTGTCAAGATGGGAAATTGAAGTAATAGGTAAACTATGCCCATTAGATGTGAAAGAGAATGAAATTCTTTCTGGTTTGAGTACTTTACAGGAGTTTGTTCGGACTAATAGGATTGCATTTTACCATATGTTCTGAAATCTTTAAAATTATGATTTTTGGAAATTTCTTTTGCATAATCAACTTTTGTTTTATTGTCAAAGTCAAATCTGCAGCGTTAGATTTTTGTGATTCAGTAAGAGATCGCCACATTAAAACCAAAATAAATAAAATATGATCTATCAAGCCAGATTTCAGTCTGGAATCTGATTTTTCCGGTAATAACATTAGCTGGATCATAACACTACTTAATGATAAACACTTGCTCTCTCTCTCACTGTTGTTGCCTTAACACTGCTGTCTGCTGTCCCTTGTTTTCACTGCCATCTACAACTCTCACTAACAAATTCACCATGATACTCAGGCGACAGGCCAACAAGGGAAGCAGTAGGTGAGACATCAAGGACTCTTGCTTATGGATCAATGGTAAATTTCACGGACACCTCTTGCATGAATACAGTGCAGTAATTTTCTGAAAACCCGTCACTGACCAGTCAATTCTATCATATCATAGTATGTTGATCTCAGAGAGCTGATGCTCAGGGATTTGACTGTAATGTTGTGTTTCTCCATATGTACAGCCACTGTGCTATCTAATAAAAGCAGCTGATTACGAATTGAAGATAAGTGTTCAAATGATGCTATTACAAGTCTAATGTTTTGATAGATGCAGACTAGTAACATTAACATCTAGATTTGCTGATTATGCATTAAACTGGTGTCAATGATCAGTTGTTCTTTCAGAAACTGATCCCAAAATGAAAATTACGCAAGTTTTTGGAATGGATATTTGATTAATAATTCTGTTTTCAAACCCGTCCTTATTGTCTTCTGGAAAGTGCAATTTTGTTTTGCAATTCTTAGAGGAAGTTCATCATTCTTATTTTATTTGCATTGAAGCTGTTTGTTTTTCACCATGAGATCAGTTTGCATCTCTGCCAACCGCAGATTGACAGGAAAGAGCCAGCAATAACAATGGTCTTCCTCAGTCCATCAATGTAGAACAATTGAGCGTAACCTATACAGGGAATGACTTATCATTGCTGATCGCCACAGTCACAATGAAAGAAGTAAAGCCCCCAGAAGTACAGGCTTGTTTTTGTTTTCACCCCAGAATCCGTCTGAGTTCTGTGCCAATATACTTCAATGCTGTACATGCAATATACAATAGCCTCCGGCCTGGGTAGGCTGCATTAACAAACATACACTTTGTACAGAGCCAGACCCAAGGTCAGACGATGTAAGCTGAGAAAGAAATTGATATAGTGGCTTTTGACTATAAATCTGTTCAAAGTAAGACACTTTGTTTGCAAACAGTTCAGAAGCAGAGAATACTCTGAATGGAACTAAGACACCATAGATGACATTACACTGGCTCCCTGCTTGGTTTAGGTACAAGTGGGTGTCTATTTTGAGTTCCTATATACACAACACGCACTCACACACACAAACTAAAAGATAACCCTGATGTGTACATAACATTTAATTGGAGAATTACATCCTGTTTGCTTGCCTGTTGTACTGACTTGGCACAGACAAGTGAATACTGACTCACAAACAAAATCAGAAATTGCTGGAAAAGTTCAGCTTCAGAAGTGATCTTCTGATTTCTGAAGAAGGGCCACTGGACCAGAAACATTAACACTGCTTTCTCTCCAGAGATGATGCCAGACCTGCTGAGTTTTTCCAGCAATTTCTGATTTTGTTTCTGATTTCCAGTATCCACAGTTATAGAGTCATAGAGTCATACAGCATGGAAACTGACCCTTTGGTCCAACCAGTCCTTGCTGAACATAATCCCAAACTAACCTAGTCCCACCTGCTTGCTCCTGGCCCATATCCCTCCAAAACTTTCCTATTCATGTACTTGTATAAGTGTCTTTTCAATGTCATAACTGTGTCCGCATCCATCACTTCCTCACAAAGTTCATTCCACAAGCAAACCATCGTCTGTGTAAAAAATTTGCCCCTCATTTCTGTTTTAAATCTTCCTCCTCTCACCTTAAAAATATGGCCCCTAGTCTTGAAATCCCCTATCCTAGGGAAAAGACACCTACCATTAACCCTATCTATACTTCTCATTATTTTATAAACCTCTATAAGGTCACCTCGCAACCTCCAGTGTAAACAGTCCCAGTCTATCCAGCATTTCTTTATAACTCAAACCTTCTACACCTGGCAACATCCTGGTAAATCTCTTCTGAACCCTCTCTAGCTTAATAACATCCTTTCTATAATAAAGTGACCAGAACTGGACACAGTACTCCAGAAGAGGTCTCACAAAATCCCGTACAACCTCAACATGACTTCCCAACTCCTATATTCAAAGGACTAAGCAATGAAGGCAAGTGTACTAAATGCCTTTTTAACCACCCTATCAATATGTGACGCAAACTTCAAAGAATTATGTACTTGAACCCTAGGTCCCTCTGTTCTAAAACACGACCCAAGGCCCTTTCACTAATTGTATACATCCTGGCCCTGTTTGTTGTACCAAAATGCAATACCTCACATTTATCCAAACTGAACTCCATCTGCCATTTTTCAGCCCATTGACCCATTTGATCAAGATCCCTCTGTAATCTTAGAAAACCTTCTTCACTGTCTACTGTGTCACCAATTCTGGTGGCATCTGCAAAATTTCTAACCATGCTCTCATCCAAAACATTCATATAAATGACAAACAAAAGAGGATTCAGAACCGATCCCAGTGGAACACCTTTGGTGACAGGCCTCCGGTCCAAAAAGTACCCTTCTACCACCACTCTCTGTCTCCTATCATTAAGCCAATTATGTAGTTTTTTTTTGTTTGGTGAATACTGGCTCCTCAATCATCCATCCAGTCTGCCCTGGTTTCAAATCTTTTTATGATAGATGTACAAAAAAATACAAAAACTCAGGAGCCATATTATACACAGCAATGAGCTACAAAGATATGTGATTGGGGTATGGGGCAGAATTAGTTATAATTCATATTCAGGTCCAATGGGAGACACAATGAAGATCAAAAATTCATCCTTTACCCTCTAGTATTTTCTGTTGTCTGTCCAGTATCCACACATAGCTTTGATATGATTTGGTTTATTATTGTCACATGCACCTAAGTACAGTGAAAAGTCTTGTTTTGCATGCAGTACAGGGAGATCACATCATACAAAGTGCATTAGATTAATAGAACAGAACGAGGAATACAATGATACAGCTGCAGTGAAGCTGCAGCAAGAGCGAGGTCAACATTAAATTTGAAACCTGAGAGGTCCATTCAGAAGTCTAATAACCGTAAGAAAGGAGCTATTCTTGAATCTGTTGGTATGTGTGTTTAAGCTTTTGTATCTTCTGTCCAATGGAAGGGGTTGGAAAGGTGGGATGGGTCTTTGATTATGCTGGCTGCCTTTCCAAGGTAGCAGGAAATATAGATGGAATCAATGGATGGAAAGTTAGTTTGCATGATGACTGCTTTTAACTTTCAGTTTTAAAAAAATTGTCTGCCTTAAGCCTCTGGAAGCAACACACAGGGACAGTGGAATTCCAAACTTCGCTGTAATAGTTTCTGAACTTTGCTTGTCAGAATCCAGTCCATGCTGACTGTTAGAGGAGCTGGTGAAGAATCCTAAATAGAGACTTCTAAGTTCATGCTCCATCCATCCACCCATATATATATGTCACCAACCAAATTTGAAAATTGGCTTTGTAAGGAGCCTAATATGTTTTCTAGGTGAAAAACGTGCATGATAAATGGCCCAAATGATTTTGGCAATGCCCTGAGCATATACATTTACAGGGATGCCCAACCACGCTGCTAATTTAGTCATAGAGTCATACAGCATGGAAACAGACCTTTTGGTCCAACTAGCCCATGCCGACCACGTTCCCAAACTAAACTAGTCTCACTTGCCTGTATTTGGCCCATATACCTCCAAACATTTCTGATTCATGTACTTATCCAAATGTCTTTAAACATTGTAACTGTACTTCCATCCACCACTTCCTCTGGCAATTCATTCCACACACTAATGATTCTCTTCTATAAAAAAGTTGCCCATTGTCCTTTTTAAATCTTTGTCCTTGCACCTTAAAAATATGCCCCTACTTTTGAACACTCCCACCTTATAGAAAAGATCTTTGCTATTCACCTTATCTATACCCCTCATGATTTTATAAACCTCCATATTCACCCCTCAACCTCCTATGCTCCAGTGAAAGAAGTCCCAGCCTATCCAGCCTATGTTATAGCTCAAATCCTCTAATCCCCGCAACATCCTAGTGAATCTTTTCTGAACCCTCTCCAGTTTTGTCAGTGTTACACTCATTTTGCCCCAAAAAATTCAGTGGAAAATGCAACAATTTCTACCTCTGTCTACTGGCCAGGAGTTAGTTACAGGATAAATATTAGTCATGGCACAGCATAAAGCACTGTTATTTTTAGAATAGTTTTATGGGATCACCCACATTTGCCTGAGACCTTGGTCCATTGTTTCGTCGGAAAGACAACACCTTCAACAAGGCACTATTCCCTCCATCCTTGTGGATAAAGAGGTTAATTAAGAAGGATACGAAGATTGATATGTACTGCAATTATGTTGTTAGATAATGGTAATTATTTGTCTTCCACAGTCCATACACCTTCCTCTGATGTGCTCCATAGATTCTAGGATGCTCAGTTTTTGCTGTCAAGGGGGAAACTGATCCATCAGTTACACATACCAGGCAATTTTAGGAATACTGGTTTTCCATGTATTATTATATATACATTCATATTTGTTTATTGAGAAACATAGGACAGAATTTGATGTCCTTCTCCAAGGTGGGTTTACTGGCAGGGGGGCATTGAATCAGACAAAAGACTAGCAGATGGGAACTGCACCACCTTCTCACTCTGACTAAGTCCATGGTGGGATGGCCCACAGACATGCTTCCTGCTGAACCACCCATTGTTGTATTTAAATGTGCATCTTTTTTGTTCTATGTGCCTGATCCAGTGATGATCCTGACCTCTGGTGGGTGTCATACTGGCAGCAGTCATCAAGGTGGCGTGGCTGAGCAATGTCATGCTCCCACCCTCTGACTGACTGACAGAAAATGGGACTTCAGATCCTGTGGCCTTTGACCCCACTGCTGTCTGGTTAAATGCCTGATTCGGGGGATCTGTTGAGGGGGAGGGCATCCTCTGAAAACGAGGCAATGTAGGATTTTTATCAGTTCTCTGGCAGCAGGCAAAACCTCCATCACCGCAGTTAAATTAATACGACTCCAGCCAATAGAGTTTCAAGCAAACATAAACTGAATTGATGCAATATCATCTTGAGAGCTATCTTGTGAATTACAACCTAAATTGATTACATACACCATGTCTGATTCAATTACATTCCAGATTTCCATCATGAAATATTAGAAATGTTTATCTTAGTCTTTCCTTTTCGTTTCATAAATAGAGACAAGTTATGCGGTGCCTTTATCAATCTCTGATTAGGCTAACAAATAGTAATGTTCTGTTCTGGTCGCCACACTTTAACAATGCCAGGTCATTGAAAGGGCAGAGGAGATTTACTGAAATAGTTGCAGACAAGGAGGATATTGTCGACCAGAACAGGGTGAAACATCTGGGATTGTTCTCCTTGGACCAAAGGAGATTGAGATGAGGCAGCATCTGTGCAAATAAAATAGAGTTAATCTTTCAAGTCAAGTGATCCTTCTTCTAAACATTCAGCTGGGCCTGCTGAATCTCTCCAGCAATTTCTGTTTTGTTTGTTTCAGATCTCCAGCATCCATGGTTCTTTGATTTTTTTAATGAGATTGAGTGGAGATTTGATTGAGTTGTAACAACAGTAAGGCACATTTAGGAAAGATAGACCAAGAAACATCTTGCTCATGATGTGATTGTGGAAAGCGCAAGAAGACACAGATTTAAATTTTGGGCGCAGGATGCAGGGGAACGTGATGAAGAATTTTTATTTTTTACACAGCGAGTGGTAATGAGCTGGAACTCACTCTTCATGCAAATGATGGAATCAGGGACCAATGATTTCACAAGAAAATTGCTTAGGCATGTCAAGGAAAGAGGTGTTCAGGGTGACTGGGAATGAGCAGAGGACAGCTGACATGAACTCAAGGGGCCAACTGGCCTCCTCCTGTACTGTCATGACTCTATGACAATGAATGGTTCAATCTTTCAGTTAATTATTACAGTGCCAGAACCATCACTCTGAAGGTTCTGGAAACACATCTAACAGTACTGACACAATCCATTGAAATCAGATAAATAGTGAAGAAAGCAGCAAAGAAAACAGGTTAGATCCCTCAGGAAATAGAAAACAAATGGCTTGTTGCCTAGAAAGGTGACTGTTAACTGGATGCCTGATCAGACAGTTACTGGTATTGGAAACTGAAAATCAGATGACAAGATTAGACTCCACAAGGTTGCTTTTCAAATGACGGCAGTGCGCCTGAGCTTTTAATGACCATTTTCTGAATTGCTTTGTTAAAGCGATCATGCATCTGAGGTTTTCTTCAGTATCAGATTTTCCCCACCCCTTCAAATTTCACCCCCTCTCCACCTCCTCCTGTGGTTGCAGGGACTCAGCTGGAATATGGATCCACAACATATGACCTCCTCTGCCAGCTCATCCAAATATTGGTAATCACTTTGTTACTGGAGAGACAATGGTATTGTGATAATGTCAATGGACTGGTAATTCAGAGGGCCAGGCGAATGCTCTGGGGAATTGGGGTTTGAGTCCTACTGCAGCAGTGAGTAGAATTCGCCCAGCAAAATTTAGAATTGAAAGATAAAATGTAGCACTGGTTGGCAATGAAAACCCATCTGATTCACAAATTAAATCTGCCATCCTTACCCATTCTGGTTGACAATGTCACTCTGCACCCGAAACAATGTTGTTGACTCTAGGCTGCCCTCTGAAATGTTGTGACACCTATTGGTGCCTATCTGTGACGGATGGGATCTTCCACCTCTTTGGTCTAGCTTGTAGCAACCTGGAGTCAGCTAAAGTTAACGATAAGCTGTTAACTGCATTACTGCACAATACACAGATTTCATTCCATCTGGTATCTTCTGTCCATATTACCATATGACATGGTCACAGAGGGTGGGGCTTATCATACTTTCCAGACATTAACCCCATCAGACTCATACACTGAAAAAGGGTTTGGTATTCATTCAGTTCAAGTGACAATTAGTGATGGACAACAAAGACAAACCTTACTGGTGTTGTGCACATCCCATGAAAGAACAAATAAGAAAATAAACAAGCTGTCCACCCCCTCATCTGATGCCACGGGTGGGGAATAGAACGAAATGAAACCAACCAGGGTGCAAAGCGGGCAATAGCGAATCATTTGCTGCTATAACCCTGCTTAAGTTTAACTTCCACTTAGATCCCAGATGAGGAGTTTTACCTCCATTCTTTCCAGGAATGGTTCCAGGGTTAGCAAACTTTAGTTACAGTACACAATTCGTATGGAAAACCTGGTCTTGTTCTCTTTGGAGCAACGGAGATTAACAGGAGATTTCCTAGATGAGAAGATCAGGATAGCTTTAAATAAGGTAAATAAGGAATAATTGATGTTACAAGGGCTGGGGGACACAGATTTAAAGTCTTGGATGAGATTGGAGGAGAATTGCAAGGAAGAATTGTTTTATTCATCAGTAGTCATGATGTGGCATGGTCTGTTATCTCTCTCTCTAATAAGAAAGCAGTCCTATGGTCTGGTAAGACTATGGCAACTTTTATAGAAACAATGCACTGATATGCATCCTTGTGCAAGTTTATCGGAAAAATGTTTCTAGTTTAGATGGAATAGGCGGTAATTTGTGTAATGGCATAGATTTTGAACCAGTCACGCCTATCTTTAAGGCAGGTACATGACATCATGACATGTGATGTTCTGGTATAAAAGTACCCACTTTACCTTCAGTCATGCTATTGGTGTAATGGAGTCAGTGTAACGTCTTTAGTCAGTCAGCTATACATATATAATATACAGTAAACATGAGTAAGTACAGAATTCAGATTATATTTATAAGCCTATGATGTTGTAGCCATTTAAATAGTTAGTGTTGCAAATATCTTCAAAACATTTGACTTTCCAAACACCCAAGTCTCTGGAGCAGCTGTTAAGTGGATAAACATATAGAAAATTAAAATACTGTTTTCAATGGCTGCCATTGATGCCACCCATATTGATTTGCCAAATGAAGATCTTATCAATTTTACCAAAAAGGAAATGTTTGAAATCCACAGCAGGTTGATTTAACATCTATAAAGAGGAAAAGGTGGATGAATGACTTGAATGTGACATTTAGAACTGAATTTGAAAGCTTTGTTTTGACAATATTGAGTTACCCTTCTATTTTTTTAATTAGGTTACATCAGCATATATTCAGTTTCTCTAGGCTGCCATAGGATCTGGAATACAGATGGTTACAATAATGAGCCACTTTTGTCCTGTGAATATAGAATATACAGCCAGTTGGGATTGAATAATAGTGTGTTCTAAAGGGTTTCAGTTTGCAAATCAATATTACCGACATTTATCTGGGGTAAGATGTCAAATAAATACAACTGTACCCAGCAATAAAGCATTGAAATCCTTGAACAGCTATAGAGACTTGGCTTATTCTCCCAAGAGTTTAGAGAGGGCTGATCTAATCAAGATAAAAAGAATTTGATACACAGGGAACCTATTTCCTCTGGTATGAGGAATCCAAAGCAAAAGGTCATAATCTTAAAATTAGAGCTAGGCCAATTAGAAATTAAATTAGAAACCACTTCTTCAAAGGGCGGTGGGAAAGACAGAAGGTGCCTAGCCAATTGAAATCTTTAAGACTGAGTTTTTTTTGTTAGACAAAAGCAGGTAAGTGAACTGAAGGCCCAAATAAGTTATAATCTAGGGAAGCAAGTTCAAGGCTCTGAATGATTATCTCCTAACCCTGGAATACACAACAATTAAAAATCATGAAAAGGGCCTGTTCAGTTTAAATCTAAAAATTACAGACACCTATGCATTGAGAGTGCTGGAACCACAGTTACTCACAATTACTACTAATGATTTAGATTTTAGAATCAAACCTTGAACTTTATTTAGGTAGCACCACTGTGACCCATGTGGTGAACTTCAATGATAACATTGAAGAAATCCCGGTCTGGAGGTGCTGCTGGGTCCAATTAATTGGTATAAGTCTATGCAAGACTATACGCAAACAAAACTTCCCCCCCAAAATTTCTAAATTTGCAGACGGTACCAAATTGAGGATTGTAACAAAAGACGGTATTAGTAAACGTGCAGAATGGGCATACAATTGATATATGAAGTTTAATACAGAGAAATGAAGTAAGAAAAACAAGGAGGTAATATATCATTTGTAACATCATGTAATGGGGTAGAGGAGCAAAGGAATCTGGGTGTACAAGTTAACAAATTGGTAAAGGTAGTGATGCAGATTAATAAGACTATCAGAAACTATTTAAACAAAACCATACAGCTTATGCCCGAAAGACTAGAACTGAACAATAGGGAAATCTTGCTAAGTCTGTGCCAAACCTTTGGTTAGACCATGTTTGTAGTACTGAGTGCAAATCTGGTTATGATATTACAAAATGATAAAGAGTTACTGGATTTACAAGAATGACACCAGAACTGATAAAACCTATGTCTATCAGAAAAACAGGAATATGGTATTCTTGGATAACAAGGTGTAGAGCTGGATGAACACAGCAGGCCAAGCAGCATCAGAGGAGCAGGAAAGCTGACGTTTCGGGCCTAGACCCTTCTTCAGAAAAAAGTATTCTTCTCTCTCGAAAGAGAAGCTGAATGATGACCTGGTAGAGGTCTTTAACATAATGAAAGATTTTGATAAAGTAGAGAGAATGTTTCTATTTGTGGGTAAGAGATAACCTGTGGGCCATTAATGTGAGATTAAGAAAATCAAATTGAAAATTCAGAAGAAAATACTTTACTCAGAGTGGTGAGAATTTGAAACCCGTTATCTCTGGGAGTGGTTGAGGTTAATATTACAGAAATATTTAAAGCAAAGCTAATTAAAGTATGAGGGAGAAGGGTATGGAAGATAATCAGACTGAGTTAGGTAAAGAGTGATTAGAGGATATTTGTGTGGAAAATACACATCTGCATAGACTGGTTGGACTAATTAGCTAAATTGTGAATTGTCTGTAAGTGGTGGAATGATGTGTTCTTTTTTGCTGGTGCCCTTATTTGCAAAGTGTCATTGTGTCTATTGACTGCGTTTCACAACATGACGCTGCAATGACAATGCATCCACTGCCATGGTCCTCAACAACAAATACAGCACTCACTTTGACCATTTTAAAGTGTGGGTGTGTCCTGTGTTTTTATTGGTTGGATGCACTTTGTGATTGTTCAGCATGCCTCTTGTGTCTGTTATAACATCCTTGAAAGTGGCGTCACATGCAAACAGAGTGGTACAGAAGGCATTTGGCACACTTACCTTCATCGGTCAGAGTACTGAGCAAAAGAATTGGGGTGTCATGTTACAGCTGTATAAGACACTGGTAAGGCCACTTTTGGAGTACTCGTACAGTTCTGGTCACCGTGCAATGGGAAGGATGTTATTAAAGTGGAAAGGGCGTGAAAATGATTTACAAAAATTATACTGAGACTGCAGGGTTTGAATTGTAAGGAGAGGCTGGATAGGCTGGGAGCTTTTTCCCTTGGGCTTAAGGGGCTGAGGGGTGACCTTATTGTGGTTTATAAAATCATGAGGGGCGTAGATAAGGTGAATAGCCAAGGTCTTTTCCCCAGGGTAAAGTCCAAAATAGAGGGCATAGGTTTAAGGTGAGAGGGGAAAGATTTAAAAGGGACGTGAGGGGCAGCTTTTTCACACAGAGATGGTGCATATATGGAATGACATGCCAGAGGAAGTGGGAGAAGCAGGTACAATTACAACATGTAAAAGACATTTGCACAGGACATGGAAACGAAAGTTTTAGAGGGATTTGAGCTAAAAAAAAAAGGCAAATGGGACTAGTTCAATTTAGGAAACCAGGTTGGGCTGAAGGGCCTGTTTCCATGCTGTATGACTCTGTGACTCATGACTAAATCATTTGGAATTGTTCATGCGTGTCTACTTTTTGCCAGTGCTCAATTCTTGGGATTGTCCACTTATACAGATTTCACTATAGCTGTGAAGTATCATTTTGTTGGGAAAGAAAGTATTTAAATCTGGCACAGGCATAATGGGCCAAATGGCCTCTCCTATGCTGTAAATTCGGTATACAACTAATAAGGGTATGCACAGGATAGAATCAGATGACCTGTTCTTAGGTGTCTAATTGAGCAGTGAAAACTTATTTACGTATTTACAATGCCTGTAAGCATTCCACCAAAAATTATTTTTCACTTAAAAGACAAAATTACAGCAGGGTCCAAAATGCTGGAAAATGGACAATGATAAGTGTCAATAATCAAACTGTTCTGGGAGGAATCGTGCTGACAATGTTTTTATCAGTAATTTTGGAATCCATCACACTGCAAACTGAGTACTTGTCTATTTTAGTTATTTTGTTTCTCAAGAGAGTAAAAATGTTGGAAACATTTGCTCCATAAATCAGGGCAAACATGTGCCCCACTGCATTTTGCTCCAATGCCCCAGATCTTGAGCTGTCAGCTTTTATGAGTTTGAGACTTGCTCGCTAAGCCAGCAGATATGACATGTGATGATATAGCTACCAAATGAACCATGCAAGGATGACTTACTGACTAATTCAACAACTTGGTGACTGAGAACTGCAAAATATCTTTACTGAAGGATTGTCTCATTCGTCCTTATGTGGGATTCTCTATTTATTTTTCCAGATCAAAACATATCATAACTTATCCCTGCAATGACCACTGAATCACAGTTTGTGATATTTGAAGATATCAAGCTCTTGTTGTATAAGCTAATTTCAGGGACACTGTTTTCACAGGCATAACTGCGGTGAACTCACTATGACCCACAGAAAATGCTTCAGCAGCCTGCACACACTCAGGCTGCAAAGAACGGGTTTGTATCATCTGTAAAGTAATTCATATGAAAAACCATCTGCCAAATGATATTGCCCAATGTGCTTTGTCCATGGGATGGCTTTACTGGAGGTTGGTTAGCTCAGTTGACTACATGGCTTGAGTATGATGCAGAATGATCTTAATCGTGTGGATTCAATCACTAAGTGGGCTCATGGTGGCCTGTCTTCCTGCGTTGCCCATGCTTGTGAAGTGATCCGCCTTGTGCTATATACAGCCAACTCTTCCCTCCCAACAGAAAGAGTCATACTTTTGGTCCTTTCCAGACCACAGCTAATTATTTATTCAATAAGAATGTCAATTAAAGTGCGCTGTTCAAATATGATTTAGGATGTATTTTGTGCCAGAGCAACCATTGGTGATTGAGTCGAGTAGTCAGCTCAGTTTTAGCACCAAACTGAACTCTGCTGCTGGATGGCTTGCAGCTCTTCTGCTCAACTAACTAGGTTCCCATATTGAAACCAACATGCTCCTCTTCTTTAAGCAACATTTGGACTCCATGCTCAAAAATATTCTATCACTGGTAAGGACCTCTCACAGGCAATTCATCTGATAAACTTGTTTACCGTCTCTGTTGAAAGATAAACTTGCTTGCTGACTTTGCTGGAAGTGATTTTGCTTCTAAATCAGTATTTTGTGGATGCTTTTTTTTGAGGGTGTTATTAAAGCTGACTCTTCAATGCAGCATTGAGGGTGTACTGCAGTGTCAGAAGTGCCAGCTTTCAGGTAAGATGTTAAACAGAGACTTAGCAGATCTTACAGCATTGTTTCAAAGAGAATTTTTCAGCCAGTGTCCAATGTTGGTATTTATTCTTCAACCATCATCACTAAAACAGATTATCTGGTCATTTAATTCCTAGTTGTGCAAGCATGCTGTGCATCGAGGCTGTCATACTTATTACGTTCCAACAATTATTAGACTTCAGAAGCACTTTGTAGTCTGAAATGTATCCTGGGATGTCACGAAAGGTGCTACATAATTGCAAGTGCTTCTTTTTCACTCCAAATTATATTAAGCTTATATACCTGATAATTGTGACACCATACATTTCTCGTATCATTTTTGTAAGCCTTCTCCGCGCCCTCTCCAGTATCTCTACATCATTTTATAATGTAGCCACCAAAACCGATGTAAAATTCTAAGAGTGGTCTAATCAAACCAGAAAATTAACCTGAGATGAGTGTCTGATGGTGGTCAATGACAGCCATGTATAGATTGAGGTCAAGCTACCTTGTCTTTGCTGTTAGCCGCCAGTTCTCTAAGAATTAAATAGATGAAGTATGGCCTGCCACCTAAAGAACGTTTATCTTATTGGGAAAGTGTCACCTCTGTCCACTGCAACCTAAAGGGGCTATTCCTCAGCTGGATAATGAACAGTGATACCTTAAATTATCAGTCTTAAGTATTACGCTTGCAGTTTCCTGAAGGAACACCAGCCTCAGATATTGCTTTGAGAAAGATGATTACAGTCACATAATGGCTCTGGTTGCTCAAAAGCAGCACAGGAATCTTTCTGAGAGCACCCTGATGATTTACTGAGGAAAAACACTAAGTGCAGGAGGAGACCATTCAGCCCTTTAGACCTGCTCTGAGAATCTGTATAACCATGGCTAATCCTGTACCTCAATGCCATATTCCCACTTTCTCCCCCTTACCCCTTGATGCCTTTAAAATCATCAGCCTGTTTAAGAACAGCTCTAAAAGAAAAAGGTTTATTTTGTTACAGAACAATGTTAATGTATTTCCGGCACTAATGAGGAAAATCCAGGCCAGGAACAGAGGAAGGATTATGAAATGGATTCAACAAATTGAGCCCATTCAACCTGAACTTGGTGCTATGTTAATTTTGGCTTAAAGTTAAGTGTGTTTTTCTTTGCAGATTAGACGTGACGACAAAACAGTCCTTCTCATGGTTTTCATAAAGTGGAAATGGGCCGCCCTTGCTGAATGACCTTGGATGCCCTCCCAGTGCCTGAGCAAGTAGATTTGATTATGAAGCTTAAGGAACCTAAATGATCTGCAGTCTTATTCTGCTCTGCAGGGACATGCCCTTCAAGCTCTCCTATTCTAAGAGGTTGCCAAGCTGCAGTCTCAGTTGAGTGGTGTACTTACTCATGTGCAATCGAGGCTAAAGGCTCTTTGTTAAATTCTTGGGCAGTGGTACATCGTGATATGCACCCAAAATCCATAAATAACACAGAGATTTAAAATAACACTTCGCATTGCTGGCTCAATGAAACAACTATAGTTGCTGAAGCTGCAATTAGTCAAGGGTGTTTCCAATGATAACCTTGTGCTCAGAATCAAACAGCAATTATTTATGAATGTTCAAACATCTTTAAAGGAGGGTTCAAAGATTAACCACAGTAACAAGATTCCATACAATTTTAAAATTCTCATCTTTGTTTTGAAATACCTTCAGGGCCTCACCCCATCCTACTTCAGCAACATCCTCCAGATTTATCAGTCCTGGGTGTTATTTCTCATGGAATGGAATTGAAAAGTAATGCTAAACCTGCATCAAATTTTGATTAGATCAGTCTTAGAATTGTGCATCAATTTTAGTGTCCATGTTATAAAAAGGATATCGAGTTACTGGAGAGACGGTATGGGGGAGACTTAACAAAGATGATATCAGAAATGTATGGTATTACAGTTATCAGGTTTATAAACTTATTATAATTTGGGAATGTAGCTTTAATTGTAGGTTAAATTAAGGTGTTGTGTTAGCTGTTTTGAATTTTGCTTGAGTTGTTTGATTGATAGAGATTAAAGGAAAGCTCCTATGGTTTTACTGAGAGGAATGAGCAAGGTATTTACACTTGGTGTCAACAGCAGCAGTCTTTGACTTGACATGAGTACTATTTTGCATCTCCCAATGGCCGATAAAGGTGTTGAAGTTACCAGGTTATAAATAATTATGCCATAACTGTCCATTGGCTTTAAAAATGAAAGTGTTGGGATTAAGGATAGCTGACGAGCCTTTCTACCTGGACCCAAGGTTAACGTGTTTTATGTTGCCACAGCGAAAGAGGGTAGAGGGTGACTTTTTTGAAATCAGGTAACCATCTTCTGTACAAGTTATTGACCAAAACAGTGAGACAGATGAGTTTCTTTGTGGTTAGCAGAGAGAAGAGCCTGCCTGGCTTTTTGTGCACTACCACAACCAGAAGTGGGATGGAGATGGTCTCTCGATGAAGAAAAGCATCTTGTTGCCATCTATAGATTCTGGGAGATCTGTCTTGGCATGGCCAGGGGAGGAAGAACTGTCAGAATAGGAATTATTGCTTGTAGTGGATGTAAGGAGCTCTCTGAAGACTGAGGAAAATGCCCAGAGATGGTTTGTTAAAGTTACCACTTGGCAAAAGAGGGTCACAGGAACCAACTGGAAGCTGGGAGAACCTGAGGGCTGTTTCTTCAGAGGTCTGGCATTGTGGGGAGAATGTGATAGATGATAACTGTTGAATGGGAATATTCCCTCCGAATTTAAAATATAATCAACAGTGCTTTTAGACATGTGTTACATTAAAAAATTTTAAAAATGTGAAATCTTGCTGTGTCATTCTTTCAGCTAGTAACTGGAATTCAAATCTATTTATAAAAGTTATCAGTCTTTGAGGAATTGGAAACAGTGAGTATATATAAATCAAGAAAGGACTGACAGGCCGGATTTCTTTTCTCTTGGAAAAGGGAAGGCTGAGAGTTAAGCTAATTGAGGCCAATAAAACTCTGAACTGTTTCGATAGAGTGTTAGCTCATTTGGCTGTACAGCTGGTTTGTGATGCAGAGTGATGCCAGCATAGTGGGTTCAATCCTGCACTGGCTGAGGTTACTATGAAGGACTCTCCTTGTCAACCTTACTTATGCCTAAGGTATGGTGACCCTCAGGTTAAACCATCCCCAGTTTCTCTCTCTAATGAAAGAGTAGCCCTATGATTTGGCAAGACTAAGGCAACTTTTGTTTTATAGAGGAGAATGCTTCTATTTGAGGAATAGAGCATAACTAGAGATCATTAGTTGATTATAGTCACCAAGAAGTTCAATAGGAATTTCAGAAGAAACATCTCCAACCAAAGAACAGTTTTGAACTAGCCAGCACAGAGACTGGTTGATGTGAATAGTCAAATCCTTAAGGGAAAACTGAGCAGACATATTAGAGAGAAGGGAATACAGGTCACAGTAAAGATTTAGATGATGAAAGATGAGAGGGCACTCAAGTGGAACTCGAACACCAATACGGACAAGTTATAACAAATGTCCTATTTCTGCAATAGACATTGTATATAATCCTATGTCCTTGATTTCTGTGTTCCTCCAACTCTGGCCTTTTGCACATTCTCAAATATCACCATTCTACCATTGGTAACAATGCTTTCAGCTGCTAAGCCTTAAACACTGGAATTGCCTCATTAAACTTTCCCACATCTCTAACTCCCTTGATGTAATTTAGGAATCTGATACCACTTGAACACAAGAAGTCCAGCTCATTGCTCGAACGCACAGTAAAACCTTGTGAACTCAGTCTCTTAAAACCTGATTGAAAGAGCTCTGATTGCAAAGCTGATTGGATCCGAATGACCTCAGAGGCATTCCAAAATTCAGTGCAGCTTTAAATCAGCTCTTCCTTTTTTACCTCGCTACTTATGCTCAATAAGCTTCATTTGCTTTATTTTTGCTAAAAATTAGTTTGGATTCATGAACTGTTGGAGGACAAGGAGCAGACGCTGGGACTATTATAGAAATAGTTTGTTTTAATACATTCTTGTAGACATCAACCAATGGTAGCATAGGGATAATGTTACCGGAATAATAATCCAAAGATCTGGATGAATGCTCCGGCCTGCAAATTCCAACATTGTGGTTGGGAGATTTTAATTAATCTGTATTTATAATGCTAGTCTCATTAGTAATAATCATAAAATTACTGGATTGTTGTAAAATCATCTGGTTCATTAAGGTACATTAAGGTTCATTAAGGTACACCAAGGGAGAAAGCCTGCCTTCCTTACCTATCCTAGCTTCAATGCGACTCCAGATGCACAACAATGTGGTTGACTCTTAACTGCCCTCAGAAACCACTAGCAAATCATTAACGTGTAATGAACCCCTGCAGAAAAAAAAACATTGGAGGTACCTTCACCACATAGATTGCAGCAATTCATAACTGCAGTTCACCACCTTCTTCTCAAAGGTGATTAGGAATAGGCAATAAATACCATTTTTCCACTGATGACAACATCCCAAGAATGAATTTAAAAAGATGTGATATTGGTGAGGCATCGCAAAACATGTGGTTCTAGAAAAGACATTCCCAGAGTCTGGACTTTGTGACAGTGAAGGTACGGTGATGCAGTTCCAAGTCAGGATGCTGTACGACTATGAGGGGAACTTCAGATGGTGGAGTTTTAATGTATCTGCTGTCCTTGTCCTCCTTGATGATGCAAGTCATGAGCTTGTAAGTTCCAAAAAGACCTTGGTAAGTTTCTGCAGTGCATCTTGTAGATGCTTCACTCTGTAGCCATTTGCACTGGCAATGGGCGATAGTTAATTTTTAAGCTAGTGTTTGGGGTGCCAGTCAGATAGGTTGCTGTTTCATGGATGGAGTCAAGCTTCTTGAGTGCTGTTGGAGCTACTCTCATGCAGATAAGTGGAAATTTTCCATCACATTCCTGAAAAGTGCTTTGCAGATGATGGACAGGATTTGGAGATTCAGCGGGTGAGTTGCTCACCACAGATTTCCCAACTTCTGAGCGACACTTGTAGTCGCAGAATTTGTGCTAATCCAGTTAAGCTTCTAGTTAATGCTAACCCCCATGGTGTTGATGTTGGGGTTTCTGCAATGAGCATGCCATTAAATGTTTTGGGAAGATGGTTAGACTCTCACTTTTTGGAGCTAGGTATTGCCTGGCACTTGCAGGGTTCATAAATGACTTGCCGGTAATTAGCCCACATCTAAATGTTGCGCAGGTCTAGGTGAAATAAACATGGACTGTTTCATCATCTGAAGAGTTGTAAAATGAATAATGTGCAATTCTTGGTAACAACTTCTAAAGATGCTGGATGACGTGACTGATGATGGTCAGGCTGAGGACACTACCCTGAGGTATTTCAGTGTGAAGCCCTATGGTTGAGATACTTGACTTTCAACAACCATAACATCAAGGACAATCACTTCTACCACATTTTTGGAATCCACCTCAAGGTTATAATGATATCTGGAAATGAGTGACCACTTCAGAAGCCAAACTGAACATTAGTAAACAGCTTGTTGCTGAGTAACTTCTGCTTAGTTTTGCTGTTGGTAATACTTCCAAATGCTTTGTTGATGATTGGGAGTAGGTTAATGGAAGGGTAATAAGCCAAATTAGATTTGGCCTGCTTTTTGTGCCGAATTTTCTACATATTTAGGTAAATGCCAATGTTGCAGCTGTCCAGAGCAGCTTGGCTACAGGCACAGATAATCCTGTAGCACAAGTCTTCAGAATTATACTTGAGGAGAAATTGGGACCCTTAGCCTTTGCCCTATCCGGTGTTTCAACTGTTCCTTAATGCTACTTGGAACAAATGAAATCGGCTTTTCATGATTTCTGTGGGAGCCAAGATGGCTCATTGAGTTCAGCACTTCTGGCTAATGATGATGGTAAATAATTCAGTCTTGGTCTTTGTAATGATGTATTGTACTACCCTATAGTTGAGAATTGGGATTTTTCTGAAATGGGTTCGTTGTTTAATTGTGTGTCATCAATTAGGTCTGATCTGAATCACCTACCTCTGCATGCAGTGTGCTTCTTCTGTAGTTTCGCATGTACATTCTCCCATGTAGTAGTTTTCACCATGTTCACACCTCATTCCTGGGGGTGTACAGTGCTGCTCCTGGTACACTTCTCATTAAAAGAAGAGCGGCTCCCAGGCTTGATGGTAATAGTAAAGTGAGTGATATGCCAGGCCATAAGGTTGCATATTGTGATTAAATACAATTCTGCAGCTACTGAAGGAGCCCTAGAAATGCTGGAATCAATAGGGATCAGAGCATAAAATCTCTACTGGTTGGAGTCATACCTGGCACATAGGAAGATGGTATTGGTTGTTGGAGGTCAGTCATCTCAGCTCCAGGATATCTCTGCAGGAGTTCCTCAGGATAGTGTCCTAGGCTCAACTATCTTCAGCTGCTTCATCAATGACCACCCCTCCATCATAAGGTCAGAGGCGAGGATGCTCGCTGATGATTGCACAATGTTCAGCAGCATTTGCGACTCCTCAGATACTGAAGCAGTCCATGTTCACATGCAATAGGTTCTGGAGAATATCCAGGCTTGGGCTGACAAGTGACATTTACACTACGCAAATGCCAGGCAATGACCATCTCAATAAGAGATAATCTAATCACTGCCTCTTGACATTCAATAGCGTTACCATCACTGAATCCCACACTATCAACATCCTTGGGGTTACCATTGACCAGAAACTCATCACTTAAACACAGTGGCTACAAGACCAGATCACAGGCTAGGAATACTGAAATGAGTAACTCACTTCTGAGTCCCCAGAGCTGGTCCACTATCTATAAGGCACAAGTCAGGAGTGTGATGGAATACTCCCCACTTGCCTGGATGAGTGCAGCTCCAACAACTCTCAAGAAGCTTGATGCCATCCAGGACAAAGCAGCCTGCTTGATTGGCACTACTTCCACAAGTATCCACGCCCTCCACCACTGAAACTCAGAAGCAGAAGTGTGTACTACCTACAAGATGCACTGCAGAAAGTCATCAAAGATCCTTAGACAGCACCTTCTAAACCCACAACCACTTCTATCTAGAAGGACAAGGGCAGCAGATACATTAGAACACCACCATCTTTTATTTACACAAGTACAGTACATGGACTCACTCTGAACCAGACCCTAGAATGAGGAGATTCTCTGAGACTCCTGTTTATAACCGTCAGCCAGGAGTCCCTGATTGGCTGGGTTAACAGCTTCAATCAGGGATCTCACACTCAACAAGATCCATTTGGCCATCCTCATTCCAATCACTACACATCTTTTTCAAACTGGTTTTAAATTATAAGCTCATGTTAGGCCTCTGGCTAACTAGTCCAAAACTTAATAACCATTGTGTCACCACGCCTCATGAATTCTATGCTGCAGAATCTGCTGGAGGGGAACGCATGATGGTGGGAGAAGGCCTGTACAAATGCAGTGAGGTATGAAGATTCATAGTCACCCTTCCTGTTTTTGACCTAAATCTATCTTTATCACCTTCCACTCCTGTAACCCTCTTACTTTCCTCTAGATTCCCCTTGAACAGATGTCAGCTCTGGTGCAGTTGGTAGCATTCTCACCTCTGAGTCAGCAAGTTGCAGATTCGAGTTCCACTTGAGAAACTTGAAAACAGGAATCCAAGCTGTGAATCTGGTTCATTACTGAGAGACAGTATTCACAGTGCTGACTTTTGGATGAGATGTTGCATTGAAACATTTTTGAAATACAGGAGTTCTCACCCAGAGCCCTGGCTAGTAGTTACCGTCCAACATACATCACAAAAGATTATCTGGTCATTATTACAGTGCATTTGTGGGACTTTCCTGTGTGCAAACTGGCTGCCACATTTCCCACTTTACAACAGTTTGAGGAATACTTAGTTAACATAAATTTCTATAAGATCTTATTCAATTAATTGAATAATTCAATAATTTGTAATAATACAGATGATTACAAGCTATTTAAAAATGCAATTTATGAAACTCATGTCAAGTCTTCTTGAGTTCTATCGTTTCATCACATTCTGGATAGGCAGTTTCCCCAGTATTCTTTATTAATGACTATCTTATAGCTATGACCATCATGACTTCAGCATGAGTGGAAATGCCTCATACACTCCTCTGCCTATTGATAAAATCACAGAACTGATAAGGTGCAGAAAGATGCCATCCTGCCTTCACCAGCTCCTCAAATGAGCATCGTTACCTGGTGCCAATCTTCTACTTTTTACTCCATACCCTTGCACACTATTTCTATCCAAATAATTGTCCAATGCCTCCTTGAATGCTTCAACTGAACCTGCTTCCACTACACTTCCAGACAGTACATAGTGTAGCCCAACTGAAGGGTAAAATCACCATAGTCCTACTCTCTCATTAGAGAGACAACTGGTGATGGTTTAACCTGAGGGTCACCACCACCCTCTAGGTGACGGGAGATGTTGAGAAGAACAGTCCTTTGTGGTAACCTCAGCCAGTGATAGAATTGAATCCAAGCTGTTAGTATCTCTCTGTATTGCAACCTAGCTGTCCATCCAACTAAGCTAATCAATCCCCAGCGTTTCTCATTCCTCAAACTATTCTTGTAAATTGTTTCTGCACTCACTCCTATGCGATCATATCTTCCCTATAACATTGTGCCCACAATTGTACATAATATTCCAGCTAAGGTCCGACAATAACTTGACTGAGATTTTTTAAGAAGTGACAAAGAAGATTGATAAAGGCAGAGCAGTGCATGTTGTCTGTATGGACTTCAGCAAGGTGTTTGACAGGATTCCACGTGGTAGACTGGTTTGCAAGGTTAGATCACATGGAATCTAGGGAGAACTAGCCATTTGGATACAAAATTGGCTTGAGGGCAGGAGATGGAGGGTGGTGGTGGATTGTTTTTTTTGGACTGGAGGGCTGTGACCAGCGGTGTGCTACAAGGATCGGTGCTGGATCCACTGCTTTTTGTTATTTATATAAATGATTTGAATGTGAATATAGGAGGAATGGTTAATAAGTTTGAAGATGACACAAAAATTGGTGTTGTAGTGGACAGTGAAGAAGGTTATCTCAGAGTACAATGGAACCTTGATCAGATGGACCAATGGGCCGAGGAGCGGCAGATGGAGTTTAATTTAGATAAATGTGAGGTGCTGCACTTTGGTAAGGCAAATCAGGGCAGGATGTTACACTTAATGGTAGGGTCCTAGGGAGTGTTGCTGAACAAAGAGACCTTGGGATACAGGTTCATATTTCTTTGAAGGTGGAGTTGCAGGTAGATAGGGTAATGAAGAAAGCCGAAAGAACTGTTGATGCTGTAAATCAGAAACGAAAACAGACGTTTTTGGAAAAGCTCAACAGGTCTGGTAGCAATTATGGAGAGAAATCAGAGTTAACATTTTGGGTCAAGTGACCATTCTTCAGTTCTGAGGAGGGGTCACTCGACCTGAAATGTTAACTCTAATTTCTCACCAAAGATGCTACTGGACCTGCTGAGCTTTCCCAGCAATTTCTGTTTGTGTAGTGAAGAAGGCGTTTGGTATGCTTGCCTTTAATGGTCTCAGTGCATTGAGTATACCAGTTGGGATGTCATGTTGCAGCTGTGCAGAACATTGGTTAGGCCACTTTTGGAGTACTGTGTTCAGTTCTAGTCTCTATGCTTTGTGAAAGATGCTGTTAAACTTGAAAGGGTGCAGAAAAGATTTGCAAGAATGTTACTGGGGTTGGATTGTTTGCAGTACAGGGAAAGATAGAGTAGGCTGGGGCTATTTTCCCTAGAACATCAGAGGCTGAGGGGTGTCTTTATGGAGGTTCATAAAATCATAAGGGGCATGGATAGGGTGAATAGCCAAGGTCTTTTTCCCAGGCTAGGGGAGTCCAAAACTAGAGGGTAAAGGTTTAAGGTGAGAGGGAAAAGACTTAAAAGGGACAGGAGGGGCACCTTTTTCACACAGAGGGTGGTGTGTGTATGGAATGAGCCGCCAGAGGAAGTGATGGGGGCTGGTACAATTACAACATTTGAAAGGCATCTGGATGGGTATATGAATAGGAAGGGTTTAGAGGGATATGGGCCAAATGCTGGCAAATGGGACTAGATTAATTTAGGATATCTGGTCGGCATGGACAAGTTAGACTGAAGGGTTTGTTTCCATGCTGTACAACTCTATGGTTCTAAATGTCTTGTACAAGTTCAACATTGCCTCCTTGCTCTT
Source organism: Rhincodon typus (assembly GCF_021869965.1). Lineage (NCBI taxonomy): Eukaryota > Metazoa > Chordata > Chondrichthyes > Orectolobiformes > Rhincodontidae > Rhincodon > Rhincodon typus. The sequence goes on from NC_063335.1 coordinate 43,500,748, forward strand.
GTTCTCTCTGCCTGTATTAGTAAAGCTTAAGACACTGCATGCTTTATTAAATGCTATTCTACTTGCCCTGCCACCTTCAATGATCTGTGAACATATACACACAAGTCCCTCTGCATCTGTACTCCATATTAGGATTGTACCTATTTTATATTGTTTTTCAATTTTCTTTCAAAGTGCATCTCCTTATACTACTCTGCTTTGAACATCATCTGTCACCTAGATGCCCACTCCACCATCTTGTCAATGTCCTTTTGGAGTTCCACATGATCCTCCACACAAGCGATCCTCCAGTCTAAAAAATATCCATTAACCATTACTCTCAGTTGCCTATCACTCAGCCAATTTTGTATCATTTTGCTACTGTCCTTGTCATACTATGACCTATAACATTCCTCACAAGTCTGTTCTGTGGTATTATATAATACAGTTTCTGGAAATCTATGCATACCACATTTGTTGCATTAACCTCATCAAACTTTCTGCTAACTGTTTAAAAAAATTCCAGCAATTTAACTAAACACAATTTCCCCTTTAGAAAAACATGCCAAGTCTTCCCAAACAGTCCATCATTTTCCATGTGACTACTAATTTTATCCCAATTAATTGTTTCTAGAAGCTTTTCCACCACTGAAGTTAAACTATCTGGCTATAATTGCTGTGATTTCCACATAACCTTTCTTGAAAAAGGCAACAGTGTTTGTAATGCTCCTATCCTCTGGCACCTCCCCCTTGTCTGAGGAAGACTAAAGGATTATGGCCAAAGTATCATCCTCTGTCACCACCTCCTCTTGTGTAAAGACAGTACAAAGTATTTATTTAACACCTCAATGGTGCCCCTGACTCCATCTGTAAATCCCTTTCTCAATATCTACTTGGGACTACTCCTCCTTTTACCATTCTTTAACTATCTATATGCTTATAGAAGACTTTGGGATTCCCTTTTGTATTAGCTGCTTGTCTTTTCTCATAATTAAAAACCAATTGACACCGAAATCAGTGGTGTAGTGGGAAGCGAAGAAGATTACCTCAGAGTACAACGGGACCTTGGTCAGATGGGCTGGTGGGTCAAGGAACTGCAGATGGAGTTTAAGTTAGATATATGTGAGGTGCTGCATTTTGGAAAGGCACTTAATGGCAAGGTCCTGGGGAGTGTTGCTGAACAAAGAGACCTTGGAATGCAGGTTCATAGTTCCTTGAAAGTAGAATTGCAGGTCAACAGGATAGTGAAGAAGACATTTGGTATGCTTGCCTTTATTGGTCAGTGCATTGAGTATAGGAGTTGGGAGGTTGTGTTGCAGCTGTAAAGGACATTGGTTAGGCCACTTTTGGAATTCGTGTTCAGTTCTGGTCTCCCTGCTTTAGAAAGGATGTTGTTAATCTTGAAAGTGTTCAGAAAAGATTTACGAGGATGTTGCCAGGGTTGGAGGGTTTGAGCTATAGGGAGAGGCTGAATAGACTGGGGCTATTTTCCCCGGAGCGTCGGTGGCTGAGGGGTGACCTTATAGAAGTTTATAAAATCATGAGGGGGCGCAGATAGGGTGAATAGCCAAGGTCTTTTCCCCAGGGTAGCAGAGTCCAAAACTATAGGGAATAGGTTTCAAGTGAGAAGGAAAAGATTTAAAAGGGACCTAAGACAACTGTTTCACGCAGAGGGTGGTGTGTGTATGGAATGATCTGCCAGAGGAAGTGGCAGAGGCTGGTACGATTACAACATTTTAAAGGCATCTGGGTGGGTACATGAATAGGAAGGGTTTAGAGGGATATGGGCCAAATGCTGGCAAATGGGGCTGGATAAATTTAGGATATTTGGTCAGCATGGACCAGTTGGACTGAAGGGACTGTTTCCATGCTGCACGGCTCCACGACTGTATAATTCCTCTTTCCTTCTCCTATGTGCTTTTTCACTTTCCTTTAAACCTCTTGTATTCTTTTTGTTCCTCAATTGTATTTTCTGCCTTTCACCTCTCGTAAACACAAATTTTCTTTCTGATGTTAGTTTCTACCTACTTTGTAATCCAGGCAACTCTGGATTAAGTTCTCTTATCCCTCCCATTTGCAGGAATATGGAAGTGCTCAAATAACCTTCTCTTTGAAGGTAGTTCCGTATTTATTTCCTGCTTTTCTGCCAGTCAATTTTGCCCAATTCTGATCTTGAAGTCAGCTCTCCCACAGTTGATCTTTCTTACTGTGGATTGTTGCACGTCGTTCTCCACTATCATCCTGAACTTTATAACACAAACATCATTCTCCACTCACATGTCCTGAACATATAGTCGTCCAGGGTTCCAGTATGCCCATGGCTTCCCACATGTTACAGATCACATTTTCCACTCGATCCGAGCTGTCATGTCTAAGTATTCAAAGACATATAGATCCGGCCTGGGAAGGGAGGGGAGAAACTGTCCCCTTGGTGGAAGGATCAAGAACCACACAGTTTCAAACCTTTGACAAAAGAAGGAACAGAAACATGGGGAGAAACTTATTTACACATAGTGTAAGGTTCGGATATGGAATGCACTATCTGAAAGTGTGGTGGAGACAGACCCAATCTTGGCTTTCAAAACAAATTTGGATCATTATTCCATGAGCAAATAAATTACACAGCTACGTGTGGAAAGGCGGGGGAGTGAGACTAGTTGAATTACTGTTGCAGAGAACCAGCACAGACACGACAGGCTGAACGAGCTCCTTCTGTTCTGTGACCACGTACACATTCGATGCCGCATCCTAAATCCTGCAGCGTAACCTTCCTGCGAGCTCTCCTCACTTTGACTTGCCAGCACTGAAATGCTGACGAAGAGACACCACGCTAGCTGCATAATATCGTGTGACCCACCCACTGGAAACGAGGAGGCTTTGATTGACATTTCAGGCGGAGCGAATAAATGTGTGTGTTTGAACGCTGCTTTACCCTGTGAACTGGCGTGAAGCTGTGGTAAAGCAGGCAGCCTTTCTCCATTGAGCCTGCCTGCATTTGGTTCAGTTTGCGGCTGCTGTAGTGCAGTGATACCACGTAGACTTTCTCAGACAGAGAAGCAGAGGCGCTAGCTTCTGATTTCCCAGCTTTTGGATTTTGTTGCTGTTTGTTTGTGTGTGCATTTGGTTGAATGAGTGATGGCCGTCTTCAGTTACCTGTCCATCTTACCCCTGCTGGTCTCTCTGCTCCTGGGCAGCCTGCGCTTCTCTGTACAGGAGCAGGAGGACGATCACAGCAAACACCTTTACACCGCCGAGCTCTTCAGCCACGCCGTGCAGACCGCTCCTCACTTCATCATGTTCTTTGCACCTTGGTAAAGTTTGCCATCTCTTTTATTTTTATCATTATTGATTGCATTCAGATGCCTTTGGGGGAAGATTGACGATTTTTTTGTTACTGTATATACTCGGATTTTTTGTTGTGTTGTTTTTTTTTTTGGAAATTGCGGAAACAAAACTTTTTGTAGGCGAAAGAGAAGTTAGACACTTTCCATTGGGTGGAATAGTGAAAGTTGAGTGGGAGTTTAAAATTATCAGCCGCAGTTCCCCCAGAAAAGTTGTGGTGGGTGGGGAGGGGGGAGCATAGGAAGGGGACTAGAGGGTAGTTTAAGATCATATACGTGTTACTTTTTACAGTATTCACTTTAGTCAGTATCTGCCCCTGTGTTCCATTGTAATTCCCAACGTGTTGTTATGGGAGCTGTGTACGTGGCAGCAAAGGATGGGAAATCATATTACGTAACAATCTTTTGTAAAAGCGGTTTGCTCTTTGGGGCGAGGTGCTTTTGATAACAAATGCAAAAGGAAGTCGTGGTATCTTAAACCTTTACATTGCAAACCCTCAGCGTTTGCTTAGTTGCAAACATGAATGGGATTTGCAACTACGGTGACCGCGCTTCTCCACCCCGGCTCCTCATTGTACTTTGACATTCTCTGTACTTCCTTTCCCCGTACTTCCTTGTTGGACTTCTTGTTGAATGTATGTCTAGTGAGGGCATCTCCTCACACTGAGACAGGTGCCTCATGACCTCAATTTATTCCTTCACCAACTTTTGATGTTTAATCTGTCAACAGGGCCCTGTGTTACATTGGTTGCTGACTCTGAAAACTCGGTGCAGAATCAATTTTTGATTAATAGCTTAAATATATGTCTTTCAGGCATCATTTCTTTTGAGTTGCATCCATGTCAGACACATAGTTAGGCATGACTGATTTTACAAAAATGTGTTTTTTTTAAGTAGATTTTTTCACAACAGTGCTGTGTGATCTGCTTTTAAAATCCTGAAACATTTGTTATAGTACTTCAGTTCACCTTCCATTTGATTCTGTTTGAAAAGAGTGGATTATCTGTCAACTTTTTCTAAAAGGCAATTAATGCTTGACCGTGTTAGCTTAAAAACAGAAATTGATAGATGTCTGTTAATCAAATATTAAGGGAAGTCGGGCAAAGACAAGTATGTAGAGTTAGTTAGGTAGAGAACAACTTGGAGGGCTACATGATGTCCTGTTCTAATATTCCTGTGTCCACCTTCCCATAACACAATTTTTAGTGGATTTCTGGCTGATTACTTCTAATAACTGCAAGATTTAAATTCAAATGAACTCAACTTTCTGAAGTAGATTTATACCATGGATGGACTGCACCATGGGATGAATACACGTCACTTAAGCAGAACATGCAGTTGATATCGGATCAGTGAAAATAGTAGGCACGGGGATACCTTGTATCCAGGACTGTTGATCTATTTGAATTTAAATCTGTAACTAATACAGAGATTGTTGAGAGCATGTTGATAATTTCAGAGATATTATAGGTGTTCATTTTTCCAGGCACGTAAACAATATGCAGCATGTCTACATGTATCATAGGGAAATGTTCAACCACGTGTACAAGTATCATTTCTCTTGACAGATTAATGTCAAATATGTAACTCACATCTGTTAGCTTGTTGGGTTAAAATGTTTATCATGCAGCATATGATCCCCAGTGATTGTGGAACATTCAAGTTTTAAATTGGACTATTAATTTCCTTTCCAATTGGAAAATGCACATCCAACATTGAGTGGAGAGCCTGCTGAATCTGGCTGGATAGGGACGGGTGAATGTGCGGAGTTGGGTCAAACTGGAAGTGAGATGCTGAGGAACAGGGTGAGTGTAGGAAAGTGGACAAAAGCAACGATCAAGGTCTACCCTGTTTGAATGTGATCCATTTGTTATCAGGGACAGGTTATTCACTAAGGAGCCAACTTGGGCAATAGGATCTTGATGTTGTATTCATTTCTTTTATGAATGTGAGACATGATCTACTGTTGGTTACTGGCACAGATAAATGAGAAAGTCTTTGGGAATTTTACATGCATTCTAATCAACATTAGTAAGTTATGACTGGAATCTGTAGTTTACATGTTTTTCTTAGTTTTGCTTTCTGATGGACAACAAAATTGGCCCCAACCTCTAAGCTGCTGTATAATGATATGTTGCCTCCATTTAGTCTTTTCAACTTTCTTTACTTCTATAACAATCAGCAGCTACTGCTGATTTGAATCTCAAAGATTGACCTGTATTGCTCCCTGCATTTCATCTGACATTCCCATCGGGATCTGTAGGAGAGAAGCTGATGAAGATTATGCTGCTTCACAATGTCGTAGGGAGGCAATGAGAGAGGAAAATTATAAAGTGGTATTTGAAATAGCAGGTGGTTTTTAGCTACACCAGATCCTTAAGCACAGACAGTTTGTACACCTGGTTGAGAAAAAGAATATGGTTGAGTGGATGTAGTGCATCTGACTAATTGGATCTTTCTGTAGTTTAAAAAAAATTGACTTACTTCAGGGAGGATTTTAACTTTGCAATTGTATAAATGGTACAGGGAATTGTCAACTTTGTTAACATCACTCAAGATTTATTTGGATTAAAATGAAAATTGAGAGAAGTAAAAAAAAAGAGCTGAGTTTGTACTAAGCCTTGTACATTATTGAAGTTAAAATGATGGTTTTAAAGTCTTTATGAAAAATATCATTGTCTGTGGAAGATATAGCAGTCTTAAAACTCGTGCTTGTATGATCATTATGGAAGAGTATACTGGAGCACTAATATGCAATGTGTGGAATGGCAAGGCACGAGTTTGTATCTCTGATCCTCTGCAATTGCATACAGAGTTGAGGTTTTTCCATGGGATGGCTGTAACCCAGGCATCATCCTTGGGTGTGTTCCTGTTGAGCTGGTAGGGAAGATTCACTTCAGGCTGGACCACAGTGGTGTACTGTTACATGGTTAGTGCTGAGAATGGGAGACCGCCACATCGACACACATGAAATCTTACGGCTGCTGGGCCGAAGAAACCTCCTGCAGATTACAGTCTCCTACTCTCCTGCAGCTATGGATTGGTATTCATCCCTCTTGAACACTACTTGGAGAAAGCATACTGCGGTACATACTTTATTCGATGCCTATCGCAAAGAGTGCCTCAGTAATACCACTTCTGACTGAACGAACTTAGACCAGGACTGCCAGACTAGGACTGTGGCAGGTGAAGAAAGAACCAGCATGAGCGGAAAAGTCTAGTTGACCTTACAGTTAACAAACTACCTCTCATAGGTGAAAATGGCACTGATGGTATTGGTGGGAGTGACCACTGCACAGTGTATGCCGAGACCATCTTCCTTATTCACACTGACAATGACTCTTGTTGAGTTGTGTGATATTACTGCCACGTTAACTGGGATAGATTAGAGCAGATCTAACATCTCAAATTGCGGCATTTGTGATATGGGTTGTCAGCAAAGAATTGCGTTCAACCACAACCTGTAAACTCAGGTCAGCATATCCCTCACTCCAGTACTATTGTCCAGCCAAAGAACAAGTCTGATTCGATAAAGAGAACATGCCAAAAGCAGCGCATAAAATTAGTTGTCACCCTGCTAATGCTATAGCACAGAACTACGTACAGCTAAACAGTAGAAGTAACATTTTGAAGTGACCCAGTAACCATTAGGTTAAATCGAAGCTCTTCATTCTTCCACAACCAGTAATGAATGATGGCGGACAATTAAGCAACCAGTTTGAGGAGGAGGCTGTGTGAATGGCCTCATTCTCAATATGCATCTTTGTAGTTAGTACACACTGCTGCTACTGAGCATTCAGGGATTAAACGTTTGTGGATGTGATGCCAATCAAGCATGCTGCTTTGTCCTAGATGGTGCAAAGCTTCTTGATTTTTTTTTGCTGGATCTGCACTCATCCAGGCAAATGTGAGTATTCCATCACACTACTGACTTGTGCCTTTTCGATGGTGGACAGGCTGTCAGGAGTTAGGAGGTGAGTTACTCACTGCAGGATTCCGAGCCTCTGACCTGCTGTTGTAGTCACGGTATTTATACGGTTAATCCCATTCATTTTCTGTCAGTATTACCTCCCAGGATGTTGATTGTGGGGTCTCCAGTGATGATGATGTCAAGGACAGATATTCACTAAGGCTGTCAACACCTTCCAAATCCATGACTGCTACCACATAGAAGGACAAGGGCAGCAGATACATGGGAACACTGCCTTCTGCAAGTTCCGTTCCAAGCCATCCACCATCCTGACTTGGAAATAAGAAAACACCATTTCTTCAGTGTCGCTCTGTCAAAATCCTGGAACCCCGCCCCCATGACATGGTGGGTGTGCCTACACCAAATGGACTGCAGCAGTTTGCGAAGGCAGCTCACCACCACCTTCTCACGAAGGCAACTAGGGATGGCAAATAACCGCTGGCTGTGCCATCATTGCCTGCATCCCCCGAGTGAATAAGAAAAAGCATCTAGCACGTGTGTGTAAATGACACAACTGCATTCACAGCCAGATTTGTTGAGTCAGTGATCTATCGCTGTCATCTCCTGAGGTTCCTTTCATCATAGATATTGGACCTCAGGAAATTCGATGTCCCCTTGTGTCTCTGGGAATGGATGAATACTAGATACAGTCATGCTGAACCATTAAGAAATTTGATTAAATTCTGTTTTTCTTTCATCAGCACAGTGAATGAGGAAAAATGTATCATAATTTAGAGATGCTTCTGTACAGGTAGTGCAAGCTTTGGATTCTAATCAGTTTTAATGCCATTCACTCTACACTTCTACTAAATATATGCTGTCTATTCTTAACAGGTGTGGGCATTGTCAGAGACTTCAGTCCACATGGAATGAACTAGGGGACAAATACAACAACATGGAAAATACTCCAGCAAATGTAGCTAAAGTTGACTGCACCAAAGATACACAGACCTGTTCAGATCAAGGAGTCCGTGGATATCCTACGTAAGTGGTGTGCTTTGAAAAGTGCAAGTGTTTTTAAACAGCATGCAGGCCTGGAAAGGATGAGTCACTCTTAAGTGATTGCCAATCATCTGTACTGTCTGAAGATGTCAGCAGTTTGAGATTTGTTCATTTTGTGGGCTTGATTTTGATTTAAAGGGGTGATGAAATAATCTTGTTTGACATTCTGGGGATTTTAGTTTAATTCGATTCAGTGAGTGGTGGATAATATGAAGTTCATTATTACACAACTTTATTTCTGCATTTGGTTCCCAGCAACAACACTTGTAAAAATAATAAAACCAAATGATGAAACTAGTAAAATGTGATCTCGAGTACATTAATGCAGTGTTCTCTACAAGTAACAATTGATTGTAATCGTCAGTAGATTTGGGAAGATGGCATTCACTGTAATTTGGACATATATTTTAGTAATTATGTTTCCATGACGGGGGGGGCAGTAGTGATGTCACTGGACTAGAAGTGTAGAGCCCCAGGCTACTGCTCAGGGGCATGAGTTTAAATCCCATCATGGCAGATGGTGAAACTTGAATTCACTAAAATATTTGGATTGAATTGTTAGTCCAATGCTGACCATGTAACCACTGTCAATTGTTGTAAAAAATGATATGGTTTAATAATGTACTTTAGGGAAGGAAGTTTGCCATGCTTACCTGGTCTGGCCCAAATGGGTCTCCAGTGCCACAGCAACATGGTTGTCTCTTAAGTGCCCTCTGGGCCTTACACCCATCCTCTAACTGAGTAAAATAAGAGATACATCTTTATTATACTAGTGAGTTCCAACTAATCAACTGTATTTAAAGCATAACTTTATTCATGCCTACGTCTCATCCACTTCCACCAATGCTTTCAAAAAAACAATCACTTGGTCACTGTAAATCATTTTTTTGGCCTTCTAATCTTGCAAAATGCTTTCAGCAGAAAACGTTCAATTTGTTTTCAATTAAACAGCATTTTGAACCTAATATTATATCTGTAGTGTATTTGCTGTGTGGACTAATTGTCTCATTTTTGGATTTTCCTTTTAGACTGAAGTTGTTCAGACCCGACCAGGAAGCAGTGAAATATCAGGGACCCCGTGACCTGCAGTCACTGGAAACGTGGATGCTTCAGACCCTGAATGCTGAACCTGCTGTAAGTCTTCAGAAAGTCACTGTTATCTCAAACTTGGGAATGTTTTAGAACCAAGACTGTTGCTGAGAAATCTACACAGCAATTTCTGCTTCTGTTTCATTTTTGTTACTTGTCATTTGTAACCAAATGGTTGCATAGCTTTTCTTTTTAAGCAAAACTTGCAAACTGACAAACTTCCAGCTGTGTTCACAACTTACTTTCACCAAGCAAGCTGCTTTTTGCACCATAAATAATAACTTCTTCAGGTGGTTCCACAGAGAAATGCGTACAAGTTATAAATGAAATTCACAGCAGGTTTGTATTGATGTGCAAAGACAACTCACCCTGGCATTTTCATTCATTTTCCATTCATACTGCATAGAGTGAGAGTACTTTGCATTGTTTATCCTGAAAAATTTAAGGAAAAACACACATGGACTCTACTGTAATTTATAGTTTAAGCCTGATGGGCCGAGAGGCCTCCTTCTGTATGTACATTCCTAGAGATACAAAGTAGAGCTGGTAGCTTTTGAATACTCCAAAGAGATTTTCAATTATAAACAGAAACAAAGTTATCATGGCCACACAGTATCTATAGTGGGAGACAGAGACAGATTTAACATTATTGCTGTATGACCTTCCATCAGAATTGAGGAAAGTTAGAGATGTGATGGGCTCTGAACAAGTGAAGAAGGGGAGGGGAAAGATCAAAAGGGAAGCTCTGAGTTAGTGTGGAGGGCAGAGTACCTTCAACGACAAGTTGCATGTCAAAAGAAGCCAGAGAATGATAATGAGACAAGTTTATACACCAAAGACGTGCCTAGATGAATGAAAGGATAGCAGCCACCTGAATGTAAAGTGAAGGGATTAAGAAGTAAACAAGAGAAACAAAACCGGCAGAAAGACATGAAACAAAATGGCGTAAAGGTTATGGTCTAAAATAGTTATGTTCAGTGTTGAGTTTCAAAGTTGAACGTTGAGGCACAGCTCCTTGAGCTTGTGTGAACCTTCAATGGAGCAATGCAGCAGGCCAAGGACAAAGGTCAGGCTGGGTAAGGTAGAGGTTTGAAATGACAGCTGAAACTCAGGGTTACACTTGCAGTTTGAACAGAGGCATTCATTAAAACAGTCACCCAGCTTATTTGTTCTTGCCAATTTAGGGAATTTGGCTGGTCATAGGACATTGTCTGTCTGTCTGTCTGTCTGTCATTATATTTTTAGTTTTACTTTTGACTCTACGACAGAATAGCTGTATTGTAATCTCTGCAAACTATTTAACCAAAGTACACATTTAAAAATGTAGAAAATATTTGGTGGTTTAATATAACTATTGCATTATAGGTTCCAACAAATTCCCCTCCAGACTGAAGCTTGTGTGAAATGCCATTTTCTTTAAATATTAACTAGCTTTACCCATACTAATAGACTGGACAAATACCAGTCTCCCTGAAATAGTTGTTTATATTAATCATTTAGACAGAGATTGGTTATGAGTTGACTTCAGCTCAATAACATTTCCAAAAAACTAAAAGCAGGAAGAAAATAAAACTGTCGCTTCCTTGATTTCTCCTTTTCTGCCTTCCACAATCTTATTTGAATTGTCTCACTGATTAATTTATGCCCTGTTGTGACTTATGTTTAGCCTTTCTACTTAAAAAAAAATCTTCTAAATATTTCATGGAGAAGGGACTGCCAGTGGATTAACATAAATCCGAAATGGTGTGTGTTTTCAAAATGGCCGTCATAATGTTTGTAAAATAGAAAATGCTTGTGCTATCAGAGTCCTTTTGGGAATTTGTTTTTTTTATAAAATATGTAAAAAGGAAATTCATAATTATAGTGACTCAGAGAATCAAAAAAAGAGCTATTGGTTTTTGCATCTAAGAAAATGAACAAATGTGGATTATCTTCAGCTAGTCGTTTCCTATTCTTCTTCTTTTCCATCAACTTAAAATAATGGTGAGCCCTGTGACTCTTCCATTATGCAATTTTAGAAATAACTTGTTGAGATATTGATGCCATCTGAATAGATCATAAGAATTTACAATCAAAAGAGGAGTGTTAGGTTTCCATTCACTAATTACACTTTTGTTCAGGTCTAATTTCTGTGGCCTAGACTCTGAAGTCCAAATTATGTTATTCAGCGTTTATTATTCAAACCCCCTACTCACTTAGGATGCTTTTGTGCAAATTAATTGCTACTTTCCCCATCCATGCAGACCTGCACAATAAAATGCACTTCCTCAGCCATATGCTCTTTTGTAAAAAAACAAGGAAAAGAATAAACCTCAAGAGTTTGTATTTGGAAAATAATGACATTGTAAATTAATTAGAATTTCTTCATTGTGTGCCGATATGAATTTATGTATTTGACCAAATTTGACATTGGATGTTCACTGGGTACGTAGAGAAGTTTGACTGTATAGTAATGTTGTAATGATTTGATACCATAGCTGGTCAAGTCTCGATTATCGGTTCCTTATTTTCAGAAGGTGCAGAAGAGCAGTAGATAGGAAGGGACTATTGTCCTGATAGTCATTTGCATGGTTGTGGGAGAAAAATGCAAATATGTCAATTACCCTTTTAAGATCAGTAGTCAGTGAACACAGGAATTGCAGTGAAGGTATTTGAATGACAGAATCTTAGTTTTGCATTGGCTGCTGTTGTCGTGTCCAACTTTGGTTTATTGCTGTATTAAAATAGCCTTGAGAAATTGTAGAATAGAAAGGATAGAAACATTTAGCGTGGACAGGCATTTGTTTGTCAGTGATGACTCCAGTGTTGAATAACTCATTGATATTCCCTGTGTAGACACTTGTTATGAGTAGCTACTTAGGTTAGATACTGTGTGGGATATAGGAACAGAAGAGATTTTCCCAAATCTACAATTCAACTCCATTGACTCTACATAACCCCAGATATTTTTAATGAATAAAAATGTATTGTTTCAGTTTTGAAATATTTAATCGTTCTTTCATCCACAAAGTTTGGTGTGACCAAGTTCCAGATTTTAACTGCATTTAATGTAAAGAATTCTGACCTGATTTTTTTTTTCTGCTAAATAGTCTAACTCTAAATTTATGATATATTGCCTTTTTGTCCTGGATTTCCTATTCAATTCCATCAAGTGTCAGATACCCACTCAACCTTCTGGACTCTGGAGAATGCAAGCCAATTTAATCCTCATAACTTTAGTTTGATATCTGTTCGGAATTGTACCCCAGCAAGAATTGCCGTCTTCAATATAAGAAAGGCCAAAATTGGCCTTGTTATTTGCATTGGCCATACATGAAGCAAGTATTAGTTGTTTTAAAATCTAATCTGTTGCAATGGGGAGTCTTCTGTTTTGTCTTTTTACATGCTGTGCAGATTAGTCCTCACTGTGCTACGCAGTGTTTTAAGAGGTGTCTTATTGTAACCCTCAGATGTTCAATTCTGTGGGAATTCCACCCTATGGTTTTCTGCCCAATTGTTTTAAAGGCTAGAAAATTATAGAATGGAACAGAAGAACACGTTCTGAACCAGACGCTACTGGTTCAGTTTATGTGGTACATGTGACATGGAGAATGACAAGTGATGTCCTTTGATCTGTCATATCTACACATTGTCTTTAGATGGTTCAGCTTGACTCCATGCCCCAAATCAGAAGAATAATATTAAATAATTTTGGAGACTGGTCACTTTTTTTTATACAGTTGGAAATATGACAGCCATTTGTGCATAGCAAGGTCCAACAAACAGCAGTGTGAAAATGACCAGCTAAATGACCTCTTCCAGTTGTATAAAACAAAGAACTGCAGATGTTGAAGCTCTTAAAACAAAAACAAAAATTGCATGAGAAACTGATTTGGTGGAAAGAAAGTAGTTAACATTTTGAGTCCAGTGACCCTTCTTCAGACTGACCCAATTACATTGGTCTATGGATTTTAAAAAATTGGACACTTCTTCAATAGAGCCCTGGCATCTTTTCTGCACCTTGAGGGGGCACAAGCGGTGATGATTTGATGTCTCAATAATCTCAGACGGTGCTGTGCTCTTTCTGCTGAAAAATATGTCGGCTGAGATGATCGCAGTCCCTTTTTCTGAAGCTGTACTTGAGTCCACATCCATCTGCCTTTAGATGCACGAGTTTTACGGCAGGGCTAAGGTTAATATTTTGAAGCGTTTGATTTGGTGCCTGAAATTATAACCATGATATTATTTTGAAATGCCTTCAGCCAGTTGCCCAAACTTGTTTGCAGTGTAGCAGAGCTGGAAAGAGCTGGAGCAATAGCTGTCTTGGGCTGTGGTCGCTTTGAAGGCAGCACTGACTTATTTCCTGCTGAATATTTGCATGGGTTCTATTTTTACAAAAGGGGTAACTGCCTCAGGATTTGCTGCTGAAGTAATTGACTTTGGACTTGTAACCACTAGCATAAGGAAGCCGTGAAGAGGAACACCTGTAGAGTCCCAAGGCTGTAGTGTTCTCACTGGGATGTTATCAAAGCGTGGTCTTGGGTGTGTAGGAATGCTTAATGTCACACATGAATTGTTTAAAAAATGGTTAGTATTACAATGATAGATTTTTACCCATTTAAGCTTGCATTGCTTGTGGAGAGAACATTTTTTTTGAATTATATAGCAGTAGTGTGAGACATTTACCCAAGACTTAATTGCCACACTTTGAGGAAAAGAATTTAGCCTCACACAAACTCTATTAAAGCACAAGTTTATATTCAGTTTGCCAAACATCAGCCATCCAGGAGTGTTCTGCTAATCACTGAAATGAACTTATTGAAGCTTTAAACGTAAACATAAGAAATGATCACTTTTTCACTGTGGTCATGTTTCTGAATCTAATATATCCATTTTTCTCTTTCATTCCAACACTGAGTAATTGGTGTGTTCCCCTTGTAAATGTGTCAGTGTGTAGCATATGCACTTATATCTTTGCTTTTTGTGAGAGTTGGTTCTGTAAATTGGCCAAGCTTGAGGTGCAGCATTGGGCTTTGGTCTTGACAATGAGTTGTTGCTGTTGTGAGTCAGATTTGTTCCTTTTGTTGTGTAAATTCTTCATTTTTTGCCTGTTGCCTACTAAATCTCCTGGTGAGCTACTCATCACAAACGGGATATATGATGTTAACTCCTGTAGCTGGATTAATTAAGTACGGTATATGAAAATGAATGGAGAGGGCTGCCCATCAGTCTGCTTGCCAAAAGGAAAGACGTATTTTGATCAGACACAACATTAGGGAGATGATGAGGCCGGTTTTCATAAAAATGTGTGTCCAATGTGGAAAAGGAGAGTTTCCTTTTAGGGAGAATCCTTATTGCTAAATATGTACTTGGAATACAATTTTTCTCTCTAAATCTGAGAAATTAAATCTTGAATTTTGAAAAAAAAGACTTGTTATTTTCTTTTGTTAGCAACCAGAATCTGAGCAGGAACCTCCCATGGTCCCAGAAGCCAAGCAGGGCTTGTATGAACTCTCAGCTAATAACTTCAAGCTTCACACTGCACAAGGTATGCTTACCGCAGGTTCAATACTTGTTTGGTGTTTTTAGATCTATATGCACTGGAACTTTAATTATGGTTTTTTAACCCTTATTAGAATTCTATAGAATAACTCAAACTTATAGACAGAAGCAAAATATTGTGCTTGCTTGAAATTTGAAATAAAAGCAGTGCTGAAAATGCTCAATAGGTTTGGAGTGAGAAAAACAGAGTTAACATTTCAAGTCAAATATGACTCCTCTTAAGAACTGTTCTGTCCTGAAGAAGTCATACTTGACCCTGTTTCTGTCCTTAGGGAAATTTTAAATTCAATTAATTAATATTTTCACTATTGACAAGACCTTGAAACTATTGTATTGTTTTAAAAGATATACATTAGCTTTGCTAATGTACTTTAGGAAAGGAAATCAGCAGTCCTTTCCTGGTCTGACATGAGTCCAGACCGACAGTAGTGTGGTTGGCTCATGACTGCCCACTGAAATGACCTAGCAAGCCATTCAATAGTATCAAAACTGTCACAGAAAAGCTGAAAAAGAAGGCAGCTCACTACCAACTTTTTGAGGGCAGGGTGGCGCAGTAGCTCAGTGGTTGACACTGCTGCCTCACAGTGTCAGGAACCCGGGTACAGTTCCACCCTCGGGGACTGTCCGTGCGGAGTTTGCACATTCTCCCCGTGTCTGTGTGGGTTTCCTCCGGGTGCTCAGGTTTCTTCCCACAGTCCAAAGATGTGCAGGTTAGGTGGATTGGCCATGCTAAATTTTTTGTACTGTTCAGGGATGTTTAGATTAGGTGGGTTATAGGGTGATGTGTCTGGTTAGGATGCTCTGAGGGTTGGTGTGGACTTGTTGGAGTAGGGATTCTATGATGAGTTATGGACAGGTAACAAATGCTATGCTTGCTGGCAATGTTCTCATTCCAATAATGAAAAGAAAAATACTGTGTAATAAATGAATACTGCACGAGAGTTACAAATGTAAAGGATGGAGCTTCACTTCCTTTTTTTTAAGGAGGTGGCTTTTTTTTTGTTTGCACCTGTAGTGATCATTTAAAAATGTGGCTTTCCTTTTTAACAATAAGGAGGCCATCACCAGAATTGGTTATTAGTTTCATTAAGTCAGTGGTAGTATCAAACTGCTTGCTAAATTTATAACCTTTTGTAAAGCTAAACGCTACATGTGATAAGACTGTTATTTATTGGCAAACTTGATAAAATCATCACTGATTGAATCGTGCTGATAGTTTGAAGGAGTGTGTGAACAAATGGTTCCTCCTGTGAAATTTGTCTGCCTAATACAAGGGAATCTGGTGAAAGCCAGGCTTTTCCCGTTGTGCTTTGTGGAGTTACATGAAAGTATTTGGATCAAGGAGCCTGTGACCTGTCAATTAGCACAGAATTGCTGATGATAGACAGCCATCAGCTCAGGCACAATCTGCCAAAGGAACTGGTGCAAATAAAGAGAAAAATAATTACTGATGTTGATCATAAGTGAGAGATTTTGTACTTCTTGGGAAATAAAACATTTGACCATGCCATCTGCTTGAATTCCTACTTCCAAATGGCTACTGTGCAATTTGCAAAAAATGATCGAATGCAACTTCTTTACATGCCTGGCCTCCTTTGTGGGAAGTGGCTTGCTTTGACTGCTGGGCTACATTTAAGAACCTGGGCACAAAGGAATTGAGTAACCCTGCACGATTTTCACCTTGTGGCTGTAATGTGGAGTATCTCAGGATGCCTGCAGCAAACCCAACCACCACCCCCTCCCTCCCTCCCCCACCCCGCCCCCGAGGGGGGAAAAAAAACCCTTCAGCACTCAGGATGGCAGTTCACCATCCCATTCAGGTACCCCCTCCAAGGCATATGTAATACTCTTGCTGGGTCAGAATCTTGGAACTGCTTACCTAATAGCATTTTGGAAAACCTTTCAAGGAGATTCTAGCCATTCAAGGATAGGTCCCACCTTTTCCGGGGCAACTAGGAGAGCTGGTGTTAGTGCCCACAACCACAATTAATGAAAATGCCCTGTATGATTTGCCTCTATTGGTAGCACTCAGCTGTTGGGAGTAAGGTTTCTCTTCCCAGTCATCCTTTCCTGAATTTTCAGGAATGATATGCAGACTTTTCTGTGTGGTTTTGTTTTAAAAGAAAGTTTCTGTAAAATGATTTTCTTTTTCAATATCTTTACAGGTTTTCATTTTATCAAGTTCTTTGCTCCATGGTGTGGGCACTGCAAGGCTCTGGCTCCAACATGGGAACAACTGGCAACAATGTTTGAGCATTCCGACAATGTGAAAATTGCCAAGGTGAGAGCATCAAAAATAACAGGAAATATTCGATCTGAAAGTGGTTCAAAAACCATGCTAAACTAGTGTATACTGTAGAGCCCCAGGATTTGACGTAGCTGTTTGGCTTTTGATAAGGGTGTGTTACAGGGACACTTTGTTTTTCCACCACTTTGAATACTAGTGCATCATTTAATATAATTATTGAGATCTAGGAATAGGTGTGGTGAGGGAGAGAAATAGTCGTGATGAACTGCCGTATTCAATCAAGGTTGCAGACTTTACGTTGAGTATTAGAAGAAACCCCTGACTTGCATCAACACTTGAGGGATGCTTTCTTTTAATTCTCACCACTAATTTGTGGAATATTTAATTAGAGCTTTGTTATACCATTTGTGGTTGACAAAATCCTGTAATGCTGAAAAGGTGCTGTGATTGATTACTGAATCTTAATTGCACTCAGCACAATGTCTGTCCTAGAGGCCCAATTCCACAATAGTTTCAGAGCAGAACTGTCTGTGATTTATTTATTGAGGATGTCCAGAGTGTTAGAGCAGTGTTAACCATATACAGCAAACTCTGTTTTAACCATCACCTTTATGAACTGGTACTGTTGATAAACCAGCAAAAATAGTATTCCTCAAATACTGTGAAGTTTACCGACCTATTCTGTCCAATTATTATAGCTTTTTAATTTATTTACTTCCGTGTAAATGTACTTTGTTGTTCAGTTGAATGGCCATGCAAAATATTAACAGTTGACTCCATTTCAAGTCAATTTCTCCTCCAATATTGTCATCTGCTATGATGTCCAAGCAGTCACTTAAGGGTGCAAGTGAGAAGGCTCGCTGATAAGTTTTATTTGAGGCACAGTTGGAGTGAAGTGATTTATGCTGTAAATAAAGTATAATAATGATGTGCAAACCCTGGCATTATGTTTCTATTACTTAATGTGTGCTTTTACATTGATTATGTGAACCTCTTCCAGAGGTTGTCACTAGACCATGGTGGTCTACACAGTCAAGGATTGCAGCCTTATGGCATGATTAATAGCAATGAGAGGCAAGCTCTCTCTCAGGAAATGCTTTGGATCTAAGGTAGAGTGGGACACCCTTTACAATCCATGGCACATCAACTGGCTCTGACATTGAGAGGTATAACTGGGTGGAAAGAATCGCAATACATGCTTTAAAGAATATTGGAACCATAAACTAGGCCGTTGGCCCAGCCTACAGACTGCCTGACCTTTTATTCAAATACTGATATGACTGGTGTATCAAAATTTCAAGGAATTAAGAAAAGGCAGCTTGCTGACTAATTTTTGTGCATGAAGTCATCTGAGTTAGCTTTAAGATGTCAAATGGTCTGAAAGTTCTTTTCACTTTCTGACTGCAGCGTTTCCCTCTAACACTAATTGTCTTTCAATCTAATTCTAGGTTGATTGCACTGCCCACCAGCAGTTGTGCTCTCAGAACCAAGTGCGTGGATACCCAACCCTTCTTTGGTTCAAGGATGGGGAAAAGGCTAGTATTGTTTTTACTTTAAATCACATTTGCTGAATTTGTCTTCCCCCTTCCTCCTCCAGGATTGAATCAGTACTGTGCTCACTTTCATGTACTTGGAGTGAATTTGGAGCTCTGACTGAGCTATAGGAACGTCTGAATTTCTAATGGATTTCGTGGGTTTAGTCATTGGCACTTCATGTCAGGCTCAGTACGCAGAATTGATAACAAAGCCTATTCAACTTGAGCAAACCAGTCTGCAGTTCTATGAGCAGATTTCAGTCTTCTAGACAGAATCTGTTCCTCATTCCAGCAAGAATTGTGGAGCACCATCCATGTCAAAATGTGTGTGCATAGCTGAGTATAATGATGGAAGGATTGTCTTGTAGCAGTGGTAGTGCCCCATCTCTGGACCAGAAGATCCACGTTCAAGTCCCACCTGCCCCGGAAGTGTGTGTCATAACACATCCAATCAACTTGCTTAGAATAACTATACGGGAAGGGCCAGGGAACGGGAAGGGAATTCCATGGGGATAAGTGTGGCTCCCTTTTTGACCGTGACAGTCTCTTTTTGGATATTCTACTCCTTTGTACTGCTCTGTTGTGAAAAGTGGGATATGTAGCTTTGAACTGTAACATTTCTCTTTAAATGTTCAAATGAATTCCATATTGCCCCTTTATCAGGTTGATCAATACAAGGGAAAGAGAGATCTGGACTCTTTGAAGGAATATGTGGATTCCCAGTTAAAGGCAGTTGAATCTGCTGAAGAAGATCAGGAAACTGATGAAGATTCTGAGGAAGAGGATCATTCAGAGGAGGAGAAGGAACCGGTATTTAAGATATTTAAAATGGTTTCAAATGGTGTAGCAATGTAGTTTTAATCTGTTTTTGCTGTGACGTTTGGGAATTTGAGTTCTTCAGTACTGACTTATTCAGTCACTTAACACTTAACACTAAGATGCTCACTTCCAAGCTTTATAGGTGTTTGTATCTCTAGACTTGGAAAAGACTTGATGCATGTCTTTCATTTAGTTAATCCATTTGGGTTAATTTTTGGTAGGAGAAAGTTTGCAGATTTAGACTGACTGGTGTTCATAAATAATTATTGAAATCAATATATTTTTCATATTAGGCCAGGATAGAAAATTACCTCTGTTGAGAATGTTATTAAGCACAATGAGAATGTTCGCGCAACAATAGTTTTTCAAAGGAAAAACTTTGAACTTGGTTCTGTGTTATCTCTGGCTAAAATCTCTTGCCCAGTCTATATCTGCAGTTAATAGATTTGCATTTCTGCTGTTGCCTCTAATTCTAGTCTGTCTTGTGAAAACAGTAAATAAACTGCATTAGAGTATTAAGGGGCAAGAAGCTTGGGTGGAACAATCTAGAATACTAGATATCAAGAAGTGCTTTTTAAAGATTTCTTATGTAAATATTTTATTCCTTTGGGGTTTCTTTTTTCCTGTGCAAAAGACTTAACAGACTTAGTGTAAAAATGAGCCGTCTCACTTCACAGTCAGAGGGGAAACTACAGGCTAACTTTGTGGATGAAAATGATGAATTGTGAAGGTTTTTCAGCTTGCCATCTGGTAGAACCTCAGTTATGCCACTGGCAACCTTAAATGGGAAGGAACAGAAGAGACTTAAAGAATTTTTTTTTCAGCTTAATGTTATGCTGTGTATGCTTTACATTCACAGTAACTGATTCTTTTTTATTTCCCCCACTTACTGCAGTATAGCGTGCTCATCTTGACTGAAAGTGATTTTGAGCAGACCATAGCCACAGGGCTGACGTTTGTGAAGTTTTATGCACCCTGGTAAGTAATGTGTTCATTTTGCAGTTATTAATGAAGGAACTGTAGGCTGGGTTGAAAGGATCAAGCAGATTGAGTTTATTCAGAGCTCTAATGAGTGCGTGGGCGAGGACCCACTCTTGCTGTGATTCATAACTCAGCAGCTGTAGGGAATACCTTTCGCTGTGGGAGATGAAAAGGAGTCAGGATTAGATATTGTTGATGCTGTACGACTGAAGAGAAATCTCTGGTTAGAACATGGTGTAGTGTGGTGTTATGGAACTGCTCTGTGAATTGTGTGAGAAGCACTACACTGTCAGTGGCTTCTCCCGTAGGAACTGTCTCAAATTTGTGAAGGATTGTTCTCCCAAAAATGACATTGTAACAAAGCTGAGGAGATGCACTCACCAACGCCAGGGTTTCTAGTTGCTGCTTATTTTCTTGCTGTGGCAGGGAAAGGTTAACAGGAAGATACCAAGCAGACAACGCAGACACTGACGATAATGGAAACCAAACACTAAAGGTTGAGCAAGGTAATGATGTATGTTTTGACTAAAGAGGCTGCCACAATGTGGTGAATACTACTCAATGTCTGCAATCTACCCTTTCTTCGGTGCATTCTAATATATGGCACTAAATTTGCTCAGCTTGGAAGGATAAGGAGTGAGAGGAACTTGTTGGAATTCCTAACTAGGGACCTTCAGCCTTCAAACATACAACTTGGGAGTGGAAGTAACTTTCCCTGCCCCTCAAGCTTGTTCCACTGTTTAATAAGTTCATGGGTGATTTGATGACCCCATTCCTGCCTATCTTGGATAACCTTTTAACCCCATCCTTATCAAGAATCTATTTATCTGTTTCTTTAAAAATCTATTAGATACTCTGCTTTCATCAGCCTTTGAGGAAGAAAGTTGCAAAGACGCTCAATCTTCTGAAGGGGAAAAGAAAATCCTAATCTGTCTTGAAAGGACAATACCTTATTTTTAAACAGTGATGCTTATTCTAGATTTCCCTACAAGAGGAAACATCCTTCCGTTCTACATCCACCTTGTCAAGCTTATTCTTGTATGTAAAAGCCTAGCCAGCCTGATCTTTCCCATTGCAGGTATTAGTCTAGTGAATCTTCTCTGAACTGCTGCCAATGCATTTACATGCTTCCTTAAAGGAGGCCAATATTGCAGACACTGATCCAGATCTGGTTTGACCAAAGCTGTGTAAAACTGGAGCATTGCTCCCTAATTTTGTATTAAATTCACTTCACAGTAAACAATAACGTTCTACAAGATTTCCTAATTATTTGCTGTACCTACTTACTACATTTTGTGATTCATGTGCTGTGACACCAAGATCACTCTGCATTTCAGAGATATGCAATCCTCACAATTTAATTTAAATGCTCCTTTGTTATTCTTCTGGCTAAAATGGACAATTTCACATTTTCCCACATTATACTTCATTTGCCCAATCTTTGCCCACTTATTTAACCTATCTAATCAGTCCTTATGTCCTTTTAACTTACTTTCATGCCTACCTTTGTGTTATCAGCACACTTAGTAATCAAATCTTCATCCTCTTCATAAGAACGTATAAAACCAAGGCAGAGGTAAACCTTTTGGCCTCTCAAGCCTGCTCTGGCAGTCACTAACATCATGGCTGATCTGTTTGTATTTCAAATTTCACATTTCTGTCTACTCGCAGTAACCTTGGATTCTGGTTAGGCAGGGAATTAATAGCCTGTCAGCTTAAAGATATTCAATGATCTTGCTTCCGCCACCTTCTGAGGCAGACAGTTCCGAAGTCGCATAAAGTTCTCTGGGAAAACAAAAGAATCTCATCTGTGTCCTAAAAGGTCAACTCTCAATTTTAAAACAGTCCCCCTAGTACTGGACTTAACCACAAAAGGAGACATCCCTTCCATGTCTTCCTTATGAAGACCACTTCTACACTTCATTCGAGTCACCCCTCCTGCTTCTAAACTTCACCTCAGCCTGTCCAGCCTATCCTCGTAAGACAGCCCATTCATTTGAGTTATCGATCTATTGAACCTCCTCTGAACCATCTCCAGCGTACTCATAACTTGCTTTAAGTGTGGAGACCAAAACTGTACACTGTCTGTTTTGAGTTGTGATCTGTGGTCTACCTGAAGCACAACACTTTATTTAAATTTTCAATTCCTCTGGTGATAAAAGTTAGCATCTCATTAGCTGCCTTGATTACTTGCTATGCCGCATATTAAATATTTGTGACTCATGCAATTCTGTGTTTGTTCTCTGTTTCATACTCTGCTTTGTTTCCCTTCTTGTTAATGTGAACAGCTTTGCATTTTCCCTCATTGTACTCCATCTGCCAGATTTTTTTGTCTCATTCACTGAAACTGCATATATCCTTCTGCAAACTCCTTCACAATGTATTTTTCTGTGATGTATTGGAATTTAGCTACCATGCCTCTACTCTCCTCATCTAAGTCATTGATATAAATTATAAAAATTTGAAGCCCCAGAACAAACCCTACTAACTCCACTCAACACATCATTCCACAGCCAAAGACCCACATTTTTAGACAGTCTGTTTTCTATCAGCCAGTCAATCTTCTATCCATGTTAATGTGTTACCGGCCACACCATGAGCTTTTTCTTTAAGTACTTTTAATTTGTCATCTTATCAAATCCTTGTTTGGAAGTCCAAGTATAGTAGATCTACAGGCTTCCCTTTATCCATAGCATGTGTTATTCATTTAAAGAACTCCAATAAACTGGTTAAACAGGATTTCCCTTTGAGGAAACCTGCTGACTTTTCCTGATTTACTTTGGGCCTTTTTCAAGGTAGACAGCTATAAACTAAATGACCGATTCTAATAACTTCCTTATGGTAGATGTAGAGCTAATATAGACCTATAGATTCCAGTTTTCTGTCTTCCTCCCTTCTTGAATAAAGGGGATATCTGCTGTTTTACAGTCAAAATTCAGGGAACTTTGGAAGATTTAACAACGCTGCATCTAGAACTGATTAGCTTCCTCTTATAGACATCTACGATGAGTTCCATCTTGAACCAGAGTCTTGTCAGTACACATCTCCAATCTATTTGATTAGCCCTTCTTCCCGAATGATTATAATTTCCCTCAGTTCCTCTCTCCCTTTTTAACTTCTGATTTATAACTATTACTGAGATGTTTTTGTATCTTCCATAGTGAAGGCAGAAGCAAAATATTTGTCTATTTCATCTGCCATTTCTTTATCTACTACTAACTCCCCATTCTCACTTTCTAGCGGACTAACAAACACTTTATTTACTATTTTCATTTTAAATACCTGGAGAAACTCTGGCTATCCATTTTTACCTTTCAACCTAGCTTCCTGTCAAATTTCTTTCTTGTTAACATTTTAGTCATTCTCTGAAGTTCATAGATATTTTGACCAATCATCTGACCTACCACTCAATTTTGCACAGTTGTATGCTTTTTCATGAAGTCTGATGCTTTCCATAACTTCTTTAGTTAACCCCAGAGGGAAGTTCATCCTTTTAGAATTTGTCTTTGTAGGAATATACTTATTCAAAGCATTCAGAAATGTCCCCTTAATTATATGCCATGGCATCTCTATCGACTTATTCCTTAGCCTAGTATACCAGTTCACCTCAGTACTCTCAGATTTCATGCAATTCATGCAACATGTAAAATATTGAGACACCAGCACTGATCCTTGTGGCACACTACTCATTATATCTTGTCAACCAGAAAATAACCCATTTATAACTACTTTTACATTTTCTGTTAGCTAGCTAATCTCCTATCCATGCCAATACGTTACCCATAAACCATGACCTTTTGTTTTATGCAATAACCTTTGATGTGACATCTTATCAAATACCATCTGGAAATCCAATCACAGTACAACTGCTGATCCTCCATAATCCAGACCACTTCCGCAAAGAATGCCAATAAATTGGTTAAACACTATTTTCCTTTCACAAAACTATATACTGAGTCTACATGACTACCTTGAACTTTTCTTAGTGCCTGTTATGACATCTTCAGTAATAGCTTCTAACACTTTCCTATGACATTAATATGTTAAACCAAGTGCCCTGTAGTTTCAATCACTATTTGAATAAAGGAATTAAGTTCAGTTTTTTTTTTCAATGGAACATTTCCTGAATTAAAACCAAACCATCAATTATCTTACTACACGCTTCTGTTCCAACCGTAGGACAATCTCCATCAGAACCAAGGGAGCTATCAGTTCACAGCTTCAGTAACTTGCTCAGTACTACTTCCCCGATTGTAATTTTCTTGAGGTCCACCCTCCTTTCCATTTCCTGACTTGCAGCTTTTTCTGGGCTGTTACTTGTATCCATGTCTGTGCCTGATAATCAGTGTTTACATGATGAGCTGAAGGGCCTCTTTCGATACTGCAAAACTCCAATTACTTTGTGATCACTTAAAGCACCATAGCTTACAAGGCTACGGACCAATTGATGGAAAAATGAGACTGTAGCAGTTAAATGCATGATGACCAGTGCGGACGTGATGGGCCGAAGGGCCTCTTGCAGTGCTGTAATCCTCTAAGACACTCTCATAACCACTTCAATATCCAGGTTTCCTGAATATAAGCCATCTCCTTCTGTTGTTCTAATATTATTAAGTAACAGAGCCACCCTCTACCTTTTCTTAGTTGCCTGTCCTTCGGAAATGTTCGTTACACTTGAATATTCAGTTTCCAATCTGTCACCATGCAGCCGTTGGGCTGTAATGGCTATCAAGTGGTACTTTGCGCTATCACTTTGTGTTTTATTCCAACTGCCATGTACATCGAGATACAGAACCTTTAGTTTTGGCTCTTTTCTTCTATTTGCAACCTCTAGCCTTATCTGTCAATTTATTTTTATATATACTCTCGATCCCATTCTGTCACTGTGTTCATCATTTCCCACATTAATACTATTCCCCCTTGCCTTATCTCTAGGCTTTGATTCATTTTAGGGAACACATTTTTAAGGTGAAAGGAGAGAGATTTTAAAAAAGACATCAGAAGCAATTTATTACAGAGACGGTGGTTCGTGAGTGGAAGAACTTCCTGAGGAGATGGTGGATGCGGATATAATTACAATGTTAAGGAAATTTGGATAATTACACGAATAGGAAAAGTTTGGAGTGTTATGGGCCAGGAGTAGGCAGGTGGGACTAATATAGATTGGGATTGGACCGATGGGTCTGTTTTCATGCTGTATGACTCTGACTATATCTTCCCAAATTTGATCTCCTTATCCACTACTTAGCTTCAGATCCTCCAAACTTCCCTAGTTATGTGGCTTGGCAGAACTCTCATCCCAGCACAGTTCAGGTGTAGACCATGCCAACAGTACAGAACCACACCCCACTCTCCAATGCAGAATCAACTTCTGTCCTTGAGCCAGAAAACCTCAACCTGGAACTGCTCAGTCAACCCAGCACCTCATGGCTGAGAGCACTCCCTTGGCAGATGGTTAAGTGTTGGCAAGAAGCAGGGTGGGCCTGGGAGGGTGGCCGAAAGAAGAACAGGTAGTACACTGGCACTTAGATGTGCTGCAAATATTAATAAAACTTTTCATTAAGCACCACTCTTGTTTTACCAAACCTCTGACACTATTACTTTAAGCAGAGAGTGAGGGGACGTGATAATGTTACGCTTGTCTTTATAGTTACTTTGACCAATCTGTTCTTCCATACAATTAACAATATTAAAAGATCCCAAATCATTTCTTGAATGTAGGCACAGTCTCTCTTTTTATCATTCCACCTAGTCACCAAGAGAACAGTACAGTTTTTTGTACTAAAATTTTCTATTGGGTCCTGTAAAAAAACAAGGACAAAAACAGAAACTGTTGGTGACATAACAGGCCTGGTGGCATCTGTGGGTAGAGGGCAGAGCCAAAGGTTTTGAGTCTAGTGGCTCTTCATCAGAAGACAAATAACCAGTCCTGATGCTAAGAAGGTTAAAGCAAAATGGGAAATTGAAGTCACATATTCAAGCTGAAAGTCATAGAATCCCTACAGTGTGGAAACAGGCCATTCAGCCCAACAAGTTCACACTGCCCCTCCGAAGAGCATCCCACCCAGATCCATTCCCATACATTTTCCCATGTCTAACCCCCTAACCTAAACATCCCTGGGCACTATGGGCAATTTAGCATGACCAGTCCACCTACCCTGCACATCTTTGGACTATGGGAGGAAACCCACGCAGACACAGGGAGAATATGCAAACTCCACACAGACACTTGCCTGAGGGTGGAATTGAACCCAGTTCCCTGGTGCTGTGAGGCAGCAGTGCTAACCACTGAGTCACCATGCTGCCTGAAAGTATTCTGAAAATATAAAAATGCATTGTGATGACTTAAATACATGGAAGCTTGTTATTCATTGGCACTTGCTGGGTTTCACATGAAATGATACCAGGTCAGTTTCTTGTTTGAAAACGTCCGATAACCCATTATCTGCCACTCATACTTGATTGTACTTAACTTTCACTTGATTGTATCCTTGGAGCTGATATAGATCATCTTATACTGAGTATTTGCTATATTGCAAACAATGCCCAAAGATCCTGCTGGAAGCTCCAGCAATGTCTTGCAAACACTGACCAGCCAGTTAATCTGCCTTCATTGGTAATTACTGGGGAAAGCAATGCTGCTTCAGATGCCAGTGGAATGCCATTCTGTTTGAGCTACCAGGAGATCATCAACATTTGCCTGAATGGGTAGAATTAAACAAAGGTGTTGCAGTCCCCCACAACTGCAGTGTCCCAGACTCAATTTGTAAGCTTTGGTGTTACTGCAGGACTTGAGAAACTTTCTGACTCAATGATACAGCCCAGGAATTTCTGTGTGGAAGCCCCACATAGTATTACAGTGTACCCAGTAGTGATTACAAATGGTGCTTATGGGAAAGCGAGATTTGGGTGATGGAGATTGCATGCCACCTGCTGCTAATCTCAATTGCATTGGCACCACTCTTCTGAACAGCCTGTGTATTTCATAAAGGTGATGTTGACATTGCATTGAGTGAGATGTTTAGCCCTCGAATAAATATTGACCTAATGACAACAATATGTCTCTGAATAAAGGGTTTTTCAGCAGAAGCTGGACAATTAAATCTTCTCCAGAACAGAATGCAGTATCTCAATCAGTGAGATAAATAACTGGAACTTTGAACGTTAGCAGTACCTCTACATCGTTTGTCATTTAGTCAGTGTAGGTTTTCATAAGGGTTCCCTGGTAAGATAATTTCTCACAGATAAGGGAATTCAAGACAATCCTTAAGGTGATGTTTTTGCATTTGTTACTGTTTCTATTCCACTGTGGGTTAACTCTCTTTCGGTAAAAGATGGGGCAGATCCTTGAAGAGGGCCCTCCGAACCTATTCACAGTAACAGCTAAGCACCTGGCAGAATGTTCATAGTTCAACAATAAGCACCTCCGCCCATAACCCACACACACTATCTTTATCAACAGGTGTGGTCATTGCAAGAGTTTAGCACCGACCTGGGAGGAACTTGCCAAGCGGGAGTTTCCGGGTTTAAGTGATATCAAAATTGCAGAAGTGGACTGTACTCAACAGCGCTCCCTCTGCAATCAGTTCTCGGTGAGTAAGAAACTGTTACCCGGAGATGTTGAAAACTAGTAATTGGTAGAAGATTTTCCTTTCACCTTTTGACATTTTTCCATGTAGTTCAAAGCAGCAACATTAAAACCA
This sequence comes from Rhincodon typus, assembly GCF_021869965.1. Taxonomy (NCBI): domain Eukaryota; kingdom Metazoa; phylum Chordata; class Chondrichthyes; order Orectolobiformes; family Rhincodontidae; genus Rhincodon; species Rhincodon typus. The sequence goes on from NC_063335.1 coordinate 43,528,956, forward strand.
ATGTTTTGGAAAATAATACAAGCTTTATTTGATTTTGTGATACGGTTGCAAAGGCTGTAAAATACAAAACTACTCATGGCTAACTTTCTCACTCAAGTTGGGAATACTGTTCAGTGCCATGAAGAACCTCCATCAGTAAGACCTGCTCACTGATAGACTATTGCATGTTAAACATCAGGTCTAGTACAAGCTAAGTAGAGAACGAATAAATGCTTTTTTGGTTTGAAACTATATAGACAATATTTTAAGTTGACAGACCTCTTCCCTGTCACTTACTTCCTTGCTAGGGTTTTTGTTCCAGGGATGAGGAACTTCAGTTCTGAAGTTAGACTGTTTTCCTTTGAGACTTGACAGACACTCCAAATCATGAGGGACCTGGACAGGATATGTATTCACTTTTCCCATTCATTAAAGGATTAAGAATGAGGGGGCACATCTTTAAAGTAAGAGGCAAAAGCACCATAAGGAAATAACTATTTTCATGCAGTGCGTGGATAAGGTCTGGAATGCACTGGCCAAGAGTCTTGGAAGCAAGTCCAATTGATGCAATCAGAAGGGAATTAGACTTGTCTTTAAAAAGGAAGAATGTGAAGTGTTACGACGGAAAGGCAGGAGAATGTTGGTAAGTAAATTGCCCATTTGGAGAGTTAGTGCAGATGCAGCAGGCTTCCTGTGCAGTAACATTTCCATGGTTCTTCTTTCAGTCTAAAAACAATTGGAACATCCATCCAGAACCTAAAACATCCCTGAAAAATAACATAGTTTTGCAAGCTGTCTTCATGTTTGATGGGTTAGATTGTGCTTTGTGCTTTGTCTTTGTCCTGGCAGGGATGGGGTGTGGGGTCTTGTTCTATTTGCTAGGCTAATAGAGACACACTTCAGCACCACTTGTGCCAATTTGTTAGTGCTGTACTGCTGGTCATTGTGTTCAAGGTGGAAACTGTTTAAGTCGACTGGAAAAAGTTATTTTGGTGAAAGGGCAGTAGTTCTGGTTAACATTGAATATCAGGGACTGGGATATCAGTTAATTCTCCAGGGTATCACACTTTTCTTTAAATATTAAAAACTGAGTAGTGCAAGATCACAAAGGCTTCTGTTTAATTATAAATCCTATAAGAACATCTTAATTAAATAATCTTGAATATTATTTTGTCTGTTAGAAATGAGAAAGGGTACTAGTTAAAGAAATAATCAAGAGGACAGTTACTGTCTTTGCTTTCTTTGCAAAGGATCAACCTGCTGGGATATAGTTTGAGCAGCATTGACTGGAGTATGAGCAATGTGTGAACAGTGACAATAGATGTTGACAGGTTATCTGATCACAAGGGGTGTCTCAGCAAAGTCAGTTTCCAGCATGTGTTCCTAGATTGAGGTTGTAAATAGGGAATCCTTTGCTCGTGACCAGAGCTACGAAGAGATTATCCATGCGATGAACTGAGTTGAGACAGATGCCACATTCTTGGCAGCAGATGCCATTTATGCCCATGTCAGTTTGTGCAACTTTTATGATTGATCTAAGACAGCTGTAGGGTCAGAAGGAAACCACTTAGGCCCATGAGCCTGTTTGGCCACGAAAGATCTTGGCTGGCATGCAATCAAACTCCATTTACCTGCCTCTTTTTTTCTGTATCACATAATACTTTGGTTTTATCAACTTTGAAATTGATTTGGATTAAAGCAATTGATCTTGAATCAATTGCCTTTTGAGAAAGACGGCCCCAGTTTTCTGCCCTATGTTCCATGAAGATTTATTTCCTAATTTTATTTCTGAAAGATTGGGTTTTAATAGGTCTGGCTTTAGTAAGCCATTCATCTCCCTGAGCCATAAGATAATGAATAATCTAATTAGAGCCTTAACACCACGTACCTCTTCCCCACCAATTATTCTCAACTTGAGAGTTAAGGCCCTCCATTCAGTTGAATTAAATACTTTGTGGGTCAAAAATCTAACTCAACACTGAAATGTGTTCAATGACAGCTTTCATTGAAATTCTCTTCCACAGACAGCAGGGATTAACTAGCTTGTTAAATGTGGTTTAATAGTTACGGTTAAACACAAGTGATTTGGACTTAAGCATGGAATAAAAAATATCCTAATCTAAAATCATTACAATTTGATATCACAGATTCAGTAGTGAAAGTCTTAATGTTCCAAATGTAGTTCCCAACGATGATGTTGTCATCTATGTAGTGGGGAAAGGATTAAAAACTAAAAATGGAAAAAATTCTCAATGGAGTAGAGGGAGGAAAAAACATCACAGGTTGATTAAAGCAAATGCGACTGTGCGATTGGCTATAAACAAATTGGTCAAACATCTCACCAGGTTACAAGTACTGGGATGTAGCTTTTAATTCCAGAGACTCAGATTAGATCATGCCAGGGATACGTGGTTATAGTTCTACTGAGAAATTAGGAAAGAGGAGGATTATATTCCATACAACTAAATTCAATAGAAAAAAGGTTAAAAGGGGAAAATTGAATAAGCACTCAAGTCAGCATAATAGTGGCTGATTCTAGAAACAGGTAGTAAGGCAATATAAATGTAGGATCAGAAAAAGATGAGAAGCAAACATCGAATACATCACCATAACTGCCGGTGGAAATAATTCAAGCATGCCACTTGTAGAGAAATTAGACAGCTAGAAAATAACCTGTGAATAACGTATAAGCAATAGGTATCAGTGGTTTTCTATTGTTTTAAAGCACAGGATGGAATTTAATATTCTATGGTTTATACACCCACTATTCTATAGCTTTACTTCCACTCAAGACCTTCAGCCCATTATGTCATTTAGAGATCGTGAAATTAAATCAGACATACAGCCTTGGTTTCTCATCACTTGGTGCTTCAACTAAACAAAAATCAGTGTTTGCAAATTTTTAATTGACCGAATGAGTCACAAGATACATTTTAGGATGGGGGTGGTAACATTATAGATTGCAAATAGTGTACATTCACACAAAAGGGTATTTGTAGAGGATGAGGCTGGGTAGTCTACCATGACTTATTTTCTATTACCTCTAGTACCACTCCTCCTCCTCCTCCTCCTCCTCCAGGCCAGCCCTGTAATCACTTGACTGAGCAAACAGTTGAGGAGAAGGTAAAATTGATGGAAGATACCCCTGGTATTGTCTCAGACCAGAAGCCAGTCTAATGGAATGTGCTACTTTACTAGCCACTTTTTATAATTTTAATCAGTGCACTTTAGTAAATGTAAGACGTCAAACTTTCAGGGTTTCCTTCCCCAGAAAATAGGGTGACTGGAAGGTTTTATTTTGTTCCCTTATTTGTGTTTGTGACCTTAAAAGGATTGAGTTAAAAGTTTACATGGGCAGAAAGAGTTGACCTGACTTTAGGGATATAACTGTGCAGATAGTTCCCAGTGGCATATTTGTATTGGGAACTGGCACTCTTGTTGTAAGTATGTGTACAAAAGAGAAAACTTAAACTAAATGTGTGCTTTTGTTTTAAGGTCCGTGGTTATCCAACATTGCTGCTGTTCCGTGGTGGTCAGCAGTTAAGTGAATACAACGGAGCAAGAGATTTGGAAGCTCTTCACGACTACGTCCTACAGCAAGCCAGGGATGAACTATAAAACATGTTATTTTTTGGTCCAACCACCACTTCGTGTCATTGTTTACAAGATTGTGTTTTTTTTGAAGTAATCTTTTTCATGGTCATCAATGTATATCCATAAAGGTTGTTGCCAACTTACCAGCCTTCTGGAAGACGGAGTTGGCTTCAGCTTTCACCATATAGTGGTGCCTTCTAAGTATGTGGTACTGAATGGTGAGATCTTGCTTGTTTATCATCCCTATCTGCCATCTTTTAACACTTCAGTGGATGTGGTTCATGTGTTGTTATCAGACAATCATGGGATATCAAATGTACCTGGTTAGTAATTATAGTACTGTGGGAAGAAAACTAAACAAGAATACCTCAGCACATCTTCAAGCCACATTCACCTGCACAAGTTAGTAAAAAGGAAGCCAAGCCAGTTTATAACAAGTGATTAATAACAGTGTAGAGTGTGAAAGACTTGAACAACACATAATAGTGTCAAAAAGAGTATGGGCAGTATCCAATAGGGATTGTAATTATTTTTCCCCAAAAAGCAAGAGCACTTAAAAATCCCTTGAGTGAACAAAACTGCGTAACGTAGCAGTTACCACATCATATGGTAACATGTTATTTCACCCTCGAGTTACAACTTATGTTATACATAGCTCCAGAAACACTGCTCTTAATTGAATTTATTTTAAAGAACTAGACAGTAAAGAAGTGGCTAAAGAGCTAACTTTTTTCATTTTGTAAGTTTTAAGTCGAAGGATTTCAAATTTAATGAATACATCAAACATGCTAGTCAGTCATTCAAGCTGGTTGCCATTGACAAGGTAATTCTTGAGAGAAGTGTTTCAGTGTAGCCGCAAGATGTCAAACTGTATATTGTGTGAACAAACTGCACAAAAAAAAAAAGCCACTTGACTTTAACATCATTTATTGTTAGCATGTGTGTATGGAGAATGAATTGTTCTTCGAGAGACAGGGGAGCAGTAAGTGTGTGTGTGGTTGGCACTTAGATTTTTGTATAAAAAGAAACATTAAAAAATGTAGGACTGTCAATAGTGTACACTACTTGGCAATTTCTAATAAAAATTTCTTAAGAAAAATGATTGTCCAGAGCATGTTTCATAAAAGTAACGTGCACAATGTGCCTGAACCAGGGGCTGTGATGAAGTGGCCTTGCAGATTTTCATAAAATTCAAATTTGAAGCTGTAAAATCGTATGAGGTTTCTCCTGAATCTCTTGCACTGTCTTCCACCCTCTTAAAACCCAGTGGCTGCTATCATTACAGCCCCTAGTTTAAAAAAAGTTACCATAAAAACCCCAAAACAAATAAATTACATTTTTATGAAAACTATGTACAAAATATATTACAAAAGCCTTTTTAAGTAGAAACTTTTCTTTTAAAAAAAATTGTAAACAATATTTACAGAGGTATTGCTCCAGGATGTATATTGCTATGCACTGAGGATATAGTTACTCTCCAGTAGTTTCAGATTAAGATGAACTTTCTTGTCCTTTTAATGACAGCCACATGCCCTGACCACCATGTTCCTGTATTTTTTCAATATAACGTTTGAGCTGTCATCGAAGAAGAGGACCGAAATTGCATTCAGCTTAGTGGGAGCACAGCAGGGCTTTGGAATGTAGTCTGGGTTCATGAGGTGGACCTATAGTCAAAGAAATTCAAAACGTTTAGGTAGGTACATATGCTCAGATACATCCTGTAATGCATTTTTATCTACTTCTGTCAAACTCTAGCAGCTGCTGCATGGTTTGAATGTCAATGTTGTAGCAAATTCTATATTGGGCTGCTAAAGTTAAATAAAAAGATGCTCTTAAAATATACTAAACATTGAAAGATGGCAAGATTCCTCCCAAAAGTCAGTCCACAAATGTTAGGAATTTTAACTACTGGTTGCAGATGTATGTTCAAGTGACTAGACCTTTGCTGTGCAGTTTTGAGAACCACAAGGCGCAACATATAGTGCCATCGCTGGGTTTAAGCACTAACTTGGCAAGCAAATGACATTGCATGGCATAGGGTGAGAAGAGCTACTTCCTGAGAAATATAGCACTATTTTCCTTGGAATGTTGGAGGTTGAGGGTGACCTTAGAGGTTTAGAAAATCATGAGTATGGATAGGGTGAATAGCCAACATCTTCTTCCAGGGAGTCCAAAACTAGATGGCATAGGTTTACAGTGGGGGCTTGGGGGTGGGGAAGAAGATTTAAAAGGGACCTAACGGGCAATTTTTCCCACACAGAGTCGTGGGTATATGGAATAAGTTGCCAGAGGAAATGGAGGATGCAGGTACAATTACAAATTTAAAAGGCAACTAGTTGGGTATATGAATAGGAAGGGTTTAGAGGGATATGGGCCAAATATTGTTAAAGGGGACTAGATTAATTTAGGATATCTGGTCAGCGGGGACAGATTGGACCGAAGGGTCTGTTTCTGTGCTGTACAAGTCTATGACTGGAAGCAAATCTAGAATTACAGCTGATCTGTTTACAGAGGGGTTAGGGATTGTTTCTCAGTAGGAAATTATAACTTTGATAACCCCAACCCATATTTATGGCCATGGATTTGAAGAACCATTAGGATGATTGGGGAACCCAGAATTTAATTAGTAAGGTCATTGTGTTTGACAACACATTCATGGAAATGACATGTATTCTCTCAAGAGGGAAAACCTCTTTTATTGTTGAACTAACAGCCAATTTTTGAACAATTACTTTGGAGCTGATATGCCTGGCTTCTCTCCACAAAGAAGTTGGTCTTTGTTGAAAAGTAAATATTAGATTTTTTAAACAACACGTCTAACTAATCACAAAAGCATTCAAACTGTAGCACCCTCTCTATTCGTCTATTGTTTATTTTTACCTCCAATACTAGCCTCTCACTATCAGCTGTTCTGCTTCTGAAATCCTCATTCATGCCTGAAACACCTCTAAACCTGATTGCTCAAACATTTGCTCCCTACCTCCTGCATTCTACTTTTGATAAATCTTAGGTAATCTAAAACTCTGCAGCCCCTTTCCTATCTTGCTTCAAGTCCTCTTCACCCTGATGTTGATGATTTACACTGGTTTCCAGTTTACCTACATTGTTAGGATTGCCATCCTTGTTTTCAAGTTCCTCGATGGTCTCACCCCCTCATTTCTGATCTCCTCCAATCTAGAACCTTTAGAGATATCTGCACTTATCTAATGCAAGTCTTTCGGCAACCAATTATGGCTGCAATTTCAGCTGCTTGGGCCCTAAGTTTAGCGCTCTGTCTCTCTTTACTCACAAGAGACTTATTAAAAGAAACCCTGTTTGACCAAGCTTTTGACCTGATATCTTCTCAGGTACAATGTCATTGCGGACTGTGAAGCACATATGGGACATTTCATTACATGAAGGCTGCTATAGAAATGCAAGTTGCAGCTGCTGTTTTTTGACACTTTTTTACTAGGATACAGTAGCTTAAGATTCCAAGGTCAATTAGCCTTTCACTTTAAAACGCACAGCCAATAAAACATCAACACACTTTTTTTTCTACAAACATATTAAAGAAATTCATCCATGCCCTTTCCACTGCACCTTCAAGTTATCCTCCACACCACAAACCAACCTGACCTTGGAACATGTCGTTCCTTCAGTTGTTGCTGGGTGAAAATCCTACAATGTCCTCCAAAACAGCACCGTGGGTGTGCCCACACCACATGGACCGCTGTCATTCAAGGCAGCAGCTCACTATGACCAACTACAGGACAATTGGGATGGCCAATAAATGCTGGCTCAACCAGCAAAACTCACATCCCGTCAACAAATTAAAAAAAACTACTCCTCAGATTTGCAACCATGTAAAACCACAGGCAATCGACTCCAATGGTGAGAAAGTAACAAAATGAGAATCTCGAACATTTGCAAAGGGAAAACCAATGATCTGCTCAATTTTTCTCTTGCATTTGATTGAATTCTGTCAACTTGCATTTCAATCAGACATCCCCGATTGGGCAAAATTTGCATGCATCCGTCGTGCCTTCAATAACCTCCCCAGGGAAGCTGGGTAACTTGTTTCCTTGTCTCACTTTGGGAGCCCTTTGTACTTCTAGGAGACTGGGTCCCAGGATAGTGGCTTGATTCTGGATTTAAAAAATAAAGTCCTTAGCGAACACAGCAAGGAGCAGAGCTCCTATCAGGAGAATTTAGAACCATACATGCTAGATCCAAAATTTGCAAGTGGAAATCTAAGGTGTAAAGGGGCCATCGGTTAAAGTAGTAGATCACAGATCCAATTCCCTAAGGTTGGTGCAACATGGGGGAATATCCCATCTTGGTTTGTCTTCATTCTGAAGTATGAAGGGGGAGTGCACTGGCTGGACTATGACATCTCAAGCCTCAGTTGACACCAATGAAGAAACTTTTGTGGGAGTGGAGGAAGACAATTACCAACTTTAACACAAAATCCTTCATATATAGTGTCAGCTCCTTCACAGCCATAACGTGACACGGACTTTCTGCCCTGTCAGTAACCCCTCTTTTCCCCTTCCCCACCCACCCCATGTAATCCAGTGGCAGGTGTTGCAACAACAGAACTAAATGCTAGCCAGAGCTTTACTCACCAGTGTCTGTACGATCGCATGGTTTGTCGCATTCATATGTGCATTAAGAGGAAATGAGCACTCTCCATCACAGTAATATGCTGCATATCCTTCCGGGGCTATTATCCAGTCCTTTGAAAACATGAATGGAATTGTAATTAACAGACTACTATTTTAATAAAAAATTACTCCCCATTGGTTGACTATAACAATGTATATTTCCTTCTCCACTGGTTAAGTGCTCTATCACCTTCCGTCATCTCTAGTTGGCTATTTTCTGCTGCTGCCATCTTAAATCTTCCTCTACGAACAACTTCTACTAAGAACAATTCAGCAGCATTGATATTGAGTATTCACCAGAGCTCCAAGAATCTAAATCAAACCTAAATCATGGTCTTTCATTTAAAATAATGCTTGTTGTACAATTCATCAGAAACATTAGGAGAACATCTTTCAATTAATTGCTTCCTCCATGGGTGAGCATTTAGTCACAGAATGGCATTTCTTTGCACAAACTTAGGCACAGAGAATATGGCTATCTTGATGCTTTCAAAATAAGCCAGTTGAATAATCCTAGGGCTGGAGCAGGGTTGCCTGGGCTGCAAACTCTGTTTTTTGAGGGGAAAAACAATACAACAGGGAAAGTCACAGACACATTAAAGGGGAAGGGGTTGATACATCGATACAGAAGGAAAGAAAGTGAAAGAGAGGTGAGACAAGCCTAAACTTCATAAGTTCAGTGCTTACAAGTTAATTCAAATTGGGGATGAGAGAGGAAGTTGGTGGTGGGGGGGGGGGGCATGATCTAAGCATTCTTACCAGCGTTGCATTCAGGAGTACGGTAAACCGTTCAGGTGCCATCCAAATGGGAAAACTGCCAAACAGAGGTCAGGACCCCTTTTCTAATGCCACTGTCAACCTTGCACTGTCAAAGTTAAGTGTTTGTTTTAAACCTGTGTATGCCAAAATCCACAAGTACCAGTGCCCAAGAGGATGCAATTTCATTTTTAATTATAAGTGATGCCAGTTTTAAAAAGGATTTTGTTTTAAAAAAGTTATTGAGTGAAGAGTTCTCTCATACTGCCAGGGTACGAGCCTGGTGCTGGGAAATAGCTGAAAACATTTTTTTTTGTTTAAAAAAAAACACAGCAAGTTATGCTGATTTGGAATGCACTTTCTGAAGGGGTAGTGGAAACAGATCCCAAAATAACTCTCTAAAGCAAAATGGATAAATATTTAAGGAAATGAACAATGCAAAACTACAGAGCAATGACAGGAGACTGGGATAGGACTAACTGGGTAGCTCTTCCAAAGAGGTGACACAAACAACAGGCTGAATGGTTGCAATATGTATGATTCTGTGAATATACATAATACTTTGGAATTACCACCTCTGAAATCACTATTCGTGGGTAACCCTCCCACATTCTCCCCCAACCCCCCCACCATCTGATCTAACAGCGTAAGTAAAAGTTGAACTGACACAAGAAAAAAGGTCTCCATTGGTCCCCTGAGATTTTTGTTTTGAAGATTAGTTCATTGGTTGCAACTTCATGATCAAAAACCACATTAAGCAGTGAAATAAATAATGAAAGAAAGCAAATCAAGTCACAAAATAACTGCTGAAAAAGAGGAATGTTTAGGAATTAAATATCTGGGGAGTGGGCTGCGATTTAACTCAGGAAAGTGCGAGGTTTTAAAGGATAGTCTAAGATTCAATCACGAAACACTGGACACACATCAACAACCTTGAAGTTTAGCCAAGGAGTTATGAGCAAAATGATTTAAATTGGAGAGCAACTCTAGTTGTGATATGCTAGGAATAAATAGAGTGCCTCACTTCTGTAAAAGTATTTCACCTTTTGAAGTGTGGACAGTAAATGGACACAGCAGCCTTTAATATCCAAGTGAAAAGATCTAAAAAGCAATTTTAAAAAAAAACAAGGGCAGAATGTTGGCCAGTAAAGTGGAAATGCTTGATTTGATTTATTATTGTCTCATGTACCTAGGTATAGTGAAACGTTTTGCATGCAGTACAGTCAAATCATAGGGTGGTAGAACAGAGGTGAAGAATACAAAGTTATGACTGCAAAGAAGGTACATAAAAAGGAAGATGACCATAATGACCACAAACACTTCCAGACATTAAAAGGCTCTCAGTCTAAACAGTGCAGTCACAGAGGAAATCATTTTGGACACTTTTTCAATTCTGAGTAGACTGCTTCTTCCTGGAAACCAAAGCTGGACCATGAATAGAGATAGTAGGAACTGCAGATGCTGGAGAATCTGGGATAACAAGGTGTAGAGCTGGATGAACACAACAGGGTAAGCAGCATCAGAGGAGCAGGAAAGCTGACATTTCGGGCCTAGACCCTTCTTCAGAAATGGGGGAGGGGAAGGGGGTTCTGAAATAAATAGGGAGGGAGGGGGAGGCGGAGAGAAGATGGATAAAAGGAGAAGACAGGTGGGGAGGAGTTGTAGTGGGAGAGAGAGCCACTGAGGTCTTTCCAGAGGGAGGAGGGTAACTTCTTCAAGGTAGGCATCCTTAGAAGAGGCTTCGCAGTGGGGTTAAAATTGTTTCAGAGATAGTAGGAACTGCAGATGCTGGAGAATGAGATAACAAGGTGTAGAGCTGGATGAACACAGCAGGCCAAGCAGCATCAGAGGAGCAGGAAAGCTGACGTTTCGGACCTAGACCCTTCTTCAGAAATGGGGGAGGCTGTACCAACACACAGGAATCATTAGATAGCATGCAGACACAGGAATAACCTGTCTTCTTCTATACCCTCCAATCCTAATTTATTTCCATTACCCTCCTCTTTGAGATCTCTTAACTCAATGTGGGTCTAGACTGGATCATGGAATATTCAGCGCCACATAGCTCAGGAACAAACACAGAGCTGTGGCACCTATGTAGTAACCTAGAGAACTCTGGGCAATGTTATTTGGCTGCAGAGGGGATGGAGGCAGTTAACGAACAATTAGAATTCATAAAGAGCCATCAGCAAAATGACAAGTGCCAAACGAGATACTGATCATTGGATACAGCAGCATCAGCAAAAACTAGACATCTGAAATTATCTCACCGTGAAGTCTGATGAGCTATTTCTGGAATAATGTCTTAAGCACTACTTACCACATTGCATTGAAGTGCACTGTCCTGCAGACAGAGATAGCCTTATGGTGCACAGCACCTTTATTACAAATACAACGAAATGACTGATGGGCCAGTTTGGAATATGTCATGGTGTTTGAAGAAGAATAAAGGCCAGGGCAGCAGGTAATTCTGAGCAACTGTTGACATATTTTGGTTCTAGTCTAAAGCAACAAGGAAGAGGGTCAATGTCACCCTTCAGCCTCTGAAGCTTTGGCACTTGGAAATAATATCCCCTTTTCTCTGTCATTCAATAACAAATAGACATTTTAGGAAGTGTAAAACCACCTGACTAATGAGCGATGACAACTAGTTGGGAACAAGTTACCACATACATTCTGAGAAGAACATTCAGCTCAAAGGGATAACCTTCACCATCTAAGAGCACTCAACACAAGTAGTGTCCTAGGCTCAACCTTCTTCAGCTACTTCAATGACCTATTGGTGAGACCACGTTCAGAGTACTGCATACAATTCTGGTCACTGTTCTACAGGAAAGAAGGCATTAAACTTGACAGGGTTCAGAAAAGATTTAAGGGTGTTCTGGGATTGGAGGGTTTGAGCTATAGGGAGAGGCTAAATAGGCTGGGGCTTTTATTCTTGGAACATCAGAGGCTGAGGGGTGACCTTATAGAAGTTTATAAAATTGTGACAGGCATGGATAGGGTGAATAGCCAAGGTGTTTTTCCTTGGGTGGGGAAGTCCAAAACTATAAAGCATAGATGTAAGGTGAGAGGGGAAAGATTTAAAAAGGAGTTGAGAGGTAACTTTTTCATGCAGAGGGTGGTGAGTATATGGAATGAGCTGCCAGAGGAAGTGGTGAAGGAAGTACAATTAGAATATTTAAAAAGGATTCTGGATGGGTATATGAATAGGAAGAGTCTACAGGGATATGGGCCAAATGAGGATATCTGGTCAGTGTGGATGAGTTGGACCAAAGAGTCTGTTTCTGCGTTGTATAACTTTATGATGGAGGGAAAGTAGTCATAAAGACAGAAGTTGGGATGTTTGTCAATGATTGCACAATGTTCAGCACCATTGTGACTTCTCAGATACTGAAGCAGTCCATGTTCAAATGCAACAAGACCTGGACAATATCTAGACTGGAGATGAAAAGTGACAAGTAACATTTGCACCACACAAAGCCAAGCAATGACCATCTCCAAGAAGAAACAATCTAACCACCGCCCCTTGACATTACTATCACTAAACGCCCCACTATCAACATCCTGGGGGGTTAAGATTGACTCACCACAGAAACACAGGCGACAAGAGCAGGTCAGAGGCTAGGAATGCAGCAGCGACTAACTCACCTCCTGACTCCACAAAGTCTGCCCGCCATCTACAAGGCACAAGTCAGGAGTGTGATGGAATGCTCCCCACTTTCCTGGATGGGTGCCGCTCAACAACACAAGAAGCTTGACACCATCCAGGACAAAGTATCCAAGACTTGACTGGCACTAGATCTGCAAGCATCCATACCTTCCACCGCTGATGCTCAGTCACAGCAGTGTATACCATCTACAAGATGCAATGCAGAAGCTTGTCAAAAGATCCTCAGAAAGCACCTTCCAAACCTATGACCACTTCCATCTAGAAGGACAAGAGCAACAGATACATGGGAACACCCCACCTGTAAATTCCCCTCCATGCCATATACCATCCTGGTGTGGAAATATATTGCCGTTTCTTCGTTGTCACTGGGTCAAAATCCTGGAATTCCTTATTAAGGGCTTTGCAGACTACAGCAATTCAGGAGGCAGCTCACCATCACCTTTTCACAAGGGCAACTAGGGACAGGCAATAAATATTGGCCTGTCAGTGGTGCCCACGTCCCATGAGTGAAGCAAAAAAAAATTCGTGGAGTAGATCAGGTGACCAGTGGAATTGCTCCTGTTTTTCTGCTCGTGTAGACCTGGATGCTCATGCTAATGTACAGATCCATCTCATTTTGTCATTGATACTCAGTGTTGTATAGCTCTGGTCAATACCAAATCTCCTATAATTCCTGATTCCCTTTTATCCTGCTTGTCACATATTCTCTCCCAAACACTGGGGGGTGATTTAAATCCACTGCTGGAAAACTGTCGGAGGCTTGCGAACATGTTCAGCACACCCAAGACTGGTTTTGCGAATCAGTACCTCACCACCATTGGGGACTAATTTAAATAGAAGGTCCCAAACAGGGTGGAAATTCCCTGCGAATGCCAGAGGTTGGCAGCTTTTCAGTCTGTGCAGTCACTGTACTGGAGAAGGCTGATGTCAACTGCAAATAATACTTTTGCTCTCCCATGCCATCTCTTCCTGATGTTGGGTACCTTGCCTAGTGACTAAGGGGTTCAACCATCCCCTGGGTGGGAAGGCCATCGTTCACCCTTCCCTTCCAGAACTTGACTGGAGGTATAATGGGGAGGGGGGAGGTTTGCAGAGAAGGTAGTAGAATCTTCATCCCACACCTTCGCACTCCAATCGTGCAGTCCTTTCCATCTCCAAACTCACCTTTAATACAGGGGCATTAAAATTTGCTCATTGTACACTTATCACACTCATTTGAACTAATTATCATATCGTTCTGATATTCCCCATTTTCAGATTTAATTTAAATTGTTTTGAAACTCCCTAGTTATTGTCTTCCCCGACTCAACCTCATTGTGATGGTTGTCGGAGGTCAATCACCTCAGCTCCAAGACATCTCCGTCGGAGTTCCTCAGGATAGTGTCCTAGGCCCAACCATCTTCCATTATGCTGTGAAGCAGACTTGCTAGTTAGTCGTCGATGGAATTGGCAGCAGCAGGATGACAACAGTTCGTGCGGGGCTTCTTTTCCACATCCACCAGCATCCTCCAGTTTGGAACCTCAGACTAATTCGCCAACAGCTGAACGTGACTGCCACAGCTGCCTTGAGTAAATTTTAATCCAAGATGGTGGTAGAGTAGCAGGGCCGAGCTCAGGACTCATATGCTCCCATCTGCTTTCTTCTTCTTTATCATCCCCACTTTCTTTTTGTTAATTTTTGCTCTTTTTCTTTTTTCCCCCCCTCTCTCTTTACATTCTTTCCTGTAAACACTGGGGTGTAGCAGGTGAAGGAAGAGGCCTCCAATGGCAGCAACGCTAGGACAAGCTGGACATTGCTCTACCCCAGCCCAGGGTCTCCCTGCGAGTGAGCACCAGGTCTCGGGCTGACTCCCCCGGCCTGGACTCAAAAGCTGAGCCAAGATTCGAGGTCCGCAGCTAGGCCCAGCCGCCTGAAAAAGAGTAGAAGCGGTGGCACAAGGGACGGATGGCAGACCAGTGGCAGCTTCTAGAAGAAAGTCAGATGGGGAAAAGGAGGTGGGGAACCTGCAGATCCCCAGGCCCATGGCTTGATTTGGAGGCGGCAGTCAGGGAAATGGAGATGGTGAAGACCCGTAATCAAGACCCCAGAGCCCATTTCAGAGACTCTGATTGATGTCAAGCAGCAATTGGAGGAGCAGTGGAGGAGGAACAAAAGGAGAGAAAGATGAACTTTATTGCAGTAAAATCCTGCATTATATTCGGTGTTTCAAGATGGTGCCAGAGAGTGTAGCAACACTTTGTACATGACACGTGAAAAAACACTTTTCTCTATTTTTACATACATGGGACAATAAATCTAAATCTTCAGCTGCTTCAGTGAACTTTCCTCCATCACAAAAAGGTCAGAAGTGGGGATGTTCATTGACGACTGTGAAATGTTCTGTACCATTCAGAACTCCTCAGATACTGAAGCAGTCCATATCCAAATGCAGCAAGATCTGGACAATACCAGGCTTGGGGTTACAAGTGGCAAATAATATTTGCACCGTCTAGGTGCTGGGGAATGATCATCATCCCATGACATTCAACAACATTACAATCACTGAATCCTCCACTATCAACATCCTAGGGGTTACCAATGACCAAAAACTGAACTGGCCAGGCCATATAAATACTGCAACTACAAGAGCAGGTAAGATGCAAGGGATTCTGCAGCGAATAATTCCCCAAAGCTGTTGCGCCATCAAGTCAGGACTGTGACGAATACTCCCCACTTGCCTGATGGCTGCAGTTCCAATGCTCAAGAAACCTATCACCATCTAGGATAAAGCAGTCCACATGATGGGCACACCATCCATCACCTTCCCAAATTCACTCCCTACCCCCCAAATGCCATACAGTGGCAGACATTTTAGGTGTCTGCAAGATGCACTGCATTAACTTGCCAGAGCTTCTTCAACAGCATTTCAGAACCAAGATATCTCGAAGAATCAGGACTGTAGATGCACGAGTACATCACTGGCTCCAAATTGTCTCCAACCTACACATTATCCTAACTTGGCACGGTATCGCTCTTCCTTTATTGTGGCTGGGTCTAAATACTAGAACATGCTTCCTAACAGCACTGTAAGTGTCCCTGTGCCCTAAGTACTGCAGTGGTTCAAGGCAGCAGCTCATCATAGTCTACTCCTGGCCAATTAGGGATGGACAACAAATATTACCCAACCAGTGGCATCCTATCATCCCTCAGCGGCTTCCACTGGCTTGCTGAATCATTGATGCCAGTAAGTAGTAGGATAGGTTGAGAAGAACTGGGTCCATGTTACTTAAGTGAAATGTAGGGACATGTTCAAGTTTTCAAGATTAAGAAATTAAATTGTCACACTTGATGTTGTTCAAAATAGACAGAGATGGTGGGAAAGAAATTATTTATATACTGCTTTCCAGGTTTTGAAGTACCATCACTGTTGAAATGTATGAAACAGCAGCTCCCAAAGAAACCAGAAAATGCAATAATGAGTAGATAATCTGCTTGAAGTTGGTTAATGACTAAATATCAGCCATGATGTCAGTAAACTCCACTCTTCTTCCAAAACTGCGCCTTGGAATCAAATACATCCACGTGAGCAAGCAGGCGGGGCCTCTGTTTAATGTCTCCTCTGAAAGAGGAAATCTCCAAAAGTGCAGCACTCCCTCTGTACTGCAGAGGCAGCCTGGATTTCTCAAGCCCTGACATTAGATATGAACCTGGAACCTCGTGAGTTAGAGGCACAAGTCCAGCCGACTGCCATGGCTGACACTTTGGGAAAAAGTTAGAGATACCTGAGTCATCCTTTTCTTCTGTAAGAAATTACCAGTGTGAGCAGCGAGCACAGAATTCCTGTCGTTGAGAGGGAAGGGCAGTTTAAGCTCATTGGTGTGAAATACACCAACCCATGATTTAACCCATTTTAGTTTGTGCCTACTGTGAAACAACCAGATTTGAGAATGGCGAGATTCTGTGGAAAGACTAACCTTATTTAAACTAAAACACTAACAGCATTTTGTATGAATTCAGTAAGCAATTATACAACTGTTCTCCCTAGAATTGTGAGCTGATGGGATCCTGACATCAAAGACACAACCTGACTACAAACCCTAGACCTTAGGGTCTAATTACATACATTCTGACCTTATCCCTGAACAGTTTTCTGCTCTTAACCATCTGTCTTCTGCAACTGTCACATTCTTGCAGCAATGAGCTCAACTTATTCCTAAACAAAACCTTACAACTTAAATTAGTACGCTGCAAGGTCATTTTAACTATGAATTAACAATTGACTGATACAAAATTGGTCAACCTTCCTACCCTGTTTAATTGGCATTTGGAGAACTTTGAGGTAAGCACAGTAAATATTGGGTATTTACATATGAGAGAGAAAGTGGAACATCTGTCGGTGAGTGGTAAAATTCATGGCAGCACAACAAGAGGGAAAGAGAGGAACCAACAGCCCTTAAGCAGCAGATCAAGTACAGGATTCGAGAATACCACCAAGATGTTAGTTATCATCAAGGACGGCAAAAGTTGAAGAACCATAATCTCACAAGATGCCCAAAGATTAAATTGTTCACATCTGCACGGCAACCACTTGTTTCAGAAGTGCTGCTAAATGCCCCAAAGCAGCCTCTTGCTGGTTTAGCTAAGTTGACATCTTGAAACTTTTATATCTTTCTGCTTGATTCAGTTACACTTATTGGCTTGTCCTCTTGCTTTGCTGCAGCTTTTGGCTCTTTGAAAATCAAACTTAATAGTAAAGGAATTTGATCTTGGGTCTGTGCTCAAGTAGATTGGCTGAGATTAGAGATAGTTTGGGGTTAAAATAGTCAGTTGATATCTGGGGACTTCAATTCAACAGCATTTTGCTGCATTTCCACAGGTTGAGGGATTGCAGGAGCTGGGACAATCACTGCAGTGCCTTCCTCACCCATTGGCAATAATCGCTAAGACTGAAACTAATGATTGTAGACGTTTTGTACACAAATCTTGTTGGCAAGCCTTTCACAAGGTCACCAACTTTCTCAGAAGAACTTTCCAAATCTTTGAAGTGAGGACCAATATGACGACTTATCCTCCTTAGACCATTGCATAATCCAGCAATGTGCTCACTTGAACTAATGAGACATTCAAATTTCATTCACAGGATATGGCCATCGCTGGCTAGGCCAACATTTATTGCCCATTCCTAATTTCCCAGAGCCAGTGAAGAACCAACCACATTGTTGTGGGTGTGGAGTCACATGTAGGCCAAACCAGGCAAGGATTGCAGTTTCCTTCCCCAAAGGATATTTGTGAACCAAATGGATTTTTCCAACAATTGACAATGGTTTCATGGTTATCATTAGACTCTTAATTCCAGACTTTTTAAAAAAAAATTGAATTCAAATTCAAATTCAACCATCTGCCATGGATTTGGACCTGAGCCCCTTGAGTATTACTAGGTCTCTGGTCAGCAGACGAGCGATAATACCACTAGGTCATCACTTCCCATGAATGCACAGGTGGTAAGGTTACTGATGTGCTTCACTTAACATGAAGAACTGGCATCAAACATCAACATCAAGAGATTCCTTGCACTATCAAGTTGGCAGCTACATGCTGCAAACCTCAAGTGTCCACGAAGATACAATCGTCTCCCAACATATACAATTGCGCAAGCTTTGGCCTTATCGCAGTCCTTCATTAAAAAAAAAGTCATGATTAAACAGCACTCAGAAACTGAAGGCTTGTTGATCCCAATTTCACAGTCAATCACTGATTTTACCTTTAAATATAAAGGCGCAAAAGGACTGGGATAAAAAGGAACTTGTTTTAGATATACTAATCTCCGTTTGTACTATGCTATTCCCTGACCTCACCCCTCTAGTTACAGGGACCAGATAATTATCAAATAAAAATACATTTAACATGATTATCTTGACTGGCATGGAATAGCTTTGGCTATAATTTACCATGAAAATATGCATCCATCCTTTTGTTTTTAAAAGTCATAATGAGGTAGGAGAGAGCCGAGGATCCCTGTAATTTTTGGCTATTCAGAACAAGTGAAAAACAATAGCCTCTGGACTGAAATAATGGATTTTTTTTTTTACTGGAACAGAACATTGCATTGTCTCTCCCCATTACTAAATTTTCTGCCCTAATGAAGGCATCAACTCCAGTGAGGAATTGCTCCATACGAGTCAGAGTCTGTTCTCTACATCATTCATGTATGAGCTTAAGGCACTGTCAACTGGCTATTGGCCAAAGGTGCCTCACAGCCAAGTTCCGAATCTCATCCAGCGACCACACTTACACACTTTCCAGTGGAGGTCACTGAACAGTATTCAGTAGCAGGAAGCCGAGTAGATTCTGAAATCCCCATCCTTAGTACCGGACTTAAGAGACCAACTCTCACTCTCCAATTACAATACTAGCTAACTCAGCAAGGAGCAGGAATCAAACTGGCTGCCATCGGGCCTGCATATTCAGTTATATGAGGGAGCTGAGTGGCTCAGATTATCAACGGTCACTTGTAGAACTTTAATAAACTAGCCCTGTGACCATCGATACAATATTAACTGAACCATCTCAAAAATGTCCGTGATTTTTCATTAATGGTAGAATAGGATCCTGTACTGCTTTCTGGTAAGTGGAAGAGATAATATGATCTAGGTAAAAACTTCTGGAATGGATTCGGATTCAAATGAAATATTTGAACATTCAGACGAAAAGTACTTTATGTCATACATACATACTTTTAAGTAAAAAAAAAGCATAGGTTGTAGAAGGTACTACACTTTGCATGCTGGTGTATTAATAAATGTGTAGCCAACACAGTGTGGAGCTGGATGAACTTAACAGGTCAAGCATCAGAGGAACAGGAAAGTCAACGTTTTGGGTCAGGGCTCTTCTTCACGTCCTGAAGGAGGGTCCCAGCCTGAACCGTTGACTTTCCTACTCCTCTGTTGCTGCCTGACCTACTGTGTTCCTCCAGCTCCACACTGTATTGACTCCGACTCCAGCATCTGCAGTTCTTACAGTCTCTGAATGTATAGCCCATGTCAGGTTTCACTTCGTCAAAATGTTGGCCCTTGGCTGAGATCTGATTCCATTCGTGCAAACTATCCTCAGCTACAAGTGACGACTGGTCACAAATCAATGCTGGTAGGTATTCTCCTCGACAGTGGCATATCAGGATCTTGGAATGTGCTCACACAAGTGCCTTTCAACAGCAATTAGAGTATAGAATCACAATGACACAGAAGGGCGCCATTCAGCTCAAGTCCATGCCTGCGTTCTGCAGAGCAATCCAGTCACTCAGTCCATGCCCACTTCCTCCCAGTTCAGTTCCCTTTAGCAAGCATTCACTTTTAAAAACAAAAAACTTTGCAGCCATCGATGTAAGCAGTGGGTTCCAAATCATTACCAGTCGCTGCATTGAAAAGTTCTTCCTCCCCTACCTCCTAGCCAAAAACCTTAAACTGGAGTCTCCCCCAGATCTTGTATGATGTACAAATGGAAGCTGCTTTCTTTTGTCTACTTTGTCTGAGCCCATCATACTCTTACACATCTCTATCAAATTGATGAATCACAATTGAAAGCAAGAACTTTTGTCAATTTCTCCTTTCCCAATAGTGCAGCATTACTGGCCACACCCAGCAACCTAAATAATACACACGTGATTGGTTAAACAACACTGGCAATCTTTCTTTGCCTAATGTGGGGGGAAATAGAGCGATCAACAATTTGAGGAAAGACTAAGATGAGGATAATACAGCAAGGGCACAGAAAGACTCAAAACAAATAGCTCGACAAAAATTCTCAAAGCAAAATAAAACCAAAAATTGAACGCTTGACACTAACAAAGAAAATGGACTTGATTCTCAAAATTCTGCATTGCCTCTTCACCCAGTAAGTGAAGCTACGCACATTTTTATAGCTCTGCTCAAAGAGCCCCCAAAATTTTGGCATTTGAGATACCTTGAGGAAAAACTGAGGCTATGTTTCATGGCTAATAATTACAAATGGAACAATTCAATATGATCCAAGTTTGTACTCAGCAGAAAAACCTCAAAGAAGGTTAATTACATTGGAAACAACGTCCAGCTGGAATAGTGCAGTGGGAGTTGTCCCACTGTCCTGACTAATAGTCATCCCATAACCAACATTTGCTGAAACACATTAACTGACTATTATCACAGCACTGTTTGGAGCTTGCTGTACATAAACTGTTTCCTGTATCCTACATTACAGAGATTTCATTGCAAAAGTACTTCACTGGCTGTAAAGAATTTTGGGACAATCTGTGTTCATGAAAGGTGCTACACAAATGCATGATCTGTCTTTCAATCGTGATTTCTTAAAGACAGAAACTATATTTCCTACAATGTTTAAAAAACAAAAGACACAATCTCATTGAAACAAAGTTCTAAAGGGATTTGACAGACCACATGATCAGAGCTGGTTTCATCTGACTAGAGAATTTAGGACCAGGGTAGGGAGTCTCTGAATAAGAGGTCAATAAATTAGGACAGAGGAGAGCGGAAATTTCTTCATTCAAGTGCCATGCACTTCTATCAGGGCTGTGTGGAGTCCATGCTAGATAATATCTAAAAATTATTGATCTTTAAGGGAATTAAGCAAGATCAGGAATACAGCACAAAGGTAGAATTGAGCTAAAAAGGGTCAGCCATGTTTACACTAAATGATGGATCAGGCTCAATGGGTCACAGCTATCTTTTGAATGCTTTACCTCTGATTCTATTATGTCCCAAAGTGTACAACAAGTAAACTTTATGATGAGTGTTTCTTCAAATCAATGATTATTTAAGCTTTTGTTTTACATGCATTTTTGCTCTGTAGTATTTGCTACGAGCAAGAGGTTTAATAATGCAAATAATTAGATACTAAATATAGAATAATACATTAAAACAAAGAATTCAACTTCCTGAATATGTTTACACATTGACTGTAGCAGCTAATTAGACATAGGGATTTCCAGCTCAAATGACAAATCATAAATGACATACAAAGGAAGAAAAAAAAAGTTTTTTTTACCTGCCATCCCAAGTCCCGAAAACTCACATACAGTTCATGCTTTTTGCAAGCTTGTCGTTGGTCACTGGTGTTGTATTCTGTCAGAAGACATAAAATTAAGTGCTTTACTTAAATTAATAGTCAAAGTGAAGTGCAGATGAAGGATGCTTTACGAGCCATTTTGTTTCTAAGGGGAAAACCATTCCCTCAGCAGCCAACTGTTGTTCAACTAACCCAAGCTTTGACGTCAGAAATTCACTGGCTAGTAGCTATGGTGCTACATGTCTTGGCAGTTGGGATTTACAGCTTCCCATTTGATTCAATGTTTCACCTGCCTCCATGAAGGTCACTTCTCACGTGTTTTCTTTCAAAGCTGGATTCAGAATTTCTCTCCCTGTCCCCCATAACCTAGTCTCCAGACATTGTGGTTCATCACTATGGTCCCACTCAGCACCATTTCCAAAATTTAACACATCTGTGTAACTGCATTAGGGACGTATCCTCCATTAAAAGAAAACATATAGCTCCATGAAACTGGCCTCAGACTTAAAAAAACTGAACAAACATGCCACATCTCTCCTCTGTTAACAGTTCCTCTGAAGTCTCAATGGTGTCAGCATCAGGTCTAATTTGACTCAGATTTGTCTGGCCAAGACCATTCATTATACCTGCTGCAGCATTTAGACCACCTACCTCTCCAGAATGATCCCCATTGAATTTCATCGTTGTTCTGTCCACTTCTGGAAGTTGTGCACAAATTTTTCCTTAACTGCTCTGTTCTTTCATTCTCAACACTCCACCCGTTGAGTACAGCATCATTTGTGAATCAGACAAACATCCAGCTCAGGTTCAAAAATCAGTTACGTACATCAGAAATAGTAAGCCATGTTTCCTGGTTTACAGCATTCTCTGCTCTATCTCAAATCCGTAGCTTCAGAAGGTTTTGCCTGGACTGTAACTAACAAAGGTTTCCGTACCTCTTTTAAGGTGCTACCTTATCAAAGGTTTAGGTACACTATTAGCACTAGCTTGTCAAATGCCCTTTTACGATATCACTTCCTCAAAAACACAATCTGCTGTTACTTTTCACATTAAGCTGGGCTTCGTAGATTCATAGAGATATACAGCACGGAAACAGACCCATCCGTCCAACTTGCCTGTGCCGACCAGATATCCTATTTAAATCTCGTCCCCTTTAACAGCATTTAGCCCAGATCCTTCTAAACCCTTCCTATTCATATACCCACCAGATGCCTTTCAAATGTTGTAATTTACCTCCACCACTTCCTCTGGCAGCTCGTTCCATACATGCACCACCCTCTGCACCAAATTGCACCAAATTGCCTCTTGGGTCTCTTTTAAATCTTTCCCTCTCACCATAAACCTATGCCCTCTAGTTTTGGACTCCACTAGCCTAGGAAAAAGATCTTGGCTATGCCTCTCAGGATTTTATAAATCTAAGGTCTCTCCTCAGTCTCTGACACTCACTTTAATTATTATTATAAAAAGAAACAAACTCAATTTTGTACCTATTGATTATTTCCACTGATCGAAGGACAGTCCTGGTAATAGATCAACTTTACAACAGTTTAGAGGGACTTCATGAGCACCGTGAGTAGTTGTAGATTTCATTGCTAGTTTCACTTAACACCGTCCTAAAGCCGTCTAAAAGTCACTGAGTTTAAGTTTAGGACTTCCCACAAAGAGTGATATGCTTTTGAAATCTTCTCATGAAATCTTTCAGGATGCATGCTAAGTTCAGCTTCAAGCCCATGTTTTCTTTCAAGGGATAGGAGATATGGCAAAACCAACATTTGATGCTTGTCCCGAACTGCCCAGTGAACCCATGGTTTGGTGACCCTCAAGGATCCGAGACGGAGAAATGAATTCTCACTGTGATATCTCATTGTGAAATCAATAACTATGGAAATTTCTAACTCCCCTTCGCGTTTGCCGTGGGAACGGTTTCTCCCTGTCCAAAACCCTCGGGATTTTCAAAATTTCTATCAAAACTCCTCTCCAAACAGTCTCAACCTCTCTGAGCTTTCCTCATAACTGGAGTGTCCCACCCATGATCCCACCTTTTTAACGAGCGTGGTTGTGCTCAAAACCTCAACTATAGGGCTGGGTTTTGAACAGCTTTAATTATATAGTGTTGACACCTTTAATCAACCTGCTGATAATACCAGCAGAAAACACAGGGAAAGCAGCACTGTGCTTAGCCAGCACCTACCTTGAATCTTAATCTGTCTCCAAAAGTCCACGTTCTGGAGTCTTACATTTTACCTACAAACATATCCAATTCCCAGTTTACACCTGCAGCACTTGCATTAACAACTGCATCTGAGCTCCTGTGAAAGGGATGTCAGTGCACAGTCAACTGAAAGACCCCCACCTCAAACCGATGGATCTGCATGTGTAGGGTTCTGTGTGCGGGTTGTAAAATCCACTCCTCTGGAATTTGAATGCATTAATACATCCTATTTTGTTTTCATCCTGAGGGATTTACTGTGGGTCATTTTTAAAGTGGACTTGATGAATGGGTTTTAGGGAAGTATGGCTTTCACTTTTGAAAGGGAGAAGAACAAACAACTGATGAAATTAAAAACCACTTGGGTTACAGGCAGGAGAACAGAAAAACATTCAATTCACTGCTCTCTTTGCGACAGGGCTAACAGAGTGTTACGTAGGGCCTAATGTTACTTTTCCACAAATAAGAATGAAGTTCCAGACTCTTCCCCTTTGATGTACAGTACAGATCAAAGCTGCACTGGAGGGTGCATGGCATACATTTCAACTCAGGGGTGATTTTGCCACTGGCATACAAAAGTTCAGTTTTGTAAAAGCACCTGCACCGTTTTGCTTAATTATAATGCCCAACAATGGAAAAATGCACTGTCCTGCAGCATTCAAAATAATTTGTATTCCTGGGATTAACTGGAAAGGGACAGAAGATGGAAAAATACCCACATTTCTGAAAAGTAAGGCAATCGAGGGTTAACACTTGTACCCAGTCGGCAGTGTCACAGCCCGGAGAGAAATGGCTGCTGACAGGAGTGGCATAAAAAATATTCTTGCAATTGCAAACCACAAAAGGAATTTGGGATTTGTAGAGTTAAGAAGAATTTAAAAAATTTCACTGTTTTATTTGGAAATAGCGCATCGGACATGCCCGTGTGTCAAGGTGCTTCCTTGTCCCTTGGTGCTGGCCTCCATTATGTGGCTGGAAAACCCTTTATGCCCTGAATTTTAAGACAGCTGGAACTTTGTTAAGTAAGTGCAGCTGTGTAGGAAGGGCTAGGAGGAACTCTCCGCACTGGTGTGCTTGTTGAGGCTCCCTTTCCTGCTGAGCCTGCTAAGGTTATCTTGCATTTCCTATTCATCCACATGAGCTGAAGTGCTCTTGGAGAACAGACAAACATTTACTGAGGTTAATACTCTGTGGAATTGTTTGACAAGCCCAGAGCTGCCAAATTATTGAATGCTTCAACATAATTAACTGCCACTGAAGTCACTAAATTGAAGTAGCTTAGAGTTCATCTCTTTTTTTTTAAAAAAGACCCTCCCTGTTTATTTAAGTGATCTTACTATATAAACGAGTGACTAAATTGATGAAACATTTTATGCAACGATCTTCAGCACACATTCTGGGTGGGCAGCGGAAAAGGCAATGGCTAAATACACAAGGTCTATTGACATAAAACCAAAAGAGGGAAAACTTAGAGATCTGGTTTGAAAGCAGAAAGGTTTTCCTCTTGTTTGTGCAGGAGCAGCTCTCTTTGACAAGAGATGAAACGAAACTTAAGGAGGTGAGAGGGTGCAGACCAGTCTCAGTTGATGCAGCAAGGGTACATCAATGTCGAAGAGGGAGAGAGGATTTGAAACATTTTCCAGTAGTTTTCCCAGTGACTGGAGGAGCAGCTCAGGGCCATTGCCAGCCACACAGTCCAGTGAATAAATCTGACTGGCGCCCCACAGTGTTTTCAGCTCTCACCTACACCTATATGCAGCAGGTAATGCACACCATAGTACCTCACCTCCGCTGAAGAGTTAAACTAAGGGTATCACTGTCTTTGGCTGGTGTTGATCGTAGACATCATCCCTATGGGTGCAATGAAGTCTGAAATGGTGAAAGAGACTGACGGTCCTAGCAAACCAACAATGGTTCAGATAGTGGACACCAACTGGCCTGCCACACTGGGACTTCCTCCTGATGAAGCAGAATTATGGACGATTGCCTCAGAAACAATTGCAACCTCGCTTCTGTAGTGAGCGGTCAAACCTAATCACCAAAAGATGTGCAGGATAGGTGGATTGCCCATTATAAATTGCTCATAGTGTCCAGGGATGTACAAGCTAGGTGGATTAGCCACGGGAACCACGGGTTACAGGTATAGGGTAGGGGACTGGGGCTGGGTCTGGGCAGGATGCTCTTGAGGGTGGGTGTGGATAGAATGGACCAAACGGCCTGCTTCCATACTGTAGGGATTCTAAGATTTGAACAAAATTGCCCAGAGCAGAAGCAGCTGGCACAACACCGTCTAGCCCTTGGCAAGAGGCAGGGAGCTGAAGATGAGACAATAGGCTGTTGAAAACCAACAGTGCAAGTGGAAAGTAATGCAGCTAATACCAAGTGAAACATTCAGCAGTTGTGCGTTTCCAGGAAGCATTGAAAGAGGAAAATGTAGTCCACCTGGCCTCTGTGCACACTGCCTTGATAATAGCATCAGAATGAAGAGAGGTAAGAGTTGGTGATGATGCAGTAAGCACCACATTTCCTTCAGGATCGAGTATACATTGGTGGTCTCACTCCAAGATAATTTAGGCAATTAAGTTGGAGCAAAGTGAATCACATCAAAAAAAACAATAGACTACAAACACCTGGACACTGGATCAAGTCAGGTGGCTGGATCTGGTTTCTTTAAAGCAATGGCTTTATACAAGAACAATGATATATTTTTGAAGCAGGAAGAAATCTCTGAATCATATTTGTGACTTTTCCTTTGTTACCAGGAAGCCCTTGGCATTAGTGGTTATGTTTCAAGCAAAGAACCCCCAGGTGGTCTTTTATATTAACTCGCAGAGAACGCCTCAGTTTTCTTCAAAAGTGATGGCTAACTGAATAGATGAAAACTGACACAGAAAATCAAAGCAGTCTTCACTTGCACAGGATCAGAGACAAATCAGAAGACTAAAGAGGGTCTTGATGCATTGCAGTTAAATTGAGTTCGTAAAAATTATAATCTCCTGTGTACAATTTCATCACTTTTATAGTGTCAGGTGAGGAACAGGAGGTAGGACTCGCATTAGAGATGGAGGGCTGTATGTCAGAAATTCTGGGATAACGTCGAGGAAAAGCTGCACTGTCGCAGATCTGCATTTCAGACAAGGCATTAAAACCAACATCTTGCTTGCTCTTTCAAGTGGATCTAAAAGAACCCAAAGCACTGCTATGAACAGCAGCTGAGATGCGCTTCCCAGTGTCCTGGGGACCAAGAATTTCCTTCAAGCAACATTACTGAAACTGATTATCTGGTCATTATCTCTTTCCTGGCTACAGGAGTTCAATGCTCAGATATTGGCTATTGCCCACATTGCAGTAATGACTGTACTTCAAGAATAGATCATTTGACTCTAAAGTGCTTTGGTATCTCTTGGAGTGAAACCTTTATGTAAGTTAAAATGCTTTCCAAGTCACATACAATCTACAAATGCTTGACAAGGGCGAGCAACATATAGGGATCAGGGTCTTGATTGGGAAGAGTGGCTGTATAGCAGAGAGGGGGCAGGGGGGACAGAGAGAGACAGGCCGTTGAAGAATGAAACAAAACCGTGCGCATGGAGGGAACACAAGCTTCAAATATTTGCTGACGACTTCTTTGATCAGAGCACAAAAAGCCCAAACTTCAAAACTGCCTTCAAACCAGAGTTGGTAATCAATCGCTACTTGCCATTATAACAGCTTGTAATGGGTGCTTCTTTTAAAGCAAACCAAACACTGCAGAGGGATCAACCTGAAAGATGCTATGGTAAACTTGCATTGAACGTGGTCCAACTGCATTTATAATCTGGTGACCGGAACAGCACCCAGGACTCCAAGAAGGATTTGAGATGCTAAAGAAGCTGCAAAGATTTACAAGGCTGAAACCAGAAACACATGGGTGTACATATCAACACAAGAATTCCAGGCTGGGTCTTTCCTTTCTTGCAACAAAGACTACGGGTTGATGTAATAGAGAAATAATGCAAGGCTTTGATAACGGTAGAAGGACCACTTGTTTTTTTTTGGACTGTGGACTTAAAAATGGGAAAATACACTTTTTTTCAAACCAAGGAAAGATGACGTTGCAGATTTAATCAAAAGTTACCTGAACTCTTGTGTCGGCAATGTTGTCTTATTCAAGCAATGCAGGGGGACCCTTGACACCTTTGCTCCATGGGTGCGTTCATGGCAGTTTTACCCAGTGACAGATGTTTAATTGTTACCCCCAACCCCAAATTAGAAGGGTGTGCATGAGCATGCACACGCATGTTCAGGAGCATTCAGCATAGTAACATTGGCTCCTGTGCAAGACAGGACAGTTTTGTACAGCAGAAACATTCAGCCTGCAAAAGGGAAAAAACTTCTCCCTCCTTTCTCCAAGTGGAGAAGTAAACTCAGAGCAGCTAGCTACTATCTCAGTCTCTGAAAATTCCCTCTTGAAAGAAAGGGAAAACTACTTTCAGAAACACTGAAAGGATAAACCCCTCAACCAACATCCACAAATCAACAAGGCGAAAGGGAACGGAGGGAAAATAACTACGGACCAATGCCTGAACTGTGCTATACTGACATTTTTTTTCAAAGCTCATTCCCCATCTGTAATATTTGTCTCTTGTCTAACCTGTTTGTATATGTATGGGATTTGTCTTTAGAAGGGGTAGAGGTTAAGCTATAGAGTGTTGAATTACTAATCTGTGTTTCTGCTTCCAGTTACAAACAAGTCTGCTTGTAATATGTAGCTATTTTCTTGTTAAGCACTGGAATCTGGTGAGTGTTTTCTTTTAACCTGGGTTCGTCAGCCAGGTAAATTGGAGACTTTGGATAGTTTGATTGAATGGTTTCATATTTGTGATAACTCCAGTAATAGCAGGCTCAGATTCCTGCACACTACCCCAGCGAGCCCATGAGTGTGAATACAGAGAGTATCATAGAATCCCCACAGCGTGGAAGCAGGCCATTTGGCCCATCAAGTCCACACAGACCTGCCAAAGACCATCCCACCCAGACCCACTCCTGACCCTATCCCTGCACTTCGCACCCTAGACACAACGGGCAATTTAGCATGGACAATCCATGTAGCCTGCACATTTTTGAACTGTGGGAGGAGACCGGAGCACCCGGAGGAAACTAACACAGACACGGGGAGAATGTGCAAACTCCACACAGACAGTTTCCGGAGGCTGGAATCAAATCTGCGTCCCTGGTGCTGTGAAGCAGCAGCGCTAACCACTGAGCCACCGTGCAGCCTCTAGTGGGAAAAGTATAACTTGATCTATCAACATAAATGTTCACCAAGAAATCCAACGGGAAATTCAGGAGAATCCTCTTTTCCCAAGAAGTGGTGAAAATGTGGAATTCACAACCGCAAAGAGTGGTTAAGGCAACTAATATAGGTGCATTTCAGTGAAAATGAGACAAACATTTGACAGAAAAGGGAATACAGGGGTACAATGGTAGATTTACATGAGGAAAGACTTAATGGAACTCAAGTGGACCAAGTATGGACTGGTTGGCCAAACGGCCTGTTTTGGTGTTACACACGCTTTGTAATCCCATACAAGTCAAGAAGTTACAACTGAATCAATGTAGTCTTTTACAGGTTAGCACCTCCACTGGAGAGTCAAGCTGAACAAAAGATCCTTCTTGCATTGGCCCTCATATTTATTATACATGGGATGGTAAAATCCAAGGATAATCATGCTCTGCTGTTTGAAACTATTCGAAAACAAGCACTTTACACCTGTACCTAATTTAACAAGCAGTACACCAGAACAAATTTCCTCAGTAGTATTCTTCTGAAACAAATAAAGGTGCACAGTGATCTAACTTATACCATATACTCCGAATGCCACCTGCTATCTTGTCTGTAGGCATTTCGACAAATGGGCTCACTGTTCATGAAGTGATCCTTTTATTCAAGCCCAAGCACTTATTCAAATGTTAGACAATAGTTATTTAAATGTGGACAACCAAATAAAAGGATTTTGGTGCCAGCAGGGATATTCCCATTAAGGCTTTTGTACATACTAATGATGATTATACTCTTTGTAACAGATTGTTTTGGCTTTTTCACATATTGTAATGAAACTTTAAATTAGGATCGCTACAGATTTACTCACTATCATTAATCGATTATATATTACTCAGTCTTGCATTTCCCCACACGCCACTGGATGCCTCATTAAGCTAAAGAAGCTGTCTGCTTTAAGATTTCACTGACAGTAAATGCTACTTCCTGCTCATAAAATTTTACGCCACATGTTAAAAGGCCGGATCTGCTTCTAACAAACAAGCTGATGAATGAACCTCCCTCAAACAACTACAACTAATCTTGAGTTATTTAAAAAAAAATGTTAAATGACAGCACATCAACCTACAAAGGCATTAACCCTTTCACCAAGTCGTTTGCATCATGCTAGCAACCTTGTTAAAACTAAAATATGGCTCTGTTACAATTAGGTAATAATGGATAGGGAGGAGAGATTTTAACATGGGGTTCAAACTCATCAGGGTTTTGGGTATCAGATTAAGGTGACAGCAACTTCTTTTTTGACAGAGCATTTACTTCAGCTCAATATTCAGACCGAAGTCTTTTTGCACAGATCTTCAGACATACAATGTCCACATTTTCTGCTTTGCCAGTTGAGAAAACAGGGCAGACCACAACAAAGTGTAACCATGGGTTCAGCCTTGTGATTAATGACTTTCCCTTGCTTGCATGTTTTTTTTAAAAAAATAACAAGTGTTTTCACCATTTGGGGTTGACTGTATTCCTCAAAGTGGATATGGTCAGTGACATTAGTCACTTGCCTGATTCCTTAAGACAACTAACAGGCAGCAAGAATTTGGATTGAATGCAGCCATGGCAGGTTGCTTTATGATTCAGGCAGCTGTCAGATAGGTCCCACGAGTTTTACTTCATTTAAACATCAAGTGGAATTTCCAACCTGCTAATGCAGGCAGTTTTCAGCCATGAGATTTTACAGCCGATCGACAAGACCACAATTTACAAAATGGCCAAAATTTGTTAAGGAATGCCATTCTCTTTACTTTGAATGTGTGTCAACAGATGTATCTTTCAAATTTAAATGTCAAGAGGGGCCACTGATGGTACCACTTTTAACACAATCACTACACTTCAGTTAAACGAGCAACTCTAGGATTTACTTTCCTCCCAGAAGTCAAGTTTACAAGAATGGCCCCAGCACAAAGACTTACTACAACAAGAAGTTATAATTAGATAGCAACTTTAACATAATGAAACCTCCAAGCCAGTTCACAGGCGGTTTATGGAACAAAGTATTACACAGAACACCATAAAAAGTAAGGTTTCAAGGAGCAACTTGTAGGAGCAAAGCAAGGGGGAACAGATGGAAAAGGTTTAGTGAGTGAATTTTGGTTTATTAACGGTCACATGTATTTTGCTATAAAGTACAGTGAAAAGTGTTGAATATTATCACCAATCTCCAGCACCATCTCAAAACACAAAAATAAACCCAAACATAGAACATAAAGGCAGAAAGTTTTAAAAAAGTGTTCAATATTACAGTCCTTGTTGTTAAGTGCTCTGCCATGGGCCTGGTGGCAGACATGACTCCCCTTCGCTGCATTGCTGCCAGAACAAAAGTCCTCACTCTTCAGCACCATTTTGCCTTCACCGGCACCCTTGCCGGACCTCGCCAAAGCAGATGCCACTGATATCGCCAGGTACCACATTGGTCCAAACTCTAAACCGCTGCAGGCTCTTGTCCGCTTCAAGCCCACCTTGGCGATACAGCCACTGCTGGTGCCGCCAGGTCTTGGTACTGGGCCCAAACTTGCCTCTGCTGCTGCCTCCATGAAACCATGCAGCCTAGTGTCTGGACAACTGAAGGGATGACCACCAAAAGGTGCAGCAATTGAAACTGGGACTGCATCAGAAGTCAGAAGTGGAGGAGCACAAATTTCTGAGGGTCTTGAGGCTCAAAAAGATTATAGAGGGAACGACAAGGCCATGAAAACAAAGATGATTTTTTGGTTGACCAGGATCCAATATAAGTCAGCAAGCACAAGCCTGAGAGGGGAATGAGATTGGCCGTCAGTTAAGAAATGAGCAGAGTTTTGATCAACCCTCAGGTTTACGGGAGTTTAGAATGTGGGAGATGAGCCGGAGGTGCACTGGAATAGTCCTACAGTTGTTTATATGTTTTAATATTAAAAGAGCCTTAATGGAAATAAATTTAATAGATTATCTCTTGGATTAGCAAAGTAAGATTTTCTCTTAGCCTCAACAACATGTGCATAATTTCAGCTAAAATTTAAAAGAAACAAGGATTTGAATGTCACGTTGGGAATGATGAACTAAACTGCTTCTTCACTGTTGTGTTTACTCAACGAGTGAATTTGACTAAAGACAAGTTTATATTTTTCTGCATACAGGAAATTGCAGCATTTATTTCTGCATTGCCTTGAGTTAATTCCCCATTTTCCAATATAGACAAGGTAGACCACTGACGGCTAATTCACCTTTGTAATATATGCCAACTGTATTTTAAACATTGTGTTATAACATGTCAAATTTTGAAATTTATGAATGAAGGTCTGTGTTAAGACTTGATTCACAGAAAATAATGAGAATGACAGGTTTCACTCTGCTGCTTGACTGAACCAGTTGAAATGAGCATCGACATTCCACATTCCTTATGGTAACATATTTTACAGAAATAGGGGTTTCATCAAATGGAACATCCAGATTTACTCAAACCTTTAGTTCTACAGTTTGTCTGCAAGGTAGATATCTGTTCACAAGGTCTTTATTAGACTTTAGAAAAAGCGGTGGCAGAAACCATTTTTGCATTAAAAAATCTCAAAAATAAAATTAATTTGAACACATTTTGGGAAGGTGCAAGATTAACCCAAGCCACCTGCCCAACATGTCTTGGTATAACGTGCTGAAACTGAACATTACCCCCTACCTACGATAATTAATCATCAATACATCACAAGTTCAATGACAGCATATAAAGATCAATGGCAAAAATGACTGAAACCAGACCGTGACAATAAAGAATGTGAAGAGCCTAATTTTCCTCACACTTTGGTGTGGTTCTGCAGATTTCTCAGTTACTGTGAATGAATAGCTACAATAGCAGAATGATACATCACCTGAGGAGCCCCTGCAACCCATAATGTCCATGCTGCCTCTTGTGTAGAGGTAGCCACTTAATCCTTGTCTTGGTATTATTTTCTTCTCTGTAAGCCTATAAATGGTTCCCCTTCAACATTTTATCCAGTCTTCTTTTCATAAGATGTCACCAATGAAATTGTTCACCACCCTTTCAGGCACCATATTGCAGAAAAACAATAACTCTATTAATAAATAGTTTTCTGAGGTCACTGCAAATTTTTTGCCAATTTCCTTAAACATATGTTGTCTGGTTACTGACCTGTCACTGGAAACAGTCCCTCCTCAGTTACTCTATTGCCTCTCCTCATTCTTCAGATCAAAACATTCCTGTCATTCCTTTGTTCTTTCTGCTAACCTGTGGAGACTGAGTCGACGAAAACACTGAAGGCAAGGGACTTTGTGAACCAGACAGCTTTTTATGGCAACTGATGGTAATTTCATCATCACGCACCAAGACTAGCTTTCAATTCCAGATTTAAGAGAATTTACACTGTGATTCAAACCCATGTCTCCACAGTATTAGCCTGGAATTCTGAATTACTAGCCCAATAGCATCACCACTATGCCACCATCTCCCTTTTAGTACTTGGGATTTGAATGGCTATTTGTTACAAATAAATAGTTTCTAAAGGTCAAGTGACCATTGCTGGACTGCCATACGTCAAGAATGCCTGTTCAACAAGAGCAGACTGTAAATCAAATTCTGAAGGAGTACTAAAACCAGCTATTAGGAAATAACAGGAACCCTGTTCTGTGAAGGAGATGATACATGCACCAAGACATAGCAGCATGGGGCAGCTGGAACTTCTTCAGTACAAGAAATCTTTTTGCCTTCTTACTGGTCTCTGCTTTGAGGCATCACCTTCTTTAAAGACCTATGGAAGTTAGCTAAGTTATTTCCTCTCATCAGCTGTTGAAAGTTGTGACATTTAATGAACAAGTCAGCGATCACTATAAACTTGAACCAGTCACACTGTGCCTCCTGCAAACAAGCGTAAGTACGTGGAGAAGAGAGATCAAGAAATAATGTTTGATCAAAAAAAAAGACAGAATCACTTCAGTAAACCCTGTAGACAGGGACACAGACTGGAAAACAGTCCATTTGTTCTGCCCAGAACACCCGGGTTTTTTTTGTGCCTTTCCATCCATGTGTAGAGGGAAGTGGGTTAGAGTTTTAAATAGTGAAATGACACGCTGACTGTTCATTATTGCTTATCTGTAGCTGCAACCTATTTTGGGTTTAGTTAACTCAGTTGGCTGGACGGTCAGTTTGCGATGTGGAGTAATGCAGCTTGGGTTCAATTCCTGCATTGACCAAAGCTATCATGAAGGACCCTCTTTCTCAACCCCTCCCCTCGCCTGAGGTGCGGTGACCCTCAGGTTAAATCACTACCAGTCATCTCTCTGTAATGAGACAGCGGCCTATTGTTTTGTATGAATGTGATCGCTTGACCTTTAGAACCTAGCTTTTTGAAACAAATAGCAATTCAAATCCCAAGTGCAAAAATCTGATCAGTGCTTCATCAAACTGAGTCTAAATGTCAGGTAAATGGGGGCATTTTGTGTACTTGTAAAAAATCTTTAACTTATCTGATAGCAGGAGTAATGGAGCTTGATTCCCAGTGCTCTACCCTGGTAAGGCATAAAACTTGATAGTGCATCCAGTTATACAAATTTGGATAAAATTTTGATTGCAGTCACAGATTATGATTGGGGTTTGCAGCTTACTTATAATTAAAAGGAATGATTGATACAAGTTGGGTTATTTATAGCAGCTCATTTATCTGCCATTTTAAGTCCTTTTATGTTTGCACTGTTCATCAACGTGAACTGGACAATTGAACTATTTCCACACTTTTTTTTGCACTAAGTCAAGTCATCCTTTTGTGTGCAATAGCGAATTGGTTTTACTTTTCAATTGGTTTGGATACTAATTGGTGTAGAGGACCACATATTTCTTGGACTGTAAACTGGAACATGGAAGTTAATACATTGCTGTAAGTACTAGTAAGTTTTTATACAATTTGAAGATCAAGTGGGGCTTTGTGGCAGACACTTCACCTACATAAGTTTATTACTTTTCAGAGCAGTGAGGGGGATACTTTCAGTGTGGCACTGGAACTCTGAATCCAAGAAAAAACAGTTACTACAGCCTTTCGGATTTGCTTTTTAAAGAACAGTTGCACAGACTTGCGAGGCAGAGCACTCAGACACCCAGCGTACTGCCCCTCTCTCCCCTCCGAGTGAAAAACAGACCAAGAAACCCAGAGGCTCAATAGAAAGGATTCCAATACAAGACCCAGGTCCATCCAGCAGCTAGTGAATCATAGATCAATCATTACTGTATGGACAATTTTGTGTCATCATTGCTGAAGAACTGAGAGAAATTTATCCCCTACCTCCTTGTGGTAGGAAGTTTGATTTACAGAATTGGTTTCTCCTTGGCTATATTTTTCCCAAACCATCTGTTTTATCTGTCTTATTCATGAATGAATGAACAAATGAATGAATGAATGCAATCATGTTTGAGTTTTAAAGAAGGTATGGTTTAAGTTACATAACAGTAAATTAGTATTTTGTTGCCGTTTGTTAAAGAAGCAGCTTGTTTACAATAGTGTTATTTTCCTGTTAATGGCGCAAAGCTGGCATGAATTACTTCCATCCTGAATAACAGTCAGTCGAGAAAATCAATCATCTCGGTGGTTTAATATTTGTGACAGCTTGTGCAATAGCTGGTCTATGTACACACAATTCCCAACGGAACCGTGACAGATTCATTTTGAGTGGGCTTTCAAATAAAAACCATTCATTTTTACAAAATGGCTAGAAGGACAAGGTAGTTTAGCAATAAACTTAGCTGAGAGAAGTGGGGGCTCTCTTCTTGTAGCAAAGGAGAGTGGGGTGAGATCTGGTGGAAATGCACAAAGATTGCGTTTAGATAAGGTAGGCAAAGGAAAGCTGTTTTTATTAGCTGATGGCACAAGGGCTAAGACACAGCTTTAAAGGTTCTGGGTGAGAGATACAAGGTAATGAGAGTAACAGCTTTTTGTGTTTTGCTCGGTGAGTGCTGATGTGAAACTTGCTGCCTGTAAGGGTAATGGAAACAGAGATGAAAAATATTTTCAAAAGAAGGCTTGACAGTCACTCGAGGGAAATAAACTTGCAGACATATAAGGAAAAGGTGGGTAAATGGGACAGACCAGATGTTCTGAAGAGAACTGGACTGAATGGCCTCCTGTGTCACAATAACTACAACTCAACTGCAAGGAAGTACAATATGGGTGTTTTTCACATTCCCTTGGTCCCTTCCCCCCAAGTGCCAGTGAAAACTTAAGCTCTGTATGGAAATTGTGGGCACTACCCCAGTACAAAGTGCTGAGTGTGTTTGCTATTTTTAAAGTGATTGTTCAAATAAATAATGGCAACAAAGTATAAATCTGTTCACAGTTCTCTCTGGCAAGGACAGATGTATAAAGAACAAAAGTATTTTCTTTATGAATAAAATCTGAAGAAAGGTATTGTTCCACAACCAATGTATTGTAAAAACAAAAGAACATGTTGAAATATGTGTATAATGATTTTGTTGCTGTTGGGTGGGGGTGGAAAATGAGAACATTTAGAAATATGACTGACACATTATTCACACGGAGAAAGTGGATCATGGACAGTTGGAAAGATATCCTAAATAACTACATATGTACTAACTTCACCTTATTTTCATCTGAATCATTTACCAATTCCTGTTCTCTTTTGTTCCCATTTATAAACACACGATTTCTGGCACACAGAACCTGCTTACACAGAATATATAAATTAATACAGAATCCAAAATCAATTTGGACGATGAAATGAAATACATGAACAGAATGGTGTTTGAGGGAGTTGTGGCACAGGTTTTAAACAGAAGGGATAAACCACATTTAAACACACTTAATGGAAATTATCGGGAATGCTTATATTAAGTAGCATTTGCCGAGAGGATCTTATAAATGAAAGTGAATTATGTTGTACACCTCACTTTATTTTCTCTCCAACCCAGCTGAAGGACTCTGTTTGTACTCTCTGAATTCAACTCCCAACAGCCAGAAGCCTACAGCACAAAATGTCCTTTGATTCAGAAATAAATGGTTGAAATTCATCAACTTCTTTTGGAAGGTCAGATTGTACACTAACAACAGAAGTTTTATTCACTTAGAACTGGAAACAAAAAAGTTGTCATTAGAGCAAAACCAGCAATTTCTGGAAAAGCTCAGCAGGTCTGTCAATATCTGTGGAGAGAAATCAGAGTTAACATTTCGGGTTCAGCGATTCTTCCTTCGAATGCTTCTGAGGAAGGGTCACTGGACCCGAAATGTTAACTCTGATTTCTCTCCACAGATACTGAGCTTTTCCAGCAATTTCTGTTTTTGTTTCTGATTTCAGCACTCATGGTTCTTTCGGTTTTTCTTTGTCATAACAGCACTTCTTTTTACCCTGAACAGGAAGATAATCAACGATTGGAAACTTTACTGCTGGCTGCTCTTATCTTACCAGATAAGCTTGCTGCTCTGGGTGACTCTTGAGCTGATGTAGCTTTGGTGCGGCTTTGGTGCTTGCGTTTGCTCGTAGCCGATCGCGTCGTTCGGATGTGCACCTCACTGACCTTGAAGAAAGCCACCATAAAGGGCTGCTTGTCATGAGGCCCATGTTGGCCAATCAGTCCTGCCATTTTGGGGTTGATACCTTGACCTGCAAGAACATGAAATTTGGTGTTTAAAAAAAAAGCATTTAGTCAAAACATTTCCACAATCTGCACAGGCATTCTTAAGTACATATGTGCTAGCTTTATACTCCAAATCACAATGAAAACATTCCAAAGACAATGTAGGGATACAGCGAGGTGATGAGTGAAAGTCCACTTTAAACAGATAAACATTTCCACTACTTGCTAGCTATAACTCACAAGCATAGGAAGCCCTGTAAGGGGCAACTGAACATTCCAGAAGGAAATGCTAGACATCCCAAAATACTTCACATAGTCCCCACTGACCTTCCAGGAGCCTGTTGAACAAACACCAGTGATTGAATCACATTTGTTTACGTTCAGTGCCATTTTAGAAACAGTGTTGCCTTCTGTTATCAATTTCAGTACCTGCCCCGTTGTAAGTTTCTATAAAACGCTTCAAGCACAAGATTTCCGCTTGACAGGTACCTGTCCCCATAAACATTCTTAATGATGTGAGAAACTATCAAACATTAGTCGCTTGCAAGCTGTTTTGCAATTAAACTCTCATTGGCCACTATCACATTTTATTCAGAAATGTATATCTCCCAAAAGTCTTAGTTATTATACCTGACCAAACGTAGTTGTACTTATTGTTATCATGCAATAATCCTTCTTGTTAGCTCAGAACAGCACCTCCTTCGTGGCACTTGGCCAAGAAAAAGGCCTAAGAGAAATAAGCCAGCTATACTTAGAAAATTCAGAGGCCAAGTATAGGAAGCCCTGTAAGGGGCAACTGAACATTCCAGAAGGTAATGCTAGACATCCCAAAATGGTAAGGAAAAATCAATGCGAAATGTTTAAAGACTGGAGGGGTGAGGCAAGGGAGCGTAAAAGTAAGTTTGCACCTCTCACAAACAGTATTGCTGTTGGATCAGAGGTTCCACAAGGCATAGCTGCAAGGAAGGTTGAAAGGGCCAGGAAAAAAAATTGAGGCCTTACCAATCTTGTAACCATAGCCTAGACTTGAGAGGGTAGCCACCTGATTGTTTAAAAAAAAAGCCAAACATCCAGCAAGTACAGAGAATAATGCTTGAAAAGCTTGAAAGCAGTACAATTAGTACAGACCAGCCAATAACATAAAGCCTTGAATTCAATGCAGTATTACAAAAAGAGTTTAAAAGTTTGTCACATGAGGGATATACTGCAATATCGTTGCGGTTCAGAGTCCAGCAAGCTCTACAATCAAGTCGAAATACTGTGGCCGACTACAAGAGTATAAACTTAAAGAGCTTAAAGCAATATTACACAAGTTCTGCATCACTTTATTTTTGTGCTTTTAAACACTGGGGTCTGAAATGAGAAAGAACTACTTTAAAAAGAACAGCGTTTGGAAGAGTGGCTGCAGTTTTGAAAGCAGGTAACCCGACAGCAGTGGCATTCAGGACAACTGTTTGAATAAGCAGAATTGAAGCTCAGATCGTAGCCAGGGGAGTGTACTGATGCAGCTCTCATTGGCAACACACAAAGTTGATTTGGTCTGTGGACTAGTGACGATAATTAATGACTTGGTAAGTACAGAAACCTGGTCTGTGCTCTCAGCCTTGATCTGAAAAAAGTCAGGTAAATGGGGGTACTGTGCATATGTAAAAATGATAACATTTGACATGACTCCAGGAATAGCAGGGTTTCATTTACAGCATGATACCCCAAGGGTATCCAGACCAATCAATGATTTGAGGGCAATATACAGATGACGACTCCATGGAAGTGGAATCAGTTCTGAGGAAGGGTCACTGGACCTAAAACATTAACTCTGATTTCTCTCAACAGATGCTGCCAGACCTGCTGAGCTTTTCCAGCAATTTTGGTTTCTCTTTGTGTAGAAGCTGAAGCTTTTTGCCTTGCAGTCATCAGATCTAGGATGTAAGAAACAGACACCGTTTCTGAAATGAAATTAAGATCACTAGCCTGGCTCGAAGTGTAATGCAGTTGAACAAGCTGGAAGTTACATGCTGTTCAGGACGCTGTTTTATGTGGGCAAAAAGGAATTGTACAGACATTGCATCCTTTCCATTAAAAAAAAGGAGACACTCAAATTCTGCTGCATTTCCATGACAACACCCTGGCCAAATCAGAATCTGCCTGCCCATTCAGAGAATTAAAACTAACAGCTGACCGCTCTTGGTGCATCTCCATGATGATGCAACCAATCAGCCCCTTCGTTCATGTTATTAAAAAAGTGTCCATTTTGTGATGTCTTTTTCTTGTGACTTAATTCTGATGAATGCAAGATTAAAAGCTTCAACTTCCTGTCTTGTTTTAGCAATGCTTAAGAGTGTGTTCCAAGAAGAGTGTGGAACATCTAAACTGCGTGCATTTGCAAAGTCAGAGACTTTTGGAGAGCTGGGATAGTGGTAAACGTAATATTGTTGTATACATTATCGCATAATGAGTTAACAATAGGGAAAAAGCTTGGAGAGAGGATATGTGTTGTCTAATGCAAAGGTTGTGAAGGGGATAATGGTCATGTGGCATTGGCTGGACCAATTCTATTGATGTCACAGTCTCTGGGTGGAGACAAGGGTTCTACTCTACATTTGAGGGAGCAGATGTATCTGCACCAACTCCCTAAGGTCCTAGCAATTGTCAGACTAAATGTAATTTTATTTATTGCTATCTTGCAATACATCATCTGGTTATTTAAGAACAGTGCCTCTTCTGAAGGTACTTTACAGCAAGCATTTCCTCTACAGTTAATCAATTAGGCCTAAGACAAAGCAAAGACAAAAACAAAGAACTGGTGGCAGCAAACTACCTCAAAACAACCCTGACCCAGCGTCACACAACTGGCAAATAGCACAAGGTACCAGCTGAGCTGTCATCTGGGAAAACAACCACAGTAGACAAGGCCTACTGGTAAGTAGTTTCACTGAAATGCTGAAAAGTTTTAGCAAGGAAGAAACTGGAAAAATGTTTCCTCGGCTGGGAAATCTAGAACCAGGCTCACAGACTCAGGAGAAGGGCAAGAGGCCATTTAGCATGGAGATGATCAGAAACTTCCTCACTCAAAGGGTTGTGGAGCACATTCAAGAGTCAGACAGATCGATTTGTGAATGCTTACTGTATCAAGGTAGTGTGGAGATATTCCAAGGAGGAAGTGAATGAGAGAGGCGGCCTACAGGGCAGAGGACCTACAACTTCTCCTTGACTTTCATGTATTCCTATGTTGCTGAATGTCAGAGTTTATTTGATAATGCTCCTGATAAAAATGTTAGACTGTTTCCTCTGCTGCAGGTGCTGAAAAAAAGGCAAGTTACTGTTTTACATGGATCTTTGGAACTTTGTAAATAATGCAATACAGGAAAGACATTGCAAACTCAGGGAGGTGAGCAGAGTAGGTTACACAGTCAACCTGTGAATGATATGAGCATTTCGGGTGATGATGCCCTTCAGATTCACCCCTTTATTCTGTAATGCACCCAACTGGAGACTTCAACTTATGGGATAACGTTCAGCATGGTTGGATGGAAGGGTCTGTTTCCGTGCTATATGACTCTGACTATTGGGCAGCAACAGTTACGTAGCAAAAGAAAAACATTAATAGTTTGTTTTAGTGACATGTTTCCGATCATGAAATCCTGCTGTATGATGCAACACTGCTCCATACAATGGAATTATAGAATAAATCTAGATAAGTCTGACAGAAGTCAAACAAAAGTCACTGTTATTCAACTTTTTTCCATCAAGCCAAAATTCAAAAATAAATTCGTCAGATCCACTTTTCAGGGCAGGGCACGGGCAGGGCTCACAGTTGGACATAAATTGGATGATGGAATAACTATTTATGGAAAGCTCCCTTCTATCCAGGAGCCTGACTGACATGGGTTTTCCAACATAGTTCTGTTTCCTTATTTGGCCCAGAAGAATAAAATTAGGTATTTAACTCAAAAGCAAAACAATTATACTTCTGGAATTCTGGAGTTCCACAAGAAATAGTGACAGGTTAATTCCAATAAAGTTTTTTTTATATAATAAAGGAACTGTGTCTAGACATAGATGATGTGGCAAAAAAATAACAAGGAAAACATTTAACTCCCTTTAAACAAATCTGACTAACTCATTACACATTGAAGCATGGATTAATTCACATCTTTGCTTTTATTCCAATGTGTGATCTCAGAGATGTGAGAAATCTCCTTCTACAAAATGTAACTTTTACGTTAAAATACTTCGGTCCTTTTAAAACACCCAGAAGTATTATTGCACACTGCCTCTGATTGGTCAATTTGCAGCATCTGAATGATCTCTTCAGCCAATTAGGTCCCAGGGACAGATTTGTAATGCAAGGCATGCGACTTGCATGCTTTTTAATTATCAATTATTTTAGAGATTGGATATTGAACAAGAGTCATGAGAGATTTAACAATTAATTCATAAATATTCCTGTAGTCACAGTCATTTATCAGCATCTGTGGGAAAAAAAGTTAACGTTTTGAGCCCAGTGAAGGAGAGTCACTGGACACAGGTATCGCCAGACCTGCTAAATTTCTCCAGCAATTCTGTTTTTGTTACTGTAAAGGAGTATTGTTGGGGTTAATGAAGTTGTATTTTACCGTATTCTGAAAACTTTAAATTGAGTTACAGCTTGGTTCTTTCATTTTTTTTTCTTCAATTCTTTTGCATAATAAACTTCCACTTCACTGTGAAAGCCAAATCTACGTCAATAACAGTTTGTGTTTCAGTGAAAGAACACTTTGTTAAAACCAAAACAAAAATCTATCAAGCCAGGTTTCAGTCTGGGATCTGACTCGTCTAGTATAAACAGCACCTGGGGTCATAACAGATTACAAAAGTGTCTCAAATTTGGTGGTTCAGTGGTTAGCACTGCTGCCTCACAGCATCTGGGACCTCTGTTCGATTTGACCCTTGGGTGACTGTCTGTGTGGAGTTTGCACATTCTCCCCATGTCTGCGTGGTTTTCCTCCGGGTGCTCTGGTTTCCTCTCACAGTCCAAAGATACGCAGGTTGGGTGGATTGGCCATGGGCAATGAAGAGTTACAGGGTTAGGGTAGGGACTTTGGACTAGGTGGGGTGCTCTGAGGGTTGGTGTGAACTTGATGGGCTGAATGGCCTGCTTCCACACTGTAGGGATTCTGTCAGTCAGTTATTCAACCCATTATGCTGTTTAATGACCAGTTGTTTTCTACTGAGAAAAAAAAAGAAAATCTCAAACATATCCAAAAGCCTGTTTTGACAAACACCAATCTTCAGTGAAGACTAATGTTTCCCTCATCTGGTCGACTGATATCCTGATGGTGAAAGCCCAGAGAAAGAGGGAGCACGAGAGATGAAAATGGAAGAGAGATGAAGCAAGAGTAAAGAGAGGGTGAAACAAACATTTACAATTAGATCATCTTACATGTTGACAAGGGAATTTAGTGAAGTCGTTTCCAAAATAACCTCATCAGAAAATACTTTCAGTGGCCAAGGTTGCCCTGCAAATTTTCTAGTCTTAGACATCTGTTCAGTTCAAATCACACTCAAATCTGGTCACTTTGGGACCACTGCACAGTCTGAGGGCCCTATGAAAACAAGGCCGCCTTTTGTTTTTCCTCAAGTGGATATCAAAGTGCCCACAGCATTATTTGTAAAGAAGGGGGAGCTATAACAGCATGCCAACTAGCCCAGCAACATCACTGAAGTGATTCTGCCACCATAAATTACACTCAGGGACTTTACTACAAAAGCACTTAATTGGCTGCAAAGCTTTTGGAACATCACAAAAGATGTTTGCTCGTTGTTTCTCAGAACCACAAATTCTGGGTAGAATTATGCCCATGACCCAATTACAGCTGTTAACAGCATCAACTTGCAGTTTCATACACCAGCATTTTCCACCTGATGGTACCTAAAGATTGCAAGTAATGAAAAATAAAAAAAATTAAGTAATTCAAAAAACTTCATTTCGCATTTTCAATGAATCCCAAAGAAAACAAACTGATGAATTTTCTAATATTATACATTTCTTTGAAGAATAGTTTGTCTGGTTGGTCAAATGTCAGACACACTGGACGCCCAGAATGTGATTGGTCAGAGATTTCCCGTTGATTTGTACTGGTACTTATTGATTTTATTTGTATTTTTAATTAATGAAGGCTCCTTCCAGAGAAAAAGATCAACCTCACAATTTGCTTACATCAGTGCTAGACATCTAGGCAGCTATGAGGTGGAAATTAAGCACGTTCTGCAGAATCTTTGGAATTATTTAGCTCCACAAGTGCTGCAAGATAACAATCAACTTTTTGGAAAAAAAAAGTGGGATGTGGCCATTGCTCACTGGGCCAGCATTTAATACCCAACAATTAGTTTCCCCAGAGGTGGTAGTAAGCTGTCATTTTGAACTGTTGCTGTCCCTTCTGATGTAGGTACACCTACAATGTTATTAGGGAGGGAGTCCCAGGATTTTGACCCAGCTACAGCAAGAGATCAGCAATATGTTTCTAAATCAGCATGGTAAGTGGAGGGAAACTTGCAAAGAGTAGCACATTCCCTCTTATCTGCTATCATTGTCCTTCTAGGTGTTTGTAGTTGTGGGATAGGAATGTCCTGTCTGAGGGGCCTTGGTGAATTCCTGCAGTGGGTCTTTGCAAATGGAGTACACTACGACTACTAAGCTTCAGTGAGGGAGGGAGTGGCAGTTTGCGGATGATGTGCCAGTCGAGCGGGCTACTTTCTTCTGGATGGGGTCAAGCTTCATGAGTGTTATTGGAGCAGCATTCATCCAAGCAAGTGGGAGGCATTCCAACACACCGTTGTCTTCTGACTTGTAGATGGTGGACAGGCTTTGGGGAATCAGCTATTCACTGCAGGGTTCCTAGCCTCTGACACCCTGTTGTAGCTATAGTATTCATATACTTAATCTAGTTCAATTTCTAGTCCATGTTAAGCCCCAGGATGCTGAGA
Organism: Rhincodon typus; assembly: GCF_021869965.1. Classification (NCBI taxonomy): domain Eukaryota; kingdom Metazoa; phylum Chordata; class Chondrichthyes; order Orectolobiformes; family Rhincodontidae; genus Rhincodon; species Rhincodon typus. The sequence goes on from NC_063335.1 coordinate 43,573,696, forward strand.
GTGGGGGATTCAGTTCGATATGCTTCAGCTTTATCTTTTGCACTGATGTGCTAAGCTTCTCCATTACCGCAAATGGGAGTGATTTGTGGTGCCACCTCCTCCAATGATTTGTTTCACTGTCCATCATTCTGGATATGGCAGGACTGCAGAGTGGAGATCTGATCAGTTGGTTGTGGAATTTCTTAGCTACATCTATCACTTGGTGCTTGTGCTGTCTGGCGTGCAAGTAGTCCTGTATTACAGCTTCACCAGCTCGATGCCTCACTTGTAGGTACACCTGGTGGTGCTCCTGACATGCCCTCCTAGACTCCTCATTGAACTTGGGTTGATCCCTTGGCTTGGTGTGAATTGATAAAAAGGGGCATATGCTGGAAAAAGTGGTTGCAGTTTGTGCTCAAATATAATTTTGTTCCTGCTGATGGCACACGGCACCTCACGATACCCAGTCGAGTTGCTAGATCAGTTCAAAGTCCGGCACGTTTAGCATGGCGATCATGCCACTCAACACCATGGATGGCATCCTCAACGTGAAGACATGATTTCATCAGCACAAGGATTGTACACTGTCACTCTTACTGATACTGTCACAGACAGATGCATCTGTGACAGGCAGATTAGAGAGAATGAATTCAATTAATGTTTTGCCTCTTGTTTGTTTCTTCACACCGTATCACTTTCTAAGTCTAGCAGCTATGATGTTTGGTACTTAAATAGTACTGGGACGACTGACCCACTTTAGGTGATGGACATTCCACTGAGTGTGGAGTGGACAGTATAATGGTAAATCAGTTGGTGATTTCCTTGCCCATGTTTGACCTGATGCCATTAGACTCATGGAGTGCAGAGTCAATGTTGAGGTTTCCCAAGGCAACTCTCTCTCAACTGAATACCTCTGTATCTGGGACAAAGACAATGTCAGGCTGTTATTTACCAATTTTGGCACTGGCCCCGAGATATTAGTTCAGAGTACTTTTCAGGGTTGATCAGACTGAGTTTACCTTTGTTGCTTCCAGTGCCGAAAAGTTGATGCCAGGAAGTTCATTTGGTTTCATTCCTTTGATTTGAGATTATTGAACAGTTGATGCAACTGATCGGCTTGGTAGGCCATTTCAGAGAGCAGTTAAGTGTCAACTTCGGAAATTGCTCGCGACACTCGGCAGGTCTGGCAGCATCCGTGGGGAAAGCAGAGTTAACATCTCAAGTCTGGTTTTGAGAGTTCTGATGAAGAGTCACCAGGCTCAAAAGATTAACTCTTCTTTCTCTCCATAGATGCGGTCAGACTTGAAGATGACCACTGCACAATCCTTGTGCTGCCAGTTTCACCAGCAATTTCTCTGTTTTAGATCTCCAGCTCTTTGTTTTATTTATGAGTCAACATTGCTGTGGGTCTGGAGTCACAAACAGGCCACATCAGGTAGGATGGCAGTTTCCCTTCCATAAAGCCCACCAGTTAATTAAATGTGATTTTATGACAATTGACAATTTGAATTCCACCATCTGCTTTGGTGGGATTTGAACCCAGGGCTCCCAGTCTGTGGATTACCAGCCCAGCACAATACCATCATGCCATCTCCACCCTACTAGCTGAATTAAAATTGCATGCTGGCTTAATGAATGTTGTTCACCCAACTTCAAGGGAACATATTTCTTGCACGTGGAAGGCAGCACTGTTCAAAGATGGACAAAGAAAAGGCAAAGACGACACAGTATTTACAAAAATGAGCACAGAAGAAACTTACAAGCAATACCGAATATGCATGTACTTGCATAGAATTCAGAGCACACAGACAGGCTATTCTGAACAAATATTTTCCCTATGATCCTCCTCCAATACGATATCAAACCTGACTAACAAAAGCTTCTGCCCCCTTCTCCCCGATTTTGTTTCCCATTAACTATTCCCTGCAGTAGTGAGACCCACATTCCACTCTCCAGACTTTCATACCAGTGACTAATAGATATTTAGAAGATCCATCTCTAGTCTCCCCTACAAGTGTAAACATTCTCTCTACATATACTCTTATCAAAACCTTTCCTTCTAATTTCCTCTCCTACAGTGCAGTGGAGGGTAGTCTCAGTGTGAAAATGTTCCACAGGAACTGCCCTTGAGCATATCAAAAAGCTTCAGTGCCGCATTGACCAGAGGTTTGTTTCATTTCATAAAATTACATTTTTTATGAAAGATTTTGGATGTAAAATCTTGTTGGGAATACTAAAAAGTTGAACTTTTCAGCACCTGTCCATAAAAATAACCTTTCTGCCAAAATGAAGGTGCTGCTCTTGCTAATGTAATATTGTTTGGTAGAGTAATGTTAATACCTGGAAATGTTGGTGAGACATTTGATTCCAAACTTCAGTCTCTTTTTTTTTTGTTAGTTTTGCAGAGTCCTCCATTAGGATGCCCCTCAAGCTTCCCTTCTCCAATGAGTTGCAGACTGCCTAGTCTTTCCCAATAGATATTATTCTCATTTTATCAATGCAAAACTAACAAAAAAAAAAGAGACTGAAGTTTGGAATCAAATGTCTCACCAACATTTCCAGGTATTAACATTACTCTACCAAACAATATTAGATTAGCAAGAGCAGCACCTTCATTTTGGCAGAAAGGTTATTTTTATGGACAGGTGCTGAAAAGTTCAACTTTTTAGTATTCCCAACAAGATTTTACATCCAAAATCTTTCATAAAAAATGTAATTTTATGAAATGAAACAAACCTCTGGTCAATGCGGCACTGAAGCTTTTTGATATGCTCAAGGGCAGTTCCTGTGGAACATTTTCACACTGAGACTACCCTCCACTGCACTGTGTGGCACTACCACCATACTGAATGAGATAAGAATTGAATAGATCTGGCAACTTAAAACCAGTCATCCACAAGGCACTGGGGGCCATCAGCATTCAACCAAAAACTCGTCATCACCCAGTATTTGTGAGAACTTTACTTGCCACTATCAGCCCAAATCTGAACATTGTCCAAGTCTTGCTGCACTTGCACATAAGCTGCTCCAGTATTCGAAGAACTGCAAACAGTGTTGAACATTGTGCAATAATCAGCGAACATCCCCACCTCTGATCTTTCGGTGGAAGCAAGATCATTGATGAAGTACTGAAGATGGCTGGGACAAGAACACTCCTGAGAAACGCCTGCAGAGATGTCCTGGAGCTGAGATGACTGACCTCCAACAATCACAACCACCTTCCCATGTGCCAGGTATGACTCCAAACAGAGGAGATTTCCTCCTCCCAGGATTCCTATTGTTCTAGTGGCTCCTGGATATCTTTTTACATTGTTAGTGTCATAAATACACTTCAGAACAGCCCTCTCAAGAATTCTACTCTTTGTAGAATACGGTACGCAGACTATTCACTAGGTGTACTTGCCTAGATGTGCAGCTCCAACAATCAATCACCAAGCTCGACACCACTCAGGACATTTGGTGGCACTCCATCGACCTCCTCAATGTTCACTTGCCCCAACAGCGACACACAGTGGCAGTAGCGTGCATCATCTATAAGATGCACTGCACTGACTCACCCAGGATGCTTTAACAGCACCTTGGAGGCCAACATCCTCTTTCACCTCAAGGGACACGTAGTGCACGTACAGACTGTTCTCCAAAGCCACATGCCATCCTGATTTCGAACTATATCTCCATTCCTTCAATGTCACTAGGTCAAAATAAGTAACTCTATCTGTAACAGCATTTGTGGGCAAACCTCCCTCCATGGACTACAGTGGTTTAAGAAGACAGTTCGTCACTAATTTCAAGGGCAATTATGGATGGGAATTAAATGCTGGCCTAGCCAGCAATATTCACATCCCATGAATAAGTATTTTTAGAAATTATTGTAGCCTGATGAAGTTAAGGGAAGCATAGGTCTGAATATTAAAATCAATAAAGTTTCAGTGGTCGTAATGGATACACTTTTTTAATAAATGGTTTTAATTACTTTGCTACACGTTGAGTTGATTTTACTGTGTCTGCTCTAGACAATTGCTGTTTGAACTGATCCATTGAGAACAACAAGTCATCTTCACTTGAGCTTAACTAGATGGAATTCAACATTGATTCTGAAATAGATACATATATTCAGCAAATTCATTTGCTAATTTTGAGAGATTATTAGCTTCCTTAAGTTGTGAGAGAAGGTAGTGCAGTAACGTTTCTATAACAGGAATGTTGTTCCAATTGCAATATATAGATTAATATGTTCATTTTTGTTTTGTTTCTAAGTGCAATGAAATTGCTACAGAAAGAATCCTTGAGCCCAAAGATGGAGCATGGAGCGTGGAGCATGAAACAGAAGCAACTGTGGAAAATTTGAGTTTTGTGAATTTAACCATATGCTTCAAACAGATTTTTCGCATGCCTGTCGCACCTTATGAAAGTTGCTTGTGCAAAAAGCATCATATGATAGCACTAGAGCAGCAGACAACTAAAGGAAACACGAAAGGGTCTAGCAAGACTATCCAAAGAGAACGTCCAACTTACTGAGTCTTCTAATCCTTCCTCTTAGGTGAGGGCCAGCAGTTCTACGCTTGGCATGCAGCCAGCTACAGTAAACTGATGTTTCAGTAAACAGCCACAGTGGCACAGGTTCCATACAATGTCAAACTGGTGATTGAGCTACTTACCCTGAAACAGGCGAGAGAACATCCCTGTCACTCTCCAGATCTCATTCCCTCTAACTTAAAGCAAAAAAAAATTAAAGCACTGGAAGCCAAGTAGTAAAATGTTAATTGAGATTTCAGCTTCCTGGATGTTCTCACATTAATCATTCCAATCTCCACATGTCAAAGCATATTTTATATACACAGAGTTTTAAATATAATGGGTGAACAGACATCAGCAGACATTCTGTGGCAATGTGCCCGGAGAGAACTATTTTCCAAATACCAAGTTGTTAACCACAGAATGTAGAAAGTATTCAGAACTGCTGATAAGATAAATTCTGTTTCCACGCTTTTTGCTGTTGAATTATATAATCTTGTTATTTAATCTCCCCTTAGTTTCTGCTCCAATGTCTTCACATTTGCTTCTTCCATACACCCACCTCCCATTTTTACTGGCTTAAAAATGGTTATATTTCTACTTTCAGATCTAATGTAAAAGTCATTGACCTTAAATGTTAACTACGTTTCTCTCCATAGACATTGCCTCACTGACTGAATGCGTCCAACATTTTTGATTCTTATTTCTGTTTGCACTGCACTGCATTTTAACTGATATTTTGGCAGTTGAATTCCACAATTGCCAAATTTCCATATTAGTGATCATATACGAATAGCTTCAATTAGCAGTATCTTCAATTAGTATCTGATGAAGCCGATTAAGTGATTTTCGGCATAAACCAGAAACAGTACTTGACCTGAGAGCTTTATAACAAAGTGGACGACAGACAAACACCAAATAGGACAAATACCATACCCAGATAAAATATTTGTAAATACCTTCTGAAGAAAATCAAAGACCTGAATTCTCAAAGAGAACTCCACACATTGGTTTTAAATGTGAGAACGTGAGATTGGACAATGGCTTCAGGAGAAGCCACTGTCAAACGTGCTCTATGATCAGATACACAGTAGAATCAACGATAGTGCCACGGACCCTGACTGTTGTCAAACGTCATTGTTCTGAAAAAGCTAATGCAAAGAAGTTGCATGAAGCATCACCCAATCTAATGTCTCTGTCTTAGACAGAGAATCAGTCAGCCTAGCATGAGGTTCCAAAGACAGAGACATCTCATCTGACTCAATAATAAGTAATCATGTCTAACTTGTCAATGTAACATTTACCTATTGTCATCATGCAAATAAGTTGCTTTTTTTCACGCAAGGCAAGTGCCTCTTCTTGTAACAACTGACCAGTAGTCTGTTCTCTACCTTTGGAATTGGACATGCTCTTCGATTCAGCACTGCAAGGAGTGGGAGCAGTACTATGCCCCAAACACCAGCTGTCAGTGGTTGGTAACCCAAAGCATGTCAAATACAACACTGAACAGTCAAGGTTGGTTCACTCAACTGTCCCCATGGCTACCAAAAAAGGATGTCAAGAAGAGATAACACGTTAGTTTGGACAAGTTCCAATAGAATCTCTCGAGAACATCCCTAAATGCAGAAAAGAATCAGAGGGATCACATTATAGATTGCTGAGGACTTAACGGAAATATAGAGGAAGAATCACTAGTTAAATTAGAAGCATGGGTCAATAAAATTAGAATTGTCAGCAATAACTCACTCACTTCCCCAAACAGATGAAGGTAGGAAGAATGTTTCCAGTGTATGTTTTGTCACTTCAACGAGAAATGCAGCATTACTTAACATAGTTCCAGGCGATGAGCTAAGTAAGTAATTTAAAAGCTAAGAGGCATAAGGAACTGCAGTAGAAATTCTGTAGCCTCATTATAATGCCACACTATTCTGATCACAATACAACTCCAACCTGGTACATTTTGAGCATTGGTCCTTGCTCTTGTATGCTTTACCTCACACTGCAGACCCAAAGATTCTGTTTTCCTTTTTAAAGGCATTCACTCCATCGTCGAGGCAGATAAATACATGATCAAACTTAAGCTCTGGAATATCAGTCCTACACCTTTCCATCCCTCTAATTCATTTGCCTCATTTAGTAAGCTTCTTAAAAACTCTTTGACCACGCTTCTGGTCAAATATCTGATCTGATTAAATATCATATGCGGTTCAATCACACCTTGCGTTATAATGTGCCCGCACAACATCCCATCATGATTTATTACATTAAGGTGATACACAAATATAAATTGTTGTTGGTACATACCTGTACTGTCATCTTTACTGAATACATCCACACTCCGGTCTCACTGCTTCTCCTTTCCACTTAATCTTCTCTAGAATATAAAATTCTATCCTGTTCACGACTGTTGAAGCTGAAGCCATCATCATTTTTTTCAAGATGATGTTAAGTCAGTGGTTCCCAAACCGTGGGTCACAACCCTGGATGGAGTCAGAGGTCACATGTGGGGTCATGAACTCCCCCTCCTTCAAGGCAGCTAACAGAGGAGGCTGCTCTGCTTAGGTCAGAAGTGGTGGGATAGCCCCTGGTCCACTGGAGTATTTTGGCCAAACAGCAAGGCACGGAGGCAGCACGGTGGCTCCAGTGGTTAGCACCGCTACCTCACAGCGCCAGGGACCCAGGTTCGATTCCACCCTCGGGTGACTGTGTGTGGAGTTTGCACATTCACCCCATGTCTGCATGGGTTTCCTCCCACAGTCCAAAGATGTGCATATTAGGTGGATTGGCCATGAAAAATTGCCCATAGTGTTCAGCGATGTGTAGATTAGGGGGATGGGTCTGGGGGGGGATGATCTGAGAGTCAGTGTGGACTTGTTGGGCCAAAGGGCCTGCTTCCATGCTGTAGGTATTCTATGATGGTGAGATCAAAGTAATCTTTAACTACAGAAAACATTTTCAGTGGCAGGTTCTAGTGGTCACAGGGTGTTAGATGATAAGACCACAGTGGGATTTATGTTGACACCAGAGGTTAAAGACTGGTCAGAGACCCCTAGTAAACATCTTTGTCAGAATATTAATTGAAGTTGCACATCACAAAACTCTTAATACAATGAATACTAGCTCCCCCATATAGGAACACACCCAATTTGCGCCCATTTATCTTAATTAACATGTAACACCATCCGTTCACAAGCACAATTTGGCCTTGGGATCTTTGCCAGACAGTACAAGATGATAAAAGATGTTCATGTGCAGACTGGGTGGGTGAAGAGATTGAATAGATACAGCCCAGGGCAGGAGAAACAGAGGTCACATGACTGAACTGGGAATGCATGAAAATGTACATGAGTGGAGATGGTAGAGGTGATGGAAGATGAGAGAGAAGGGGGTGGGGGCCAATGGGTCGCAAGGTGTGTGTGTGTCTGTGTGAGTTTGTGATGTGTGTATGCGCATGTGTGTAGAAAGGGGCTTCACTGAATTTTCCATCAGCACAGATGGTGGACAGATTGAACCAAGCCTGTGTGAGCACATCTGAAAACCTTCCTACAGGTTACATCAAAAATACAGATTTTCATAGTTATAGGCTGCACAAGTTGATCAACGATGTTCAAATTTTAGTTACAATATACAGTTGTTACTGGATAGTTTTATATTTGCTTACTTTTGCTGGCATGTTGATTTACGATGGGGTTACATTGGAAACTAGATTGGCAACCAAGTCAGAGACAGAGAGAGAGGGATAAGAAAAGCTATGGCATGTCAGTAAGATAGTGAGAAGGAATAAGTGGCTCAGGCTGGAGGGGGTGGAGGAAAGAGACAGCCAGAGACCAAGTTAGCCCCACAATCAATTTTATGCTTTAACTTGCTATCGCATATCAAGATGTTTTCCTCTCTAGTTTTCCTCGTGTGCCAAAGAATCTAGTCTCCGACAATAGCGTGATTGTTAATCTGACCTCCACGTTTGAAACCACCAAAAAGGATTATGCTATAATGAAAAGGATCCAGCATCCCTTTTAACCCCAATTGACAGTGTCAGTGTAGGTCAATTGGCAGCATTTGTATCTCTTAGCTGGAAGGATGGGAATGGAACCTCTGTACCAGGACAGAGGGAGCGTTGTATTAAAAGGCAAAACTTCTTCAGTTGCAATAAAAACACAGCTCCTATGGAATACTCAGATGAGTATTAGATCCCCCACACTGTTTCAAGAACAGAGAAATCTCTTAGTAGCCGGGCCAATATTTCTCTTCAGCCGAAACAAACTAATTATACATATTAACTTTTTTTTTAAAAAAAATATAGTTACTTATGTAAAGCCACTGCATTTCAACTGTTGCTGCACATGCCTAGACAAGACAGTCATTGTAAATCAAATAAATTTGTTCTACAAAGTGAAGATTTGCTGTGAAAAATTCCAGGAAGCACATTTCAATTGCCTGGTGCCAATAGTTTAATTGGGGGGACTAACACTTCCAGCAGGTAATTAAATACAAAATCAGAGCGTCCCATCCCAGTTACAACAATTTCCCTGTAAAAATGGGCAGAACATACGCCACTAAAAGGCAACAAAGAATTCCAGATATTGGTGATCTAACATACAATGTCCTTACAGAGGGAAATCGAGGATTTTAATCCAGTGACAGTGGAGGAAAGGCGATATATTTCCAAGTCACGATGGTGAGTGGCTTGGAGGTGAACTTGAAGTGGTTTTGGAAGGTGCTGTCTGAGGATCTTTCTGCAGGGCATCTTTTAGATTGTTCCCACTGCCGAGGCTGAGTGTTGGGGTGGAGGGAGTGGATGCGGTGCCAATCAAGTGGGCTGCTTTGTCCTGAATGGTATCAAGCTTCTTGAGTGTTGACAGAGTTGCACCCATCCAGGCAAGTGGGGAGTATTCCATCATACTCTTGATTCATGCCATGCAGATAATGGACAGGCGCTAGGGAGTCTGGAGGTGAGTTACTTGCCACAGTATCCCTAGCCTCTGACCTGCTCTTGTAACAACTGTTTCTGGTCAATGGTAACCCTCAGGATGTTGGAAGTGGGGGATTCAGTGATGGTGACACCATTGAATGTCAAGCTGCGATGGTTAGATTGTCTCTTATTGGAAATGGTCATTGCCTGGCATTTGTGTGGCGCGAATGTTACTTGCCACTTGTCTGCCCAAGCCTGGATATTGTCCAGATCTTGTTGCATTTGAACACAAACTGCTTCAGTATCTGAGGAGTCGCAAATGCTGCTGAACATGGGCATGTTCGCTGATGATTGCACAACTTCTGACCTTATGATGGAGGAAAGGTCATTGATGATGCAGTTGAAGATGGTTGGGCCTCGGACACTACCTTGAGGAGCTCCTGCTGAGATGATTGACCTCCAAAAACAACCACCATTTTTTTGTCCTCTTATGAGGAACAGACAGTTGGTCTTTGAGAAATAATTCTGCCTTTGCTTTTCTTTTCAAGCAAACATATTTTTTGGGACCAGCTAGCCCAATCCATGAGGTTTTCCCCAAACTCAACAAGCAGCGCACAGCTCGTAATCAAATTTATGCGAAGCCTTGCCCTGAAAATGGCCCTAATTGGGGTATGTAAAGGCAAGCATTATTCATCTATTTACAAGGTGTGGCTCATAATCTTGGGTGAGGTTGGAGAGGTCAGTTCAACCATGGCAAGTACCAAACCACTTTGGTCTGGCACTGAGTCACAACCTAACCACCATTCCATCGGTGAAGACTCAGAGACACATATTTACTCGCACTGGTCATGCTGATAGAAGAATTGAACTGTTGTGCCAATAGCTTTCGCCAACTTGAAAAGCTTTGTGCCATACATCTGAGAAACTTGGCTGCAAGGTTTCAATCTGGCCACACATTTGGCAGTTGCATGTGGACACGCGGTAAGCATTCTTCCTTGCAGGGAGACCAACTCCGAAACAGATTGGAACCTGGATCCCATGAAGAGGGTTTCTGGAGAGGGGAGTCATCGGAGACATTTCCATAGTGAAACTACAAACCCCAGTCAAGAAGAAAGTGGCTGAACAAGCTAATGCTGGCCTTTGCCGAACGTATGCTGCTTTGGGCCAGTCTTCTGTGGGCAGGTTACTAACATATTCCTGAAATACAGTTACCATTTACACTCCAAAATATTTTAAGGGATTGAACCAAAGGACAGTACGCTTTGGTAACCAGCTACCTGGAGCAAAAAAAAAATGGTTTCTCTTCCTACCAGCTGGGTGGAAACAAGTTATGTTTTAATTCCATGGATCTCGACTAAGCAGAGAGATTAGAAACTGAATCGGTAACCCCTTAAAGATGACAATTTTAGGATCAGGTCTTGCATTCTGTTAAGTTTTCTGTCAATGTCTCCTTACCTCAGGAATGTACTGCTTCTAAGTACACCTAAGAAAGAAACAAGGAAGGAAGTTCTGAAGAAGGGTCACTGGACCTGAACCATTAACTCCTGATTTTTCTCTGCCAGATCCAAGATTTTCCAGCAATTTCTGTTTTTGTTTTAAGAAGAAGAAAATGGGGCATGTTCACAACTGAGCATACACACTCAGAGTTCCAATTACAAATAGTAGTCTGTGCATTGTTGCTCACAGGGTGGTATGGTCAGTTGAGACTTCAGTGGGTGGCAATCCTTGCATGTTCACTCATCTCCCCCAGCCTAGGTAAAGTTTTATTTATTTATTCATTCATTTGTGGGACGTGGGCATCGCTGGCTAGCCTGCATAAACCCATCCCTAGCTGCCCTGGAGAAGGTGGTGGTGAGCTGCCTTCTTCAGCCGCTATAGTCCTCCTGCTGTGGGTTGACCCACAATGCCATTAGGGAGGGAATTCCAGGATTTTGACCCAGTGACAGTGAAGGATTGATGATGCATTTCCAAGTCAGGATGGTGAGTGGCTTGGAGGGGAACTTGAAGGTAGTGCTGATCCCGTATATCTGCTGCCCTTGTCCTTCTAGATGGAAGCGGTCGTGGGTTTGGAAGGTGCTGTCTGAGGATCTTTGGTGAATTTCTGCAGTGCATCTTGTAGATAGTACACACTGCTGCTACTGAGCGTCGGAGGTGGAGGGAGTGGATGCTTGTGGATGTAGTGCCAATCAAGTGGGCTGCTTTATCCTGGATGGTGTCAAGCTTTGAGTGTTGTCGGGGCTGCTCTCATTCAGGCAACTGGGGAGTATTCCATCACACTCCTGACTTGTGCCTCGTAGATGGTGGACAGGCTTTGGGAAGTCAGGGGGTGAGTTACTCAACACATTCTTCCTAGCCTCTGACCTGCTCATCTAACCACTGCAATTATGTGGTGAGTCCAGTTGAATTTCTGGTCAATGATAACCCCCAGGATGTTGACAGTGGGGGATTCAGTGATGGTAATACCATTGAATGTCAAGCCATGACGCATTGAAATTGAAAGGCTCCTATAGGTAGCTGAAAGGTGAAGGACAAAACTGCAAGGAGTAGAGAAATGAGCAAATCAATAGCCTATAGTCAGATCATTATTTCTAAATTATTTAATCCAGACCTGGATTGTTGAGAGCATGGGTTCTGGTTCACTACAATTGGGCAAATTAATATAGTTCACCAAACAGAAACATTTTACCTGAACCACTGCAAGTTGATCAGAATCAGAAATTGTATCCCCTCCCCTCCCCTACCCCCACTTTAGCATTGACCATTGTGAAAGATAAAAGCCGATTCCTTTCTTAATTTAGCCCCTTTCCTACTCTGGGCCAGGACCATAAAACTGATCTGGGAGCGCTTGCGGCACAGTGGTAGAGTTCTCACCACTAAACCAGGAGGCCCAGGTTCAAGTCCCATCTGCTCCAGGTGTAATAACATCCCTGAACAGGTTCATTAGAAAATGTTTAAAATTGATCCAGGACCAGGTAGCAGAAGATTACTTCAATCCTTCGTTTTTTGCAATTATCTTGATTAAACTTGCAATGTGTAAAGTTATAAAGTAAACTAAAAGTAGTAGAACTGCACTTGCTAAAAACACTATACTATCAAAAGAAAATATTTCTTCTGCAGCACTATGCATACAGATGGGGGTGGGAGAAAGACAAAGTGAAAGCCGTAAAGTGAAAGACAATTCATTTCTTCCTTCAAAAGGTACATGCGTCCTTCCAATTCCTTGCCTGTGCACAGACTTGAGCACATTTTACTGTTCGCTAAACAACTTTAACAGGCTAAAGTGTTTGTCTTCAAATATGGCCCCACAACCAGCCAAAAAGAAATCAAATCGAAAACACAAAGTACTTTATAAATGGGAATTAAAACACTGTAGAAAATTGCTTGATGAGGCTCAAAATGGGTAGATTTGATGCAAATTAATTCAAAAGTAATAAGTTTCCCAGCTTTGCATTCACATGAAGACTTCGCAATTGATGTAGTAAAGAAAAGCTGGGCAAGATACTTCATTCACACAATAACTAACAACTTCAATAAATATTATTTGAATATTGCTAAAAAGAGAGACGCGATGTCAAAATTTTTCATCTTACTCGTCAGGACAAATGCAAGAATGTCACACTTCAAGCAATCCCAACAACATATACTCCAGTAGGAACTGTTTATTGGTTCACAAGTTGACTTTGATTGACTGAGACGTTTCCATGGAGAAAGCAACAGGGTCTTTTTGAATTATAGCGAAGTCTACAATGCCTTGCTGCTTTCTCCATGGCAACACTTCAGTTGATCTAGACAGATTTTTCAATCAGTACCATTTTCTTCAATGATATAAATTATTGTGATCATCTTAAATTTGACATGAAGTTTTTAAGTTGCAAAGTGTCAGCAACATCCCTCGCTTTTCAGTAATATTCAAGTTCTCTACTAACAAGAAAATTCATTATTTTGTGCAACGATTGAACATTTCATTGTCATGTTTAAATTTGAAACAAGAAATCAGGCAACACGTGGAAGTTGCCCGTAACTTCCGAAGTATCAGAACTACTCATGTCTACCCACCATCAATGGTCTGCACGTGAAGCTGGAGCCCAAGGTTGTGCAGTGGGCTCATCACCCACAGATTGCTTGTCGTGGTGATGTCAAAAACCTGCCAGCCTTCTTCCGAGGCCCAAACCGTCCGACTATCCAACAGGAGCAGATCCGTATTGCTGCAAAGAGACAGAATAGACAGAGTAAATTTTTGAATTTCAAATAAAAAAGGTCCTGAAACAGCTGTTACACTTAATTACAGTCAAGTAAAATGAAAACATGCATTACCAAAAAAAGTTCATTGATGGTCTTAAGCCACAATTAACCACATGCAAGCTAAATAAAAAAATTAAAAAGTCTCATCTATGGCATAATGTCAATTGAGTTATGTATGTGAGCCAAATCATTTTTTCCTAGTTTATCCTAGGTAACAGATTAAGGTACCCAGTACAAAATAAACGGCAGGCACTCCAACCCTGGAAAGTTCAGGAATTTCTCCCAAGAGCTTGCTGGGGGTTCAAGCACAAGCTGACACAGTTTGTAGAAATAGGGTGGAAGTGATGTCATGAAGGAACTAGTCAGTACCTCCTTCCCATCAGTGACCCCATTTACTCCCTCACTGACCTTCCCATCCAGGGTACTGATGGTGGTTAATCCTTCACTGTTGCAGTGACCACTGTCCCTGCTCATGCCCCTCACCACTGTTCCACCAAACCCATACCATGTTGAGCTGCCATTGTAGGGTCCGCCAGCAGTTCAAATTTATTCTTGCATCCCTGTCCAGATTTCCTTGCATTTGTGAAAAAGGACTTGGCCAACCACAAATTTTTAGGTGGGCATACATTTGGGGGTCACGATCGGAAGATACAAGCCTTACGCCTTGCACTGCACACAGGCCCTGGAATGGTAGCATACCCATTCTGTTACTAAACTAGTGATCCAGAGACCTGAAATAATGACGTAGCAACAGGAGTTTGAACCTTATCAATCCTGCCAGCGAATTTAAATTCAGTTAATAAGGAGGCTAGAATCTTAAATGCCAGCCATGTAACTACTGGATTTGTAGAAAAAAATCCCATGTTTCAGGGATTGACGTGGCTTCTTACCCACTTTGACCTGTACCTAACACCAGACACGTGATCAACTCTTGATTACTCTCTGAAATGACATAGGATGCTACATGGTGGTTACAAACTCAAAGTGACCTTCACCATAGTGGTTAGAAAAGGCAACTGACTATCACCTGCTCTCAGTACAGAGCAATTGGGGTGGTGCTCAACAAATGCTGGTCTTGCCAGTGACACTTCTTTTTAAAAAAAGCGTTAAGATCTGAGCTGGATTCGGAGGCCACTTGCTTGAGGTTCAGAGTGAAATTAGTTGAGTCTTTTCCAAATGCACAATGAAAAAAAAGTCGTGCTGTCTTTGGGAATTCCACCAAAAGGGCCCCACTGCCAGTAGACATTACTACAGCTTCTTTAAAATCTGCTTTCAAAGACAGAAAAGGGGTGGAGATTTAATCATTGAAAAGGAAATAGTTGTTCTTAGGGGAGCTTACTGACTGCAGGAAGTAATTAAACCTAGGTGTGGCTGGATCAAGCAGTTAGCACAAATTGTACCATCTCCATGTGCTCAGGTCAGGGATTCAAGGTGAGATAGTATGTGCACAAATTAGAAAGGATGCACAAGATAATATCAATATTGATTACTTTATTACTCAAGTCTGATGGAATCTGTTAACTCTAAAATAATAATGTTGTGAAAGGAACTATATAAATGCAAGTGTTTTGTTTTCAGCACATCAGGAGGAATCCCAGAGAATTGATTTCCTAGATTCAATTCTTGAAAATCAGATTCCATTGTAAAATCAGGGGGACAGACAATGTGGGCAGACACCAGGGAAGGTATTGTTAATTTGTGCCATGATTTCACAGAAGGGAGGGAGTTGATTAAGGAACATTGGTAGATGAACTTTGAAATGTTACTGAAGTGAAGAGGACATTTAAGTTGGGTAGAGAATGACACACTGAGGGTGGAGGCATCACTTGGAAATGCAGAAACAAATTTGGATTAGATTGCAAGACTTTCTCAGAGAATCACCGACTTCTACAACAGATAACTGAAACCTGTGATAAGCAAGTACTCACTGGAGTCCAAACAAATGACAACTGGGTGAGTTCCTGAAAGCCCAGGAACATCAAGGTACAGGAAATAGCTGAAGGGCAGCTATAATCACTAACAGCAATTACTTACTTGGTGAGATCTTGCTGGATTGTCTTTTGGGGTTTGGAAAGGAAAGTGCTATTCTTTTTCCTCCGGGTTGGTTTAAGTTTCTTTCTCTCCTTCAAGAGATGACTAAATTGCAGATTCGAGGCTCAAGCTCTAGAAGGCCTTCCCGACACCTTTGTCTCTGTAGCTCACTTTCCTTTAAGGCTTACTTAAAACCTAGTTCTTTGAATAAGTGCATGGTCATGTGACCAAATGTCTCACATGGTTCCGTGAAACATTTTAGTATGTTACAGGCACTGTTTAAAAAAGTTGTTGTTGGCATGATAAGATTGGAAAGATACAAACCAAAAAACAGACAAATAAATGAAAATGACAGAAGTGGCAGTGGTCTTAGTTTGGCATCATACAGGCTTTAGTCATTCAGTAGCCACAGGACTGGCACTGGATAGTCTGGAAAACCCTGGTAGAACTCAGCAGCCAGTTATGAAACGTGCAGTGTCCTCACATGCACCATAGCTACAGAGGCCTCCTTTATTTTTTTATAAATGAGTTGCAAGGTGTGGTCATTTACCAAACGACTGACCACCCAACCGTAAACAGTCAAAGTGGCACCAGAGATGATGTGTCAGTTGACAGCCAGACAGACGGTCTCTCATTGGGCTGGGTGTTGAAGGAATGGAGAAAGGAGCAGGCCATCCCCATTCTCTTCGCTTATGCCGTGGAAATAATTAACCCAGTCAAGTTTGGTTTCCTGTTGACAATTCCACAGATAGGACCCTCTCCTGTATATCTTTGAAAATTGGGAGCAATGATATCCCTCGGATTTTCTCCAGAAGGTTCATGCTTCACTGTGATGTCTGACATTGGTAGGTCAGATGAGAGACAAACATCATATAGTACTTGCTGGCCTTTTAGGCCCTGTTATTATTCTCAGCTTTTAAATTGCACAACAACCAATTTTATGTTGTTAGAATTTAACTATAGATGTGAAATATTCGCCAGTGAAGCAGAGTCAGCATTAAGCTATGCAATGTCTGTGTACTAACTTCCCAAGTTCAACCTACTGTCAATGACCATATCACAGAGTGGTCCTTTAACATGCAAATTTGTATCATTTTTAACTTGTTGCACTCCAACTTAAAAATAAGTGGCAGCAAAGCATCAGTCCTAAACAAGATAAAGGTTAGCTTATTGCAAAACCCCTGCTCTAAGTTAGTGAAACTGGTTGAGTTATAAGTTAAAAATACTTTCAATCTTTGTATTTATAAGAATGGATAAAAGACTTTTTTGAATAAGTTCAGGCCGGGCTTGCTTGAAGATTAGAGACATAGGCACAGGGACAGACCTTTGTGATCCTGATGCTCAGATACCCAGCAACCTGTCAAGAATTTTTTACTCCAGCAAATAAACAAAATTGCTCTGTAAAGTCTCATGATCATGTTAAAAAGACAATAACTTACTTCACAAAATACATAAAATAATTACATGGTCATGATACAATCAGATCATTTCACCGGAGGTGTTCCGGGTAGGGAAGTACACAATCTACAGTTACTCCTAATGTACAGGAGTTGGATCACCAGAAAATATTGCAGTGATGCAATCATATTGCATGATTAAGATAAGACCAACGAAGATACTGTCTTCATCTCACTCAGATACAGCCTCCAGTTTGTGCAACAGCCAGTGAAGACTGAAATGATTTGAATCAATGGAGTACACTACTATTATGTTCACATTAACTCTGGGGCAACCCTTTGAGAAATAAAAGCAGTAAGCAGCCAACAAAATCTGGATAATAGTTTCTGCTTATACCTGTATTGGGGAAGTTTATTTGTAAGGTAACAACCTGACGACAAGGGAGAAATTCTCTGCTATATTGACTTTTAGAAAAACAAATGGCCACTGCACAGAGACACTCTATTTGGTCCATCATGTACATTCAAACATGTTGCATGTGTGACCAACCTAGACCCGCACTTCTGCCTTTTCCCTGTCGTCCTGCAAATAATAACTTTTGTTCAGATATTTATCTAATTTTCCTTTCGAAGGCATAGATCGACATACTTCCACCACACTCAGGCAGTGCATGCCAGATCCTAACCATTCACTGCATAAAATGTTTTCTTCACATTACTTCTTTCACACACCTTAAAATCAGCAACCTCTTGGTCCTCAATCCTTCCACCAACAAGTACAGATCGTTCCTAATTACTCATCGTTCTGAACATATTTCAAATCTTCCACTTGATTCTTAATTTCTCCAAAGAGAACAACTGCATATTGTCTGCTCTATCCCCAACCTCTAAAACCATTCACTAATCTTTTCTGCACTGTTTAATGCCTTGACAAAAAAAAAAGAGGAGAGTTATACAACTAGGTATGGTATCCTTTGATCTCCAAAAAGCAATCACAAAATTGTGCACAAGTGGAAGTTGTGAAACAGTGGGATTCAGCTAAGACTCAGGAGTAGATAAAACTGGATCAGAACCAGTGCTTGCTTATTGAAGAAGTTACGATGAGAGGTAGGGGTGTCACATTAGATGGTTGCCTCAGGGAAATCAACCATAACTTAGCACCGGAGGCCACCTTTCAGCCTTTGATGTCAGTGCTGCACTTTGAAACAGCAATTGTGTTTAGTCCCAAATCCTGTTTTGACTTACCCCCTCAGTCCTTCACACTAAGCACCCCAACCCTATTTACAGAATCAGCTTCCAAAGTAGAGGACTGACAATGCAATGAAAACATTTTGCCTCATCTCTCAGAGATCTTGCGTCAATGAATTTTAAATTGACAGCCTCTTGGTGCTGACCTACTCTCCAGAGGCAATGGTTTTCTCTATCTACTTTGGCAACAGCCAACATCTTCAGATCCTCAAATTAGGCTGCCTCGTCTCTATCGCAAGGACGACAGGCCAATGTTTCCCAAGTGTGGTGCCTAGAATTGTCCACTTATGATGCCAAGGCATACAAGGCTGTGGGCCAAGTGCTGGAAAATGGAGTTGGAACAGTTAGGTGGCATTTTTCTGTGCTCTGGAGCTTTATGACTCCAGCTCAGGCCTAACCAGTGATTTATCAAGTTCTAGCCACATCATTCTTAATATAAAAACTGTTGACTGTCTGGGCCAGTATTTATTGCCCATCCCCAATTGCCCTGCAGACTGTGGTGATGAGGCCATTCAGCCTATCAAGTCTGCTCCACCATGGGCAGGGTGTGTATCTGTGCGTGCATGCGTAGTATGAGTTACTCAAAGAATTTCCAGTTTCTGACCTGCTGCTGAAGCCAGAAATTTCAAATGGTTTGTCCAATTCAATTTCCAATTCATGGTAATTCCACCCACACCAGGATATTGATTATGGGCAATGATGATGTAATTGGATGTCATGGGGAGATGGTTAGATTCTTTCATATCTGTGGTAGTCGTTGCCTGCCAATTATGTGGTGTGAATGCTACTTGCTACTAGTCATCCCAACGTGAAATATTGTGCAGGTCTTGCTGCATTTGGACATGGATTGCTTTTGTACCGGAGGATTCACAAATGGCGCTGAACATTGTGCAGTCATCTGTTAACATTCCCACTCTAACTTTACGGTGGAGAGAAGTTCATTAACAAACAGCCGATATGATACGACTGTTGAGTGTATGACTATGCCTGGCTTTTACATTGGTCGCTAGATGATAGGAAGGATGGCTTTGCAGAGCCTTTGTCATTTCCACTGCCTTGGTTGAAACAGGGTGGTCTGCATGGGACATGACAAGGTCACTCCAGGATCCTGAAGCCCTTACACAATGGACAGGTTTAGGTGATCGAATTCCAAACATTAAGACTTAAACACTTGAAGCAGAGTCAAAGGTGGAGTAACAACAGTAATGACGGACAAAGGGCCATATTTGAAGGAATTCAGGGATCCTGGAAGATGCTGGGGCAAATTCACCACTAAACAACACTGAATCGAGTTGTAACGAGCCTGCTGTTGCCTTGGGGTAGATCGGCTGACTTGGCACAGAGGAAACACCAAAACTAGGATCTTCCTGAACTGCCTAGGCTAATACAACAGCCAAAATTATAAAAACTTGCACACTCAGCCCAAATAGCTACAGTCTTAATGGCTCAGAGTTAGGTCAATTGGCCGAACAAGCCCATGTTAAAATTTATTAAGTATATTCAACAACTCAACCCACCAAGGCTAGAACTTCTGATGCTGAAGTTAACACGCATTTTAAAATTATGAACAGTTTTGACACCCTGAATCAGAACATATTGATCAGAATCAGAAGCACTTTGGGGAGTCAATGATAAAGGAACCATCAACATAAAGAACACAGGAGAAAAAGACAGTTAAAATAAGTTTCTTTATTCAGTGGCTTATATGAGTGATAAACTTTGACACAGATATTGCAATTTCAAAGAAGAAATTTGGTAAATACTCAAAGCAGACTAAAAATCAAAAGCTAAGAGAAGGAGAACAGGGTAGTAAAGTTAGGCTTGGAATGTTCTAGCAGAGCTAACATGGATATAACCAGCTGAATGGCCTCTTATCACCCTAAATCAATTGAGATTTTAAGCATGTTTACTGTGCAGAGACTATAAACTTGACATGTCCATGCCCAGGAGCACTAACCAAACCACAGGGTACAAATGTATTTGCATGGTGACATGAAAGACTGATCGGATTGACCATTTTTCTCAAGACCTACAGAGTGCCTTTTAAAGCTATAATTAGCTGGGCGTATAACAGACTGGTCAGATGCATGTGATGCAATACCTCGTCCTTTGATTTGGCTTTCAATGCGGGCTAATTTGAAGCTCTGTCATTTCAAAGTTTGTCGCTTGTGGATTTGATTTTTAAAAGCACCTCCAGCATGTACTTTATATACATTGAGTTTAAAATACAATGATTTTTCAGGATTCTCTCCAGAATACACTGATTATCTTAACATTCCAGCCACCAGATTTGGGAGGGGGGGTTAGAAATGAAACTAAACCATCTGAACATAGCTATCCAACATAACTCTTCAGAGGATCTAACAGGGTATATTTTTTTTTGGACATCCCCTCCCCTTCGTGATTTTCTCATCGAGACACTAGTGCTCCTGCATTTCACTGGAGGGAGACTCAGTTTTACTAGTGGAAGACAAAAAGAACACATGATTTAATGCTTAGACAATGCCACCCATTGTGTGTGTTTGGCAACTTACAGGATGTCTATTTGTTTCTCTCCAACTAAGCACGAAATTAGATTATTCATAACCTTTGAAAATATCTTCAGAGTGTATGCATTATATCCATGCCTATTGGATACATGTGTTAATAGAGTACCCAGCAGCAATCTGAGTGACTAAGCTGCCATGCAGAGAACTGTACAGCAAAACCATGCTTCAAACTCTTACAATGGTCAGCTGGAAAACCTCTGAAACCACCCAATCTGTAGTTATGCATGCAATCATTTCACTTATTTAGACTACCCCTTTAAAAAGGAACAGTCTGATTGCTATGATTTCCGAACAATCAAATACTGATTACCTCACAATTACAGTTTACTGAAAAAGGTCAAGGTTAGATTTGCCTTTGAGTAACCTGAAGATAAAAAACAAGCTGAAAGTGATTGTACTGCTGCACTTTTTAAACCATTCAGCAGTCTAATCCAGACAAAAACACAATAAAACATATTATTTTACAAAAGCGTAACTGGAGTGTGGTGCATTACACATTGAATTATAACAAATCACAGCATTTTTTAGCACACGGAACTAAAAACTTAACTGATAGAGATTTAAGCTTGAATCAGATTTAAATTTTATTGACTACACTTAAGGAGCAATCGCTCATTTTAAGGCCTTGTTTGAGACTTCATGTATAGCACAATCGGGTCCAGCAAGCTTAGTCACAGAACTAAACTGGTCTCAAAACAGAAATATAATCTTGCAAAAATATTTTCCATACTGTTATTATTATCTTTTAAGTTACTTTTGTTTCCTTTCCCTTGCACAGTTCTGAATCAAATGGCAGAGGGACCTTTTCCATAGCTTCTTTCAAAAGAATTGCAGGAGAATCTCTCAGAAATCCACAAGCTCAAACTTTTCCTTCACTCGCCTCCCCCAATCACCACTCAACTCCATCCCCTCACACATCTTCATCGGAATTTCAGGTCCTTCAATCTTTCACCGAGACTTCCCCTCGACTGAACGGCAATGTCAGAAAAATTGTCTGGACAACCGTACAATGTACGAGTTTTTTTTAAAATTGCTGTAAAGTTTTAACAAAGAAATTACTAAAAAGGAAACCATTCATGCACCCAGTCCAGGCTATTGAGTAAGCCAGAGCCTCATTTAAAAACATTTAGCAAAAACAAACAAACAGTCATAAATTATTCATTGTTAAAAATTGCAATCATGTCTGTGAATTGTTTTTAAGTTTGTGTGAAGCCTTATTTAGAGGATTAAAACTTTTAGTTACTGCAAGGAGAAGCAAAGAGAAACTCGCGACAATTCTGCCAGCACGTGAGAGAGATGCACAGGTTACTCTCAGTCATGCAGCACGGAAACAGACCCTTTGGTCCAACCAGTCCACAATGATCATGTCTCCCAACTAAACCAGTCCCACTTGCCTGCGCTTGGCCCTTATCTCTCCAAACCTTTCCTATTCATGTGCTTTTCCAAATGTCTTTTGAAATGTTGTTACTGGACCTGCATCCACCACTTCCCTCTGGAAATTTGTTCCACACATGAACCACTGTGTAACAAAACTTGCCCATCATGTCCTTTTTCAAACTTTCTCCTCTCATCTTAAAAATATGCCCCCAAGGTTTGTACTCCCCTACCCTAGGGAAAAGATCCTTGCTATTCACCTTACACTGTAATAAAGGATTCCCAGTTCCCTTCTCCGACATCACACACTTGCAGATATTTGTTTTCCTATCCAAGATTTTTTTTGGATAGCCTGATGAAAATTTTGCCAAATTGCCTGTGCTTTACAACTCTTCGTCGACACTGGCAATGATGACTTTTTGTGCACTCACCTGTCTGAAAAACAGTGTTTTTAATATAATATTACAAGATCCAATATATCCACAAGCCATTCTGAACTGCACTTTTTCATCAGAATGAAGCAAAACTACAATTTTGCTAAAACAAAACCTTTTCTGGCACAGCATTTCCAAAGTTCTGCAAAGTCAAAAAAAAGCACTAAATTACATCAAGCCAGACCTTGCATGTTCACAAACTATAACCCTATTTCTCGAAAGTTATCCTTTTGGATTAATTTACTTGAAATTTAAAAACTGCTCGCCCAAATGATGAAGTCAACCTTTAAAATGAACTATTAGTAAAATTATAAAACCTTAATTTCATGAGCAATTAAGAACTGCTTTGTTTGGCTAGAATATACAGGCCTGACTGTCAAGTGGAATTATTACTTGTTTGAGTACACCGAAGCATATTCCTGGAAGATCCTGCTTGCTTTCAAACTGCACGCACCCAATTCTAGGTCCCCTGGCAACACCACATTAAGAGTTTAGACTCTGTAAACACCCATCATTGCTTGGGATAGAACAATATCTGACAAACAATGCAAAACTTAACTGATGTATTGGAATAGTATACACTCACCTGGAATCCATTGTACAAGACAACAATTGATAATATAATGCAAAACAAATACTTGGAGAAACATGACATATGGTTTCAAAAGTTAAGGGGAAGTGTTCAAACAGGTTTTACATTTCGGACAGTAATTACTTTAAGTAGATTTTCTGATAGCAGTGCAACATAGCGCATTGGAGGTCTTAAGCCCTGCATCATTTAACTTCACACCTTTACAACCGAGCTAAGCTCGAACTAAATAAGCAGCTCTGTCACCATTCTCCTGGGGACGAGTCATTAAAAGCAATGACAGAAAACTATGGGATAACACAGTGTGGAGCTGGAGGAACACAGCAGGCCAGGCAGCATCAGAGGAGCAGGAAAGTTAACGTTTCGGGTCAGGACCCTTCTTCAGAAATGGAGGAGGGGGAAGGGAGCTCTGAAATAAATAGAGAGAAGAGGGATGGAGCTGGGGAAGGTAGATGGGATGGTGGTCGGTGAATGCAGGTAGGGAGTGGTGGGATTGGTCAGTGGGATGGGTGGGGCGGATAGGTGGGAGAGAAGATGGACAGGTTGTGTCAGGTCAAGGAGGCGGGGATGAGGAGGGAGAGAGGGAGAGAGAGAGAGAGAGAGAGAGAGAGAGAGAGAGACAGCCTCATATTCTGCCTCAGGAGCCTACAGCCCAATGGGAGGGAGGCTTCGACATGAGATGAGGCCGGGGGTGGGGAGATTTTAAACTGGTAAAATCCTCGTTTAGGCCATCGGGCTGTAGGCTCCTGATGCTGCCAGGCCTGCTGAGTTCCTCCAGCTCCACACTGTGTCATCTCTGACTCCAGCATCTGCAGTTCTTGCTATCTCATAGAAAACTATGGTCCTAGTTGGACCAAGCCCACACACATTTGGGAAAGTTGCAGGATATTAGAACATGCTCGATGGGGAGAGGTGGTGGTGGGGTGGGGGAGGGGAAGAGGAGAGAGGGGGAGGGGAGGCGAGGAGAGAAGAGAGGGGGGCAGATCGAGGGAATGTTATTGTCCAAGTCTGCTCTCACCTATTGACATTCCCATGAAGCACCTGGTAGATGCTGATCTGAAATGTTTCGTTTTCGAAATGCCTTCTCACCCATTCCTTGTAAATCCGAAACTCTGCTGCAGTGACAGCCTCTCCCTCTGGAATTTGGGACAGGTTAAATTTGTACTCTTGATGATGCGGTTGGTAGAGTGCAAAGCCCTTTTCGTGTTCAACTGCAGGAAGGAAGGAAGGGGGGGAAAAAAAAGTCAACCTTGAGAAGTTGGAAATTCAAAATGTAAGCATTTCACAGTAGTGTTTTTGCACGCCAAGCTCCCAAGAAAGGCCAATCAATACCAAACAGGCATTTTTGTTTATTCAACTAAATTCATGACGGGTGCAGCAGTTGACTTCAAGTGTGGTTGGGATAAACCCTGATAACTTTGCTGCGCTGGCACAGAACACGCATTTAGCATTCGTATAGCAGCAGCTGCATCAGTTAGTGGATGGCAGATACACAGCCTTCATTATGTCACTGAGCACAGCAACAAGGAAGAAACTTCTCACGCTCAGAATTAACTTCTCCCTATCCTTGCCCTTTTGTTACTTTACCAGAATCATCATCAAGTCTTTGTTACAAAACTGTTCCCTCAGATTGTTGTTGCCTTGGTGGCTCGACAGTCAAAACGTGCATTCGCTAACAGAAAGCAAGAGAAAGACGCACACAAGACAGGGTCTGTGCACAGTGTGTAGATCTATACAAAATACTAGATTATCTTGTAATGCCTCTAGTTTCACGTTATTGGTCTGGCTTTAAAGAAAAAGAAGTGTTAAACTTGCAACAGAAGTTCCAATAACTTGCATTTATATCACACCTTTAACCTAAGTAATATCTCAGGACATTTTAGAAGGGAATGGAAACAAAGCTATTAAATTAAATGGACGGCTAAAAGCATGGCTGTAAAGATGATTTGAGACAGCCTCCTCAAAACTAATCTTGACTAACTAACTAATGGATTTTCATTCACTTCTCACTTTAAGAGGAGGAACCTGACTGTAACAAATACACTTTCCACCCCCGCAACAATGTGAGAAAGGGACAGCAGAATATTTCTGGTTCTCCCATAAGATAAAGGTATTCACTATCTACAAGAAATTACAGAAATGTGTAAATCCAGTTTTAAGAAGAATATTTTCCAGACTTAAATTTGGTGGGCTCTCTTCTAATTTGCATTTCCAATCTCAACATCTCTGGGGCTCGGACACTCCAAACATGACATACCTACCCTCCGTTTCAGTCAGATCCACACACGAAGTAAACTGTGAGCTTACTTGTAAAGAGTCAAAGAAACATTATATTTGTCCTTTCTCTCAGAGAAAAAAGGCCAAAAACATTGCGTGATTTGAGCAAATGACAAATGGATGCTCTCACAAGGGAGTAATATTCAGTGATGGAGAAACAGCATCTTAGAAGGCAGCTGTCCATTACTGTAATGGTAGGGGTGACCATTACAATGTAATTGTGAAGGCAAAAATCCCATCCATACACTGAGGACACACTCTCCATCATGTTGTGTGGCACTGCCTGTGCTAAATGAGCTACATGCAGAACAGGTCCAGCTGCTCAAAGTCGGGCAGCCACAAAACGCTCTGGGCCATCAACAGCAGCAAGCTAGTTAAAACAAAGGTAACCTCATGACCCAGCAATACTTCCTCACTCTACTATTACCAAGATGCCAGGGGACCAATCTTTGTTATCAATCCTGATATCAAGAAACTGCTGAAGGCACTGAATGCAGTAAAAAGGTCATGGGCTCTGACAACATTCCAGTTGTACAAATGATGGAACAAGTAATTCAAACTATACAGGGCTCCTAGTCAAGCTGTTGCAGCATAGTTTAAAAACTGGAACCTACTTGACAACGTGGAATATTGTCCAGATGCATGCTATCAACAAAAAGTAGGACAAACTCTATTCTAGTTCAATTCTCAGCCTATCAGACTAAACTCAACCATCAAACTGATGGATATTGTCATCAGCCATGACACAAGCAGCACTTGCACACTAACAATGTGCTTGATGCTCAGTTTGGCTTTCTCCAGAACCACTGGGTTCTAACCTCAACATATAGTCTGCCCAAACAAGGTGAAAAGTACTGAACTGAACCCACGAGTTGAGAGGAATGTCCTTGACGTTATCGTGGCATTTGACGGAGTATGGTATTAAGGAGGCCTAATAAAACTGGAGTCAATGGGAATCAAGGGAAAGCTCTCTGCTGGTTGAAGCCATACCTAACACAAATATAGATGGTTGTTGTTGCTGGGAGCTAATTGTCTCAAGCCAAGGACATCACTGCAGGAGTTCCTCATAGTTGGACCTAGGATGCTACCATCTTCAGCTGCTTCACTGACCTTTCCTCCACTAGAAATTGGGACTATATGTCACTGATTGGTGTATAATATTTAGTACCATCGGCAACTCCTCAAATACTAAAGCAATTCTTGTTTGCAGCAAGATCTGAACAATGTTGGCGCCACAGAAGTTCAAGGCAATGATCATCTCCAATAAGAGATAAAAATCTAACAATCGTCGCTTGACATTTAATGGCATTGCTATCACTGAAACGCTACAGTTAACGTTGTGGTGGTGGTGGGGGGGGAGGGGGGTGTCTTGGTGGTAGCGACTCACCAGAAATGGCACTTGAATACTGTGACTACAACAGAAAGTCAGAGGTCTTGAATTCTGTTGAGTAACTCAGCTCCTGACTCCCCAGAGCCTGTCCACGACCCAGAAGGCACAAAGCAGGAGTGTGATGGAATTCTTCCCACTTGACTGGATGAGTGCAGCTCGAACACTCAAGCAGCTTGACACCAACCAAGTCAGAGCATTTTTTTTAAAATCAATACCACATCTTGGTTAAACATTTATTAACTCCATTAGTGATACACAGTGGCAGTAGTGTGTACAATCTACATGTGCACTCCAGCAATCCACTTAGGTTGCTTCAAAACCAGAGGCATCTGCCATCTAGAAGGACAAGGACAGCCAATACATGGAAATGCCACCAATTGGGAGGTTCCCCTCCATATCCTGACTCGGGGCAGTACTTTTCCTTTTCTCCCATTCAGCATCAGAAGTACACTTGTGTTATACAAACTGCAGCCATTCAAGTCTGTGGCTCACCAATGTCCCAATGGCAATTAGGGACAGGCAGCAAATGCTAGTGTTATCATCGATGTTCGCATCCTAAGAATGAATGTTGAAAAGCTGCATTACTTTTGCAGTAACTCAACTGTTGAGGTTATACAAGACATTAGCAAGTCCTCTTCTGCAGTACAGTATACAGTTCTGGTCACCCTGCTATAGGAAGAATAAGAGGTTTCAGATTGTAACTTTGAGAGAAGAAAAGACAAACTTCCCATTGAAATCCTAGTGCTCTTGTGGGGGGTGTGGCGGGGGGGATATCATGTGAAAACTCACATGGCTTTTTAAAAAAAAATCAACAAAGAATTTAATAGGTACTTGAAGGACCACTTATCAACTGGGCTACTGATCAAGAGCTGGAAGATGAGATAAGGTTGTCCATGGGTTAGCATGGACACTGTGGGCCAAATGACCACTTTTCTGTGCCCCAAGGATTTTTGTTCCTGTTGGTTAATGGGAAAAGGAGGGGCAGTAAATATGCATTTTTAGAAGACATTTTATAGGGTACTTTAAAAGCGGTTTGTTCTGAACATTCAGATGCATGAAATGAAGAAGAACTATTGCAAATGGATGATAAATTGGTTGATGGAGAAGAAAAGAAGATTACACTCCAGGCAAATTCTGTCAGGATGTCAGGCCCTTTAAGACAGAAATTATACAAATTCTCAAAATTTCCATTACAATCTGAAGTTCATTTAATCGCCAATATATTTACTTAAAATAAATACCACACTATTAACTTGCTTCACTTTTTTATCTGAACTCTAGTCTGATAAAGTGTGCCTTTTGATTCGTACCAATTAAAGGAATTACATTACAATATTATCACTGATAATCAGGTGTACTGGATAAGATATTCTTATCAATTGGTACACTTTCCCAGTCTTCAGCCAGAAAGCCCACCAATAATAAGTGCTTCAGGAATTTTAAGTGTTTTTTTTGGGAATGTGTGCAACCTAAAATTGGGAGCCAGAATCCAACCTGGCACCCGGGCAAAGGGGATTTCCTGGGAAAGTCAGAGTCTCAATGCCTTCATATTTTGTAACCAATTTGCTCAGAGATGTTATTACACACCTTTGGAGCAGGTGGGGCTTGAACCAGGGTCTCCAGGCTTAGAGGTAGGGACACCACCACTTCACCTCAACAACCCCAAGTCTCAATGCCTTCCTCATCCTCCACAAGTGGTGCCAGCTATGGCTCAATTGGTGCCAATGTCTTGGAAGTTAAAAAGTTTGCAAGTTCAAGTCTCATTCCAGAGATTTGGGGCAAAATCTTATCTGACATTCCTGTGTTACAAAAACAGACTGCTGCACTGTCAGAGGTGCCATTTTCCAAAAATGTGATGTAAGCAGAGACCCTGGCTTCCTGCTAAAGTGGATGTAAATAGTCCCACAGTGCTATATGGAAGAATAATAATGGAATTCTTCCCAGAGTTTTGACCAACACTGGGGGAGGTGACGGCCTAGTGGCATTATCGTTGGACTTTTAATCCAGAGACCCAGATAACATTCTGGGGATGTGGGTTCAAATCCCGCCACAGCAGATGATGGAATTTGAATTCAACTGAATTCAATTAAAAATATCTGGAATTAAGAATCTAATGATGACCATGAATCCATTGTCGATTGTCAGGAAAAACCCATCTGGTTCACTAATGACTTTTGGGGAAGGAAACTGCCATCCTTACCTGGTCTGGCCTACACGTGACTCCAGACCCACAACAATGTGGGTGACTCTTAACTGCACTTGGGCGATTAAGGATGGGCAATAAATGCTGCCTGGCCAGCGACGCCCTCGTCCCGTTAATGAGTAAAGAAAAAAAAATTACTACTAAAACAATACCAAAAAGCAGATTATTTTGTTATTATCTTATTATTGCAAATAGCAAGGTCCTATGAGCAAAGTGGTTCTTACGTTCCCTGAATTACAAGTGACAATACCTCAAAATATGGTTGCAAAGCTCTTTGGATCATCCGGAGATCAGAAAATATGTTGGTGTAAAACCAAAATTGCTGTAATTAGTCAATGCTCAGCGTGAATGCAGCATAGAAGATAACTCATCAAAAGCCTTGCAATAAAAACTTGGATTTTGTCTGTTAGAAAATAGATCCAACCAATGTTACGTCTAAAAGCAAAAAGTGTGAATGTGGTAAATTTTAAATGAAATAGAAAATGCTAGAAATATTCAGGTCAGGAAGCATGTACAGAGAGCAAAGAGAGTTAACATAGCACAATGATCTTTCCACAATATGAACCTTACATCATAAACAATAACAAAATCTGATGCAATGCCGCTGACCAAGTTAATTAGGTTTCTCCACAGATGCCGTCTGTCCTTTGTATTTCCAGACTTTTTCATTAACTTTCCAGCATTCATAGTATTCTACTTTCATTTCCTTCTTTCATATGTAACTTATACAAGTTACAAGTGCAGTGGGTGCACAAACTTAATTTAATGTTTGTCACTTTGTTACATGAAAAACAGTTATAAAATTAAAAAAACAAACCCATCATCTAAATCTCTGCAACTAGCACATAGCCAAGTTCTAATTAGAAGTCTAAAACCATTTTAATTGCTAGATAAATAAAAATACGGAAAGATATCAGGCTAAAAACAAAATACAACTCTTAAAATATTGAACAACACTTAAAACTTGAAAAACACAATGAAAGATGATTTCGTAAAAAATTATAGGCCAGACAATTGAGTACATCCAATTCAATTTCTTAATTCATGTGATTATGTTGCTCAGTTCTGTTTATTTGTCAGTTAATCCAAAAAAGGTCAAGAAATTGTCAATTTGAAAGCCCAGTCCAGGCAACATATGGGCTAATTCCATACTGGAACCACGTCTGTCTCAGCTGGAATGTATTTGAAGCCCAGAATGTTAGGGAGCAGCCTACCTTTTACAGCCTAGTTTCAACTTAACAAAAAGGTTTGTAAAGGACGAGAATAGTAATTTTTTTTGAGACTAGTATTACGTTGGGCTTTTAACACCAGCTCACTAAAAGGTTTTGCAAGCACGTGAAACTTTGAAGTGACTTTATGAATATCACTAGAACAAAGTGTCAGACCGCTGGAAGCAAATTCATGGAGGCTTTAGAAATGGGGGGGTCACTTTCTTATTAGGCTAGTGGTTGCTAAACAGTAGGACAAAAAAAACATACATTGTGTGCAGTCTTCTGGCTAATTTTACCATCAAGTGCACCCTTCAAAAGCTCCAAGATAAGGCAGAATGCAAATTAAGAGCTTTCTGGAAAATGCCTGCAGGATAACAGGAGGAGGGGCTCATCTGAACTATTGGTTACAGTACATCTCTCACAAGCAGGAGATAAACTTGCCTACGGGCTAAAGGGAGTTAGTTGGAAGGGCTGGGGAGTAGGGAGTAGGGAAGATATAACCAATTCCAGAGTGTTTATGCCAATGGAATTTTTTTTTAAAAAAGCTCAATTTGAAGTAGAGTGCACCTTCACAATTTTGCAAAATGTGTTGCAACTTTAACCTTTGAAAATGCAATTCAAATAAAAATGGAGATTTTTCTCTCATTTGTAAGATTGTGGTGTGTCCTGGCTTCTGGCATTGAACAGTGGCCAGAGGTTTAGCAAAAAAATTGTTTTTGGGTGGGGTTTGTGTGTGTGGTGACAGTGGTGGCGGTGGTAGCAGCAAGTATTAAGAAATAAATTTGTTTTAAAAGCAAAGTGCAGCAGATGACACAAATCAAAAATAAAAACATCGCGCTGGAGATACATTCCAATCACTTAATCTGAACTATCAACATCTTTTCTACCCCAGCACTCTACACCCCACAGCGTCCCCCGTCCCAACTACAGCATAAATGCTGCCGCCCCAACACTTCAGCTCTGATGAAGAGTCATCTCGACTCCAAACGCTAGCTTCACGTCTCTCCATGGATGTTGCCTGACCCACTGGAATCTCCAGAATGTAGTTTTCAATGCTAGAGATACTTAGCAGGTCTAACAGCATCCATGGAGAGAGAAACAGTTAATGGTTACAGTCTGATATGACTTTCTTTGAAATGTTCCAAAGCAGTGCCTTGGAGAGTTGGGAGATAAATTACTCACTGCAGGATTCCTAGCTCCTGACCTGCCCTTGTAGCCACACTATTTATGTAGGCAGTTCAGTTCACTTTTTGGTCAATGGTGACCCCCAGGTTGATCATAGTGGGGGATTCAGTAATGGTAATGCCACTGAATGTTAAATGGTGACAGATAGAATCTCTCTTGTTGAAGATGGTCTTTGCCTGGCACTTGTGTGGCATGAATATTAATCGCCACTTATTAGCCAAGCTTAGATGTTGCTCTGGTCTTTCTGCAGAATGCTTCAGTATGGAGTTGAGAATGGTGCTGAACATTGTGCAATCATCAGTAAAGATCCCTAGTTCTGACCTTATAATGGATGGACAGTCATTAACGGAGCAGTGAAGATGGTTGGGCCTAGGACAGTTTACTGAGGAACTCCTGCACAGAAAGACCTGGAGTTGAGACAACTGAGCTCCACAACCATCTTCCTAGACTCCAACCAGTGGAGAGAATATGCTCCCAGCCACACCTCCATTTCCACTGACACTAATTTTGTTAGAGCCCCTGGGTGCTACACTTGCTCAAACACAGCCTGGAGGACAACAGTACGCCATCTCTCTAACATAGGGCAATATTGCCCTGTGAACATTTGTCAGTTTAGGTATGACAGGATTATAAATGGGCTCAGGGGGAACAGGGAAATGGTGGAAAAGAGAGAGAGGCTGGAATTGCAGAGGGCATCATTGGTTCTTCGCTTCTGCCACTTATCAGGACATCAAACTGAATGGGGCAGATCCAGGAATTCACCACATGAACAAACTCCGGTCTAACTGAATGGAACCACGCTACGAAACAGAAAGCATCATTAATTTTAACCACTACAATTCCACATCAACCTCTTCCTTCAGAAAAAGGGAATATACACAGACTGGGCTAAAATTTTTGCTGCCAATTGTATTTCCCCCTATTTAGCTTTTACAGTGTGCAGAAAACGGACAGGATCCACTTGTTGATAGAAGGAGCTTGAGGGGATGAATGGCCTCCTATTTGTGGGAACAGGTTTGTTTTTAAAATTTAGATGGAAAATAAAACTGTCAGTAAACCAGTACCACCATCTGCTGCAGTGACAATTATTAATACTTATTAAAATTTGCTAACAGCAGGATGATTGACTACAGTTCTGATGGCATCTCACTCCCAGTCAGAAAGCCTAAAATACTCTTACAGCTGACTGTTAATACATTCAGTGACACACTTCACAAATGTACTAAGGTTCATCTAGAGACGTTATGCTAATTATTCACACAAACTCTCACTGATGTAAGTGTTAACAAAGAGACTTTACAGATTAGTGTATGGAAAACAGATGTTCAACTGGGAATGGAGAAATCTGGGGAGGTGGAGCTCACGGCTCAGTTAAAGTAATGGAACTGGATTTTGAGGAGCATCCTAAAAGAGAGATAAATAGGGTCACTCAAGGAAGGAATTTTGGAATAGGACTTTGTGACTAAAGTACTTGGTGACTGAAGGACTTGGTGCCAGTCGGGAGACAAAGGGCTGGAAGAAGTGGGAGGAGGAAGAAATTGGATTT
The DNA here is from genome assembly GCF_021869965.1 of Rhincodon typus. NCBI lineage: Eukaryota > Metazoa > Chordata > Chondrichthyes > Orectolobiformes > Rhincodontidae > Rhincodon > Rhincodon typus. Next base: position 43,606,775 of record NC_063335.1, read on the forward strand.
ATATAGTACCATTCAAAAGCTCAGAATCTCAATGTAACACTGAGGCAATGTGGCAACCAATTGAAACATGGAAGGTCACTAATGAACACTAGTGAAATGACTAGAGAAAGATGATTGAAAGATGATTGAAAGATGATTGAAAGATGATTGAA
>NC_063335.1:43606936-43707748 GCF_021869965.1 Rhincodon typus
GAAAGATGATTGAAAGATGATTGAAAGATGATTGAAAGATGATTGAAAGATGATTGAAAGATGATTGAAAGATGATTGAAAGATGAATAAACATATGCTCCATGCTTTTCTTTGAGCTGCCCATCCACTTGACAGGGCAGGATAGCAGCTCCCAATTTTGTGATGGTCGCTCAGCATTGGACTGAAGTGCTAGCTTAAGTTACATACTCTAATCGGTGGTATTAGATTGGAGTAACAGAGCCAAAATCTGGCAAAAAGCTAGTCAAAAAAAGTGAGCATGTAGATGATGGGAGCAAGACGAGGAGAAGTATCTCGTTGACTACCACAGAACAGATTTGGATAAGTCATGGATGGAACTGAAGGCAAGAACAAGAACTTTAAACTTGAGCCATTGACGGCCAGAGACAAGTGGCTAGCAAGTGAATTGGAGCACTTTATTTAAAATTGATTCCAGCTCTTGATATTGAAGAAGTCCAATCCCAGCATGAAACATGGCTTGAGAGAATCTAACTACATTTTCTTTTTAAACCACGGAGGTCAGTTACTGAACTTATTTACAACTATGCCAGCATACTTTCAATAGAGAAAAGAAAGTATTACTTAAGCAAGAAAACAAACTCAGTGTACCGATTACACTGGACAAAAAAAATTTGGAAAGATTTCAATACAAATCACCAGCAAAAAGGATTCAAACTCCATTTTCCTTTTACCCAGAAATCTCCCTCGACACCGAATGCCAGTGAAGATTTATCACTGTCTCCTCACCGAGGCTTCTTGCTGACCTGGCACACCCGCAACTGGTTTCTTTCTGAAAAATTCCTGCACATTCACTACAAGTTTATCCTTCAGCTGGTATCTTTCCCTGCAACATCTAAAACAAAGTGCAAACTAAACTCACTATTGCTTGAGCTTCAAAGCAAAACATCCAAGGTCCCCAAATTAAATTTCCTCCTGAATTTCTTTCTTTCACTGACTGACTGATGTCTGTTTTTGTCTTTCTCTGAAACCCCTCTTGCTAGGCAACAGTACAGTTTGTTCTCTACCTTTTCTTTAAAAAAAAAGACACACACACTAAATCACTAACACCCCCATCCCATAACTTCACAGTTGGGAGTACCTTATTATAAATGCATGCACACTCTTAAAACAAAACTAAAACCACATCTCCCATGAACACAAAAGGTTATTACAACTTAAAGCTAAACATTATTTCTAACAGTACAGAAACAGTGAAGAAACTCCAGGAATAACACTTGGGTGCCAGAAGAGGCAGATGCAGAATGAGAAATAAGGGATCGTTGTGATTGAGTGGATGTTAGATTTGAAGCTCAGTCTGAGGTTTTGCAAGATATTCAAGTTGCAAGAAACCCAATTCAGCTTGAGAAACTAAATAGGAAAATGTGAACTTCTACATTTAAGTGTTTTCCATTTTAGGTGAGTCAGTAGCTCAGTTGGAAGCACCCTCTCCTCTGAGATGCAACATTCCCTGTCAAGTCTTAATCCATGGCTTAAGTGTAAAATGAAGGTTGACACTCCAGTGCAGTGCTGAAGGAAAGTTGTACTATCAGATGTGCCACCATTTGGATGACACATTAAACGGAGGGCCCCATCTGCCTGCTCAGGGAAGGGATGGGAATATTTTGAAGAAAAGCAAGGGAGTTCTTTCTGATGTCAGGCCAATATTTACTCCTCAATCAACACCACAAAAACAGATTATCATTATTGTAAAGACCATTTTTAAAAAATGTTTCTGCATTTCTTTTTATCATGCAATAGGAAAAGGATGGTTTTAGAAACCAAGGATTGCTGCACTTAAAATCAAATAACCTGATACTCATTCTAGGTATTGTTTACGCAGCTCTTTGTTCAAGCAGTAGAAGAATCCTAGTTTTCAGATGAGCTGGAACCAAGAGGTGTGTACGAATGGAAATTTGGCTGGCAGCAGAGCTGATAGATAACTGATCATAAGTCCATGTACCAATGACAAAGACCTTCAATCTGCAAACAAATGTGCGATTGGCACCCAGGTAACTGAACAGGTTGGGGCCTTGAATGCTTTCCCAAAAACCGCTGGACCTTTAAGTTTCGCAAAGATTTGTAGCTCAGGTTGTGGGTGAGGTTGTTGATTTGCTTGCCGAGCTGCATGGCTATCGTACAGACGTTTCGTCACCATTGCTAAGTGCAGCCTCCGATGAAGCGATATTGTTCTACTCTGCTTCGTATTTATATGACCCGGTCTGTTGAGGTGTTTTGTGTCATGTGTCATTTCCGGTTCTTTTTTTGCAAGGGTTTGTATATGGGGTCTAATTCCAAATGTTTATTGATTACATTATGGGTAGAGAACCAGGCCTCTAGGAATTCCTGCTTATGTCTATGGCTGGCTTGAGTGAGAATGGTCACGTCATCCCAGTTAAATTGGTGGCCTTCGTTGTTTGAGTGTACTGAAATGAGAGAAAGTTCATTGTGCCGTTTTGCTGCAAGCTGGTGTTCGTGTATCCTGACGGCTAGTTTCCTTCTGGTCTAGCCAATGTAATGTTTTTGGCAGTCCTTGCACAGTATTTTGCGCACTACATTGGTCCTGCATGTCGTGTTGATAAACATGTGGAATTAGACCCCATATACAAGGGCAGCAGATATATGGGGCCACTCACCATCCTTACTTGTAAATATATCACCGTTCCTTCACTGTTGCTGGGGCAAACGCCTGGTATTCCCTCCCTAATGGCATTGTGAGTTGACCCACACCACGTGGACTGCAGCAGTTCAAGAAGGCAGCTCACCACCACCACCTTCTCAAGGGCAACAAATGCTGGCCAGCCAGCAATGCCCACATCCCACAAATGAGTAAATAAAAAGCGTGAGAGTGCAGCAGACAGGTAGAAAGGTAAACTGGGAAGGTTTTACCACAGTTGGACAGAGCCTTGGTGAGACTACATGTGGAGTGTGTCACAGTTTGGTTTCCTTATTCAAAGCAAAATGTACAAGCCAAAGAGCTAAAAGGTTTACCAAATCAATTCCTGAAATGGAAGGCTTGTTGTACGTGGTGAGATTGGATTATTTGGGCCTGTACGTATTAGAGTTTAGAAGGAGGAGAAGGGGCCACATTGAAGCATAAAATTCAGACAGGGCTGGACCGACTGGATGGAAGGATGATGCTTCCAGCCAGTGAGTGCAGAACAAGAGTTTGGACTCTTAGGATACAGAGTAAGCCATTTCAGACTGAAAATGGGGATGAGTTTCTTTTCTTAGACAGCAGTGAACCTGTGGAATTCTCTCCTACAAAAGTCTGTGGAGGATAGGTCACTGAATACATTTCAGAATGGAAAAAATAGATTTCTAGAGATTTAAGGTGTGGAGGAACATGGGGAGCGAGCAGGCTTGTGGTGCCAGGATAGATGATCAGCTATGATCATATTGAAGGGCTGAGCAAACTCAAATGGCCAAATGGTCTTCTCCTGTCCTTATTTCTCCGTTTCTAAAACAATGGAAACTACACTTCAAAAAGTACTTTGTCATCTGATAAATTGTTTTAAGGTATCTGAGGAATGCTAGAAGTGTAATACAAATGTAAGTCTTTCCTATTTTTCTAGTTTTTTTTCGAAGTTACACTCAACCAATTCAGGAAAACAAGAGTGGGAAGTCAAGAAGGTTACTTCAGAGTACAACGGGATCTTGGTCAGATGGGCAGATGGTGTTTAATTTAGATAAATGAGGCGCGCTGCATTTTGGGAAGGCAAATCAGGCAGGAGAACTTGGAGTGGAGGTTCATAGCTCCTGGAAAGTGGAGTTGCAGGTAGATAGGATAGTGAAGGAAGCATTTGGTATGCTTGCCTTTATTGGTTAGTGCATTGAGTATAGGAGATGGAAGGTCATGTTGCAGATGTACAGGCCATTGGTTAGACCACTTTTGGAATACTGCATTCAGTTCTGGCTTCCCTACTATAGGGAGGTTGTTGTGAAACTTGAAAGCATTCAGAAAAGATTTACAAGGACGTAGCCAGGGTTGGAGGGGTTAAGCTATAGGGTAAAGCTGAATAGGCTGGGGCTATTTTCCCTAGAGTCTCAGAGGCTGAGGGGTGACCTTATAGAAGTTTATAAAATCATGAGGGGCGTAGATAGGGTAAATAGCCAAGGCCTTTGCCCCAGGGTAGCAGAGTCCAAAATTTTTCCAAAACAAAGGTTCAAGGTGAGAGGGGAAAAATTCAAAAGGGACCTAAGGGGCATCTTTTTCATGCAGAGAGTGTCATGTGTACGGAATGAGGTGCCAGAGGAAGTGGTGGAGGCTGGTACAATTACAACATTTAAAAGGAGTCTGGATGGATATTAAATAGGAAGGGGTTAAAGGGATACGGGCCAAATGCTGACAAATGGGACTAGATTTGTCTAGGACATCTCGTCAGCACGGACAAGTTGGATTTAAGGGTCTGTTTCCATGCTGTACAGCTCCAGGACTATAATTCTATAACAGTTTTACTGTGTTCAAACCCATGGGGAAACTAAGTTTGTGATATGGTCACTTCAAAAAAAAAGTGATTTTAAAAAAATCCTGATGGAAGTCTCAAACATAAAAATAGACTGGAAAGCCTCTCCTTCATAGCAACAATTAGTAATAGTAAAAGAAAATTAGGGAATGCATCATAAACTGGCTAGTGTGCTTTGTTTATGTAGGGTGAATATTTAAGCTGCACTTTGTAAGGACTGAACTTCAACAAAACACTCCTAAAGGTCATGCGCCTTTTGCTTTGCCAGTCATTAAGGCTCCTCGCAAAGCTCAATAGTCTTGACTGTGGATCAACACCTGAACACCACTCAGAATCTGCTCCTTCACCACCCTTTAGTTCTTGCTTTAGCATTTGCTGGGAAAGCACTAAGCTGTTAATGTGGCAAAAGATATAAAGTTTAAATAGTCTTTTACATACCACTTTAAAGTCACTACTCATATAATGGCAAGTAACACACCTGTGAAAAGGACTTCAACAGGATTAAATGGGAGCAAAATTGAAGTTTCAAAAAGTAACAAGCAAACATTTAACTGAGCTGAAAGAGAAAATGCACGAGAGAAGAGCTGGCTGAGAGTTAAGTGATTAACAAACTTCAAGATAGGATAACAAACAAATGGGGAATTGTGTTTACAAGAAGAGAGTTTTTATCTCTATCACTGAACCCATGAATACTGCTGATCTTAAAAGATTTTAAGACATTTAACTATGTTAAATCACTGACCTCTCCTCAATGTCTGTTCGCTTCCAAATTTTCACTCGGGTAGAATGGAAATTGACAAATATTTGGAATAGCAAGATATTTCAGCGGTGCCACAACACTGCCCAACCCCCCTCCTTGTACCTGGGTGACCCATCACCCTGCTAGAGGTAATGAACTTCTTTATCACTTCAATCTACTTCAGAACAACTCTCTGTACAAGTTTGCCACTGGGGATTCTCACAAATAAAACTCCTGGTATTGCTTTTTCCTACAACCACCCTTTTTGTTTCACTCTGTGGGCTTTAATTACAATGCCTTGACAAGATTTTTTTCTAAATTGAAAGTAAAAGATTTTGAATGCTTAATTGTTTAGCTAGATCACCAGGAACTGCAGTAACTCTTACTAAATAATTATCATCTAATATCATTACAGCACATTTCAGAAATTTACACAGCCCACAAGAAACTAAACAAAAATGATTCTGAAGACCCCCATGTTTGGAACCCAGTGCTGAACAATTTCAAAATGAACAGATGCAGGTGCATACAATACAAAAGAATGAAAACATAAATCGACTCTCCATCTTCACGCCCAACTATTGACTTGAAGGCAAGAGACCACATTACACTCGTACACAAATCTATCTGGTCAACTGAACATCAACACAGGGAGCATCCCCCCACCCCCCTCAACAATACCGATCTGTTTATTTTGTGACTTTAAATAATGATCTCACTCACTAAAAAAATGTATTTTCAATAACACAGCTGTTATTCATTCTTGTGAAGCCTGAAAAATCAAACATCATCGCCATTGCCAAAACTTTAATGCTGGATGGATCTGCACAAAATCAGCCAGATTTCTGTCACTTCTGCATTTCGTCATGCATTGTGCTGGTGACTTGGGACACATTAACACAGGAGCTGATGTTCATCCAGGCAATGTCTCCAAATTCACAGCTTCCTTACTTCACTTTCACTCCACAATGTTAATAGAAAAGAAATAGCTTCTAAAAGTACATAAAAATGCAAGACATGCTAATGTAGAAGACATTTTGAATTATTTCCCAACATTTTGCATTTGGAGAAGTGTTGGACTATAATTATACTGGGATCCTGATTGGCTGGAAGTGTCAATCCACACAACCTTTAAGTGTGCTACCTACTTTATGCAGAATTCAAATTATGGTCTGCAATAATTTTTCCACCTTCATGTTAGGGGACCATGGCCTGACTACCTTTAGCAACCATAACTAACGTGTAACCGGACTTCCCACTTCAACAACTTGGGCACTTTTAAATTGATGGAGGCATTACTACTCATTTGTCACTCCTCTAATGGTCCAGACACTGGAACCATCACTAATTGAAAACAGGCAAACACAGTCAACACTGGCATCTGCCTGGCCACTCGTCAATTTACTAGTGAACGTGAGTTTCAGGTGAGACGAGCTTTTCATTCAGCCAACAGGTCTGCTAGGCCACAGGCTCAACACGTTAAAGAAAGACTTAAGTGGGTGCTTGCATTACTCAGGGTGGTGATGAACCACATTGGCCCTCAAGGAGCTCCACACAGTTGGCTAACCTCATCGGAATGCTAGGCCTGAAGGTAGACGGGAACCTTACCCAAAAGCAGAATTAAGCAGACGTAACTAGTTTAAGCAGACTGATAACACTAGAGATTCAGACAAGGGCCACTGCTGGAGAAAGTGCACAGTGGGGTATCAGACAATAAAACGGTAGCAATCTGGCACAATGCTGGTCCAGTTGAATAAGCTAATACAATCCAGATACACAGACAAAGAACTACCACTCATACCAGCCAGCCCGTGCCATTGTCGATTTCTAGCCCAGCATTAAACACGCCACTATTTGAAGAGGAGGATCAATAACATCGAGTGGTGTGAAACAACTGACTCAACGTAGCTGAAGGCAGCCCATAAGCAATGAGCTTTGAGGACCTCTAATTTGGAAGACGGTAAAACGCTTCCTCCAGCCACAACAATGATCCATCAAAATAGTCAAGATTGAATTGTATTCTCACTTCCTTTTTTTGTGGATTAACCCAGGAACGAAAGAAAAATGAAATTGCACATATCAAATGCATTTTATTTCCAAGGACCTCAAACTGCTGCACAGGTAACATGGTCATAGTCACGACGGTACACTAAGCAAATACAATAGTTATATAGACAGTGAAGAAGTAAATGACGAAGTAATAAACCTTAAAAAAGTACAAACACACAATCAGGCCAGTGATCATGCTCCACACTCCCATCATCTAAGTTCATCAGCATATTCCTTTTCCTGGAGTTCCCTTAAATATGTTGCTGTCACCTCAACTATTTCCCAGGGTTGTGGGTTTCACATTATCCCCATACACGGGGATTTTATAAATAAACTCTTCTGAACTCCTTACTGATGTTAAGGAAGTGATAAATGGAGGCCACAATAAGATAGGCAGGCAATGGGTGTTACTGAACCTTCTGATAATGAACATGCTTTCCAGAGTTCAAGTTCTCTCTGCACCAACTGGCTGCCCGAATGGGTGGAAAATGACAACTAACTGGCAAACAATAGACAGAACACATTGGAGGCTAGCAGGCTGTACTCACAGGAGGCCCCACCACCATATACATTTAAACTGGGGTAAAAACAGGGCATGTTTGGCCTAGTCTTGGAGAGACAGTGTGGGACAAGAGAAATAGCAGCTTCCCCTTGTGTGGTATGGCAGAACACTCCTGTTCCTTCTTGCTCCTCAGGAGGAAGGTTTTCCTTGTAGTTGGTTGGCTCGCCGAGCTGGTTCGTTGCTTCGCAGACGTTTCGTTACCCTGCTGGGTAACATCAGTGCAGCCTCCGATGAAGCGCCATTATGTTTTCCCACCTGTTATTTAAACTCTGGAGTCCGTTGAATTGGATTACCTCACTTCTGGTTTTCCTTCGCAGTGGAGTGTATATGGGGTCGAGCTCTATGTGTTTATTGATGGCTTTCTTCATGAAGTACGAACGCTTCTAAGAATTCCCGTGCCTGTCTCTGCTTTCCTTGTCCCAGGATCTTGGTGTTGTCCCAGTCGAATTGGTGGCTCTCCTTATCCATGTGGATAGAGATGAGTGAGTATTGGTCGTGTCTTTTTGTAACCAATTGATGTTCGTGTACCCTTGTTGTTAATTTCCTTCCTGTTTGTCCAATGTAGTGTTTGTCACAGTCTCTGCAGGGAATCTTGTATATGACATTGGTCCTGTCCATAGTGGGTAGTGGGTCTTTGGTTCAGGTGAGCAGTAGTCATAGGGTTGATGTGGGTTTGTGTGCTACTCTGATGCCCAGTGGTCGTAGGAGTCTTGTGGTCAGTTCAGATGTGTTCCTGATGTAAGGTAGCATGATGAGTGTGTCAGGGCACATAGTGTATTTCTGGTGTTGTTCGTGTAATAGGCATCTCCTGACCCAGTTTTTCAGATATCCATTGTCTCTGAATACCTGGAGGAGGTATCTTCTTCTTTTTGGCGTAGCTCTGTGCTGCTGCAGTGTGTTGTAGTCCATTTAAATAATGTTCTCACGCAACTTCATTTGTGTGCGTTAGGGTGGTTGCTGTTGAAATTCAGTGCTTGATCAGCGTGTGGGGCTTTCCTGTGTACCTTAGTTAGGAATTCTCCTTTTGTCCTGCGCTCTACCATGACGTCCAGGAATGGGAGCTGTTTGTTCTTCTCCTCTTCTCTGGTGAATCTGATTCCGGTGAGGGTGTTGTTTATTAGTTTGTGCGTCTCCTCCAGTTTGGTCCGTTTAATAATGACAAAGGCGTCATCCATGTAGCGTGTCCATAGTTTTGGTTGGATTAGCGGAAGGGCCGTAACTTCCAGTCTCTGCATCGTCACTTCGGCTATTAGTCCGATCTCCGGACCCCAGAGTTTAAATAACAGGCGGGAAAACAACGGCGCTTCATCGGAGGCTGCATTGCTGATGTTACCCAGCAGGATAATGAAACTTCTGCGAAACAACGAACCAGCTCGGCAAGCCAACCACCTACAACATGCACAACCCGAACTACAAATCTGCTCTAAAAACTTTAAGGAAGATTTTTCATTTCCCATTTTGCTCATGTTATGTAAGGTAATGTTTCCGAAAGAGTTCATCTTGAAATGGCATTAGTCTTTAGGTGTAGACAAGGATTCCCACCTAGCCTTCACTAGAAAAATATTCTCTACAGCTCCTACAAGCCCTTTGTAAATGTGCCTGACTAACAATGCAAGTTGTACTCTTTGCAATCATGCAATAAACTCATTTTGGTAAAGATGAGGAGTTTTGTTTTCAGTTTAAACTCACCACTGGATTTTCCTCGGCCATCTCAATTAGACAGGCCCTGGATACAGCATAGACGGAGAAGGCAGAGTGGCAGCAAACTACCCCAAATAATCATCCCATGTGCTACCTGCTGGTAGGGGCAACTGATACCATAAGCTGCCAGTAGCAGCGGCAGCTACAATCAGGACAAATACTACAGGTTGGGGGACTGAAATTCTTCTTTCAGTCCAGTAGGAGATCCAATACCCCACAGACATCACAGCATTGATGCAGATACAGTAGGGATGACAGGAAGTGATTTTTTTTAAATACAGTAATTTCAAGATCAAGCAGAGCCAATGTTGTTTTCTCAAAGGAAAGTCATGTTTAACTAATTTATTGGAGTTCTTAGAAGAAAGGACCTTCTTCCCCCTGAAGCATCAGAGGCTGAACGGTGATCTTACAGAGGTGGTGATCTTACAGAGGTTTATAAAATCATGAGGGGTATCGATAAAGGTGAATAGCCAAGGTCTTTTTCCTAAGATTGGGGAGTCCAAAACTAGAGGGCACAAGGCTTATGGAGACAAGGGAAAGATTTTAAGAAAAGACCTGAGGGACAACCTTTTCACAGAGGGTGTTGCACATATGGAACAAGCTGCCAGAGGAAGTCGTAGAGGCAGGTACAGTTACAACACTTGAAAGACATTTGGATAAGTACATGGTTAGGAAAGTTTTAGAGGGGTATGTGCCAAATGCAAACAGATGGGACTAGTTCAGTTTAGTAAACTTAGTCAGCATGGTCTAGTTGGGCCAAAGGGCCTGTTTCCATGCTGTATGACTCTATGTAATGTGCTGCGGATGAAGGAGAACCAGAGGATGTATTGTACTTCAGATTTCCAAATGGCATTGGATAAGGTGCCACATCAAAAGTCATTGTGGATTGTGCACATGTCCCCTAGCAGTAGTCTGGATGTCGGTCAGAGAATTAACCAGGAGCTCAAAATGGCACTATTACAATACTCATGGAGACTTCAATATGCAGGTGGAGTGGGAAAATCAGGTTGGTAGCATATCCCAAGAAAAGGAATTTGTGGGATCTCCACAAGATGGTTTTTTGGAGCAGGTTATGGTAGAGCCCACTGGGGAACAGGCAATTCTGGATTTACTGATGAGTAATGGGACAGACTTGATTCGTGAGCTTAAGATGAAGGAAATCCAAGGGGAAAGTGACCACAATATGATAGAATTCACCCTGCAATTGGACAGGAAGAAGCTGGAATCATATAACAGTATTACAATTGAGTGAAGATACTGCAAAGACATGAGGCAGCAGCTGACCCTGAGTTGATTGGAAGGGGAAGATGGTGGACTGACAATGGCAGAAGTTTCTGGGGGTAATTCAGGAGGCACAGCGGAAATTCATCCCAAGGAAGAAGAAACCTAGTAAAAAGTGGATGAGGCAATCGTGGCTGAAAAGGGAGTATGGGACAGCACAAAAGCCAAAGCTAAAGCATATAATCTGGAGGAAAGTTAATGGAAGGCTAGAAGATTAGGAAGCCTTAATAAAAAAAAAAAGGACAACTAAAGAAGTTATTAGGGGAGAGAAGAGGAAATAAGGAGGGTAAGTTAGTTAGCAACATAAAAGAAGATTACAAGATTTTATTTTAAGATATACAGAAGTGTAAGAGAGGGGCAGAAGTGGACATTGGACCACTGGGAAATAAGGCTGAAGTAATAGTAGTGGCAAACAAAAAAAAATGGCAGAGGAACTGAATAGGCACTTTGCATTAGTTTTCATGGGGAAAGACACCAGTAGTGTACCAGAACTTGGAGAGTCAGAGGGCAGTAGAGTGTGTAGTGGCCCTCATGAAGGAGACGGTGCTGAAAACTCTAAAGGCAGATAAATCACCTGCGCCTGTACTTGATGGAATTTAGGAGGACAGTGGGGGTGGGGTGGAATCTGAAGGAAACTTGCTGAACACCGAGTGGTCTGGACTGGGCAGACATGGAGAAAATGCTTCCACTCGTTGGACAGGCAAGTACCCGAGGGCACAGTGTCAGAGTGAAGGCACCGCCCTTCAGAACTGAGATGAGAAGGACTTTCTTCAGAGTGTGATGACTGTGTGAAACTAATGGCCTCCACAGCCTTCTGAGGCAAAGTCATTGAGTGCCTCGAAGACAGATAGAAAGGTCCTTGATTAGTAAGAGGACGAAGGGTAAAGGCGAAAAGGCAAGAGAATGATGTTGAAAAATAGTATCGGCCATTGTGGATGAATAAAGATATTGAGGTTCTAGACAAGAATAAGAAAGGACCATACATTAGACATAAACAATTCGGATCAAATGAATCTCTTCAAGAGTATGGAGAATGTCAGGGCATTCTTACAAGGGAAATCAAGAGGGCAAAGACTGGATATGAGATAGCCTTGGCAGATAGGGTTAAGGATAATCCAAAGAGATTCTACAAGTACATTAAGAGTGAAACAGCAAGTAGAGAGAGAATAAGGCCTCTTAAAGATCAACAAGGTCATTTGCGTTTTGAACCTTAGGAGTTGAGAGGTACTGAATGAATATTTCGCATCAGATTTTACTGTGGAGGAGGAAATGGAGGCTAGAGAATGCAGGGAAATAAATATTTATGTTTTGAAAACAGTTCACATTATAGAAGAGGAAGTGCTGGAAATCATAGAAAACAAAAGGTGGATAAATCTCCGGGACCTGATCAAGTCTACCCCAGGACGTTGTGGGAAATTAAGGAAGTTGTTGCAGGGCCCCTAGCAGAAATATTTGTATCATCTATAACCACAGGTGAGGTGCCGGGGGACTGGAGGGTAGCTAATGCCGTGCCTTTATTTACGCGCAGCTGCAAGGAGAAGCTTGTAGATGTCAGGCGTGACATAGGTGGTGGGTAAGTTGTTAGCGGTGATTCTGAAAGGTAGGATTTGCATGCATTTGGAGGTGAAGGAATGATTATGGATAGTCAGCATGGTTTTGTGTGACGGACATCATATCTCTCAAACGTGTTTGAGTTTTGAGAAAGTAACCAAAAGACCGATGAGGGCAGAGCAATAGACATTGTTTACATAGACTTCAGTAAAGTATTGGCAAGATTCTGCATGGTAGATGAATCAGTCAGGTTAGATCACATGGGATTCAGGGTGAACTTGCCAATTAGATACAAAATTGGCTTGACTGTAGGAAACAGAGGGTGGTGATGGAAGGTTGGAGGCCTGTGACCAGCTGTGTTCCACAGGGATCGGTACTGGGTCCACTTTTGTTTGTCATTTATAGAAAACAATTTGGATGAGAATATAGGAGGCATAGTTATTGAGAGTGTGCAGTTGACACTAAAATGTGTCATAGTGGACAGTGAAGGATGTTATCTAAGATTACAAAGAGATCTTGATCAATTGGTTCAACAGGCTTAGGAGTGGCAGATGGAGTTTAAATTGGATAAACATGAGGTATTGTATTTTGGTAAAACAAACAAGGGTAAGACTTGTAATTAATGGAAGGGCCCTGGGTAGTGTTGTAGAACAGAGAGACCGAGGGGTTCAGGTAGATACTTCTTTGAAATTTGCGTCACATATAGATAGTGTGGTTAAGGCGGCATTTAGCACGCTTGCATTAATTGCTCAGAGTATACGAGTTAGGACACCATGTTGAGGGTTTTCAGGATGTTGGTGAATCTTCTTCTGGAGTACCGTGTCCAGTTCTGGTCGCCCGACTAAAGGAAAGATATTATAAAATTGTAGAGGGCTCAGAAAAGATTTATCAGGATGTTGCTGGGAATGGAGGGTTTGAATTATAAAAATAGGCTGGGACTTTTTTCACTGGAGTGTAGGAAGTTGAGGGGTGACCTTATAGAGGCCTGTAAATTCATGAGGGCATAAAAAGGTGAATAGCAAGGGTCTTTTCCCTATGGTGGGTCAGTTCAAAACTAAGGGGCATATTTTTAAGGCGAGAGGAGAAGGTTTAAAAAAAAGGACATGGGGGCAACTTTCTTTTTTAAAAACAGAGTGGTTCGTGCGTGGAATGAACTGCCTGAGGAAGTGGTGGATGCAGGTACAGTTATAACATTTAACAGACCTTTGGATAAGTGCATGAAAAGGAAATCTGGAGGGCCAAATGCAGGTAAGTAGGACTAATTTAGTTTGGGAACATGGTCAACATGGACTAGTTGGACCAAAGGGTCTGTTTCCATGATGTATGACTAAGGCTCCATTATCAAATGGCAGAGCAGATTCAATGGGCCGAATGGCCAAAGTTTGCTCCTGTATCTTATGCACTTATATACAGCATCCTGGGGTTTATATAGAGACAGTAGAAAAGGAAATTAGGATGAATCTTTACGAGTTACAGGCTTTGCTCAACTGAAGTACCCTCTCTAATCCTGGGCACCTCACCACTGGGAAATCAAGGCTTCAAGGTCCAAAAAGGATTTTTGAGAATGGTTCCAGGGTTGGGGGACTTTCATGATGTGCACAAAATTACATCGCTATAGGGTTTCCTCCGTGTCGAATCCACTGTCAACTACCTTCAGCTACTTCACAGAACTCCCTTCATCTTAAGTCAGAAGTGGGATGTTCACTGTTGGCTCCACAATGTTTTGTGCCACTCTCAAGTCCTAAGGTACTGAGGTAATCCATACCCAAAATGTAGCAAGGCCTGGACAACATCCATCTTTGGGATAACAAGTGACAAGTAACATTCACACCACACAAGTGCTGGGCAACAACCATCTCCCAATAAGAGAGCATTTAATCATCACTTCTTGGTATTCAATGGCATTACCATTGCTGAATACACAACTAACAACATCCTGGGGATTATCATTAATCAGAAACCAAACTGGACTAGTTACATAAAAACTGCGGTTGAGGGAAGATCAAAGGTTTGGAATATTGCAGTGAGTGACTCACCTCTTGCCTCCTCAAAGCTGGTGCATCATCGACATAGCACAAGTCAGGAATATGATGCAACACTCCTCATTTGTCTCGAAAGATGCAGCTCCAACAACACTGAAGCCTGACACCATCCAGGACCAAGCACCCACTTGATTGACTCCACATCCACAGACTTTCACTTTTTCCATCACTAACACATCTACAAGATGCACTGCAAAAATTATTTACCAAGGCTCCTTAGACACGACCTTCCAAACCCATGACCATCTAGAAGGACAGTTAAAGCAGATATATAGGAACACTACTGGCTGCGACTTCCCTTCCAAGCCACATGAAGTGTATTGCTATCCTTCAATGTCGCGGTGTCAAAATACTGGAACTCATCCGTTACCAACATTATAGCTAGACCTACAGCATAAGGACTGCAGCAGTTTCAGGAGGCCACTCACTACCACCTTCCCAAGGCCAACTAGGAATGGCCCATAAATGCTGGTCCTGCCAGAGATGCCCACATTCCATGAATGAACTGTTAGAAATTGGAGTGGCTGCGGTTGTTTTTCCATAGACACAAGAACATTAAGGAGATTTGGTCGATATGTGCAAAATCATTAGGGGTGGGGACAGAGTAGATATAGGGAGACCATGTACTTATGGTGCAAGAGACAGAAACCATACGGCACCAATTCAGTGAGTCTGGCAAAAGAACAGTGACTGGTAGAAAAATACTTTCGTACAGTGAATTGTTAGGATTTCAAACACACTGCCAGAGACTGTGGAGGAGGCAGATTCAATTGTGGATTTCAAAAAGTTAACTCATAGAATCCCTACAGTGTGGAAACAGGCCACTTGGCCCATGAAGTCCACAGCAACCCTTCAAAGAGCATCCCACCCAGAACACCCACCACTCCCACTGTAATTGTGCATATCACATGACTAATCCACCTAACTGACACAACCTTGAGTACGATGGGCAATTTAGCATGGCCAATCCAGCTAACCTACACATCCTTGGACTGCAGGAGGAAACCGGAGCACCCAGAGGAATCCCACACAAACACAGAGAACGTGCAAAATCCACACAGATGGTCGCCCAAGCCTGTAATTGAACCCGGGTTCCTGGCACTGAGGCAGCAGTACTAACCACTGGGACACTGTGCCACATTGGAGAAGCAACAAGAGAAAAAAAATTGCAAGGCTGTGGGGAAAAAGATGGGGCCCAGAACTAGCAAAGTTGGTTTTGTGGAGAACTAGCACAGACATAATGAAACAAAATGGCCTCCTGTGTGTTCCAATTATTTTATAATTCCAATGCAGCTGCTTTGAAATGAACAATGCAGAAATGTCAATTTGAATGCTATTGCTGGTCGTTCAATTTGAAGTAATTGTGTCATTGAACTGACCATCATAGCAGCACTGTGATATAGCTCGCACTTTACAGCTGTTTTAGTGATGCTGTTAAATGAGGAAACAAAAACAGTAAAAGGCTGGAAGCACTCAGCGGATCAGGTAAGACAAATGAAAAACTGAACTCAGGCAGTGTCTTGGACCTCATAGATGTTTCCTCAGGATTGGGAGATCTTACAGACGAACCACATTTGAAAAAACCACAAGGGATGCAACTAGGGAAGAGAGAAAAACACAGCTCACAAGCAATACATGTAGAATGACTTGTGTTATGCATGGGTCCAAAACAGGAGACAAATGGCAGGGATGGTATAAGAAAAATAAACTGCATAAAAGAGGCACAAAGTATTTTATTAGCCGATGGGTATTCTGACGGGATTACTCCCTAAAGAGGCAGCATGGACTTGATGCAATGAATGGACTCTCTTTTGTTGTAAATGGCTATGACTCCAATCAAAGGCAAATTTAGAAAAAGTAATGTGGACCCAACTGCACTGAAAGGCAGCATACAGGTGAACACTATGGTCATGGTGGTATTCACTGGGAGTGCTCTGATGGGAAAGAACCTCACCTCAAGTGCAAAGCTGCACAGTCCCCACATTTCTGGAAACATCAGTAAACCCATGCCACATTAACAGTAGATACTGGCAAAGAAAACATTGGAGTTAAGGGTTCAAAGTTGTCAAAAGCCCACATTTCAACCAAGGAGCTGTCCAGAAGGAAGACATGGTATTGCTAACCGAGTTCACATTGAGCCTCACTGCAGCAGTTTCATGTAATGATGGTATTGGATGAACATGCATAGGTGCCAGGGTATACCCATTCCCAGTCTATTTGACAGCACTGTGTCTGGTCAAAGTTAAATACTGACCAGCAGTTGGCATCATAGGAATCAGCCTGACCGGTCTGATTCTCTTGAACAGACAAGACTATGACTGTTCAATAGGTGGGAGTGAGAGATGAGTGTACCTCTTTCATTTGATCATCTTACATTCACCACTTAAGCATTTCACAAATCATTACATTTCCTCTCGTATGTGATTTGTCTTTTTTGCTTTATCACTCTTCTCCTGTAAAGCATTCCTTTTAAAAGGAAAATATCGCTCATCTTAATACATTCTAATTCCCAAGCTGTGGTCTGAAGCCTCTAATGACCTTCCGTTTTCTCCACAGGCACTTCCCAAATGGCTAAGTATTTCCAGCTTCTTCTGTTTTTCAGATTTCCAGCATTGACAATATTTGTATGCGTTCTCTGGTAAATATGGATATCTATTTAGAGATTGGTTCCTGGTGCCTCTTACCTCTGCAGCGAGACAAGGCTTCCAAACAATCAAAAGATAGCTAAATTTGACGTTGCTAAGTAGCTGATGCACCTATTGGCTCTTTGCCAATAAAAACATGCATTCGTAAAGCATCTTTAACCTAGCCAAACATCCTAGGACTATTCACCAAAGCTTCAAATTGTCAGCATAAAGTAGCTAAAAAGTTGGAAGTTTTGAATGAGAATGCGACTGAAAACTAATAAGAGTTTGCTTTGCATCAATTCCTGTAGGACATGTGTTCTCAGAATGGCCTCATATAGCTTGCCAGAATTTAATCTGGTTGACATCAACGTAACGTTAAAACTACTTTGCACCAGATTTAATTGTGCAATATAACTGGCCTCTTTCAGCCTGTCAGAAAGTATGACAGGATCATATTCAGTAAACAAACTCAGTGTTTGAGGCTTCCCCCTTCCTGTGGACGTTAACACCTTGTAAATGTTTATATTAAAAAAGGTAACAAAAATATGGAAAATATATAAAAAAGGGGGTTACTTGGCAGCCTGAGCCAATTCATTTTAGGTCTTTCTGGCCTGAACTGCTTTCCAAATATGCGCATACTATTCAGAATTACCCAACTCTCTATATCCAAGGCTTTAAAGTCATTATAGGCCTGACGTATTTCATTTGAAAACCAGTCACAAATCCCATCACATTGCTTCCTTTCAAAGTACAAACTCCCAAAAGACTAAGCAACAATGTTCTACTGTAAATGGAAAACTATCAAAGAGCAAACCAAAGAAGAGAGCTGGAAAGAATTTGTGAATGGAAGCCCAATCGTGAATAAGAAACAGAAGGGACGGATATAAATGGGTACAGCTGCCTAATACTTTCAACACTGGATGAGCAATGGAGAGATTGTGATTTCAAATTCCATCACGGAAGTTGTGAACTGAATTGAATAAACTAAGTAAAGATTGTTATAAAAATTAAAAATCACTTCAGTATATCACTTCAGAGAAGACACTGTATTTATCAAGACCAGTCTACACAGTGAATTCAGTCCTATACTATGTGGTTCTCCTAATGTGGAAAATTAAATGTTGAATGGATCTACAGGCAACAGCCCCAGCAGCAGACAAGATTCAGTATATCCCAGCCCAACCATGGTGGCTCAGAGGTTAGCCCTGCTGCCTTACAGCGCCAGGAAGACGGGTTTGATTCCAGCCTCTGGCGACTGTGCAAAATCCACACAGACGTTCTCCCCTTGCCTACATGGGTTTCCTCCCATAGTCCAAAGATGTGTGGATTAGGTGGATTGGCCATGTTAAATTACCCAATGTCCAGGGATGTACAAGTTAGGTGGATTAGAAGTTGGGATGCTGTTCAGAGGGTTGGTATGGGCTCGATGGGGTGAATGGCCTGCTTCCACGCTGTAGGGATTCTGTGATTCTAGGGGGAAGTCGTACTGTACCAATTGTCCCATTGAACAGCCAAATCTACCAGCTAACAGGTTCTCTATTGCCTTCCACAAATAGATCTTGGGCCAGTGGAGCTGACAATGTAATGGCTATACAATCAGCTGGCCTTAGCCCTGGGATCTGTTGTATAAGGAAATTGTTCTGAAAGGGTTGATGTTGAAAGACTGCAGTGAGCCTTACGTGATTTTATATTGTCAAAAGGACTTGGCAGACGAGATCAGAACACCTTAGGACATTGAAGGTGATATCCCAGATCTTCCAATCTTCTTAGCAACAATGCCCATTGAATGTAACTTGTACCTAACTGCCATCGTGCAATAAACTGAATCTTGTTTAAGACAAACAGCTTCCTTCGCATCAGATTACTGAAATGTTTTTGTCTACACAATTTTAGACCAAGTTGGCCCTGCAGACCCAGTCAGGATAACAGGATGGTGGCAGCTATCTAACCAACCATGGGTTGGCAGTGGTTTGCATCACAGGCTCATATGGCAGGATCCACAATGTCTTACTGTTTCTTCCATCAGTCTTACCTGGTGAATTCAGGGGGCTCCACAGTGAGCACAAGATAGACAGAGCAAGAGAAAAGCGTGTACATTGGTTGGAAGACATTCATGTCTACCAAGAACAGTGAGAATTATAGAAAATCTTGGATTTAATTAGCCATTTTCATATTCAGCAGACAGCCCAAAGCAGTTTACAGCCATCGACATTCTTTTGAAGCAAAAACACGCTGAAAATTCAAAAGAAAACAGAAAACGCTAAAATATCATCAAATGGTGAGGAAGTATGTGTGGAAAGACAAAGAAAATTAATGCTTCTGATGGGTCATCAAACTGAACTCTGAACATTAGACCTCAAGGGTCACTGATCTGAAGTGTTTATCTCCACAGATTCTGCTTGACCTGCTGAACATTGAGCATTTCCAGCATTTGTTTCTATTTTGTACACTTCTGAAATGCAATCACTGTTGTAATGTAGGAAATTCAGTACCTAACTTGCTTGCAGCCAACTTCCACAAAGACCAAAGCGATAACAGGACTTTTTGTGCTGTTAACGGTGGTGGAAACACTAGGGTTAAACAAAGGACACTAGGGATAAACCTTCTGTTCTACTTTTCAATAGTGCCATGGGATCTATTGCATTGGGCCAAGTAGGACCAGGCCTTAGATTCATATCTGATCTGAAAGACTGTCTTCAATACCTTAGCACTACATTGAGGTGTCAGCCTTGATTTTTCTGCTCAAATCATAGAGTGGGACTCGAACACAATCTTCTGACTCAGGTTGCATTGTTACCACAGCTGCCTGCAATAACCCTAAACAGTCAGAACTGCATATTGATAATTGTTTTACCATCAACAGATCTTTTTAATCATTATTTCTTAATGAAAAGCAAAACCAATTTATTTGATTGCAACTACCATTTTGAGCCCACCAGTGCCATTTTGCAATGGTTTAAGTAGCTGTGGTGATTATGCACGATTTTAACGCGGCCAACTCATTATTACTGAGGGAGCAACACGTTGACCATTATTTATTCAAAGTATTGACAAGTGTCTTTGTTATGCAGCAGGAAAGTCCCATCAAATTATATACGCAATGGTGTAAGATACTCACCCCATAATTTCCTGGGATTTTTGCACCTTAATTACAGGTGTATGCTGAAAACATGAAAAGTTGCAACACACAAGAAATTCTGACACCTCTTTCCACAGATGGAGGATGTTTAAGCTGTGACACATCTCAAACCACAGAAATCAGAAAATCCAGTTCTTACCAGCTTGGCAAGAAGAGAGCCCCGATTTCAGATAGATTTGCACTTCATTCCAATTTTGTCTGGGGTAGTGAACAATTGGGAGGGGCTTAAATTTTATTGCCCATCTCTGGTTCAGTTCAGAAATACTCACGTTTGAAGGAGCTTGGTGGTTGGCTTTTATCCTGGGTAACAGTCAGTCAGGCAAATTGGATATTTGGTAGTTTCACTGGGACTTTTATACATTTGGTGATGGTTTGTAGAACAGTGAGCCAAGATTATTGGCATGCTGCTCCTAATTAAACCCTGACAACTTTTACATCCACCCGTTCAGTTTAATATTTCGTCCAAAAGGTAGCACCTCCAACTCTGCACTTTTAGCAGTGCACTGGATATGCCAGTCGGGACTTCTGTGCTCAAAGCCTGAAGTCAGACTTAAACCTGGAACTTTGAGACTCAGGGAAGTCACAACTGAACCTTCAAAAAAGTGGAACAAAGAAACAGAAATTGCTGGAGAAAAACAGGATGTTGGGAAGCATCAGTAAAGAGAGAACAGTTAACATTTTGAGTCCAATGACCCTTCAAAAAGGTTTTCTGTTTGTGGATCCTTGCAGTGCTCAAGGTGATTGTCACATTGGAATAGTGACCATACTTTTGAAAAGTGACTCATGGTGTGTAAAGAGTCGGAAACATCCTGTTGTTACGAAACATGCAAGTATTTCTTTCCAAAACAAAAAGGAGAGAGATCATTATCAGCAAGGGAGGGGAAATTGGAGTTGGATTGACTGAAAATGGTTTTATATAAAAAAAAAATCAATAGCTTGACGCTTCGTTTCCCAGCCAGCTGCCTTGAACAACAGGATCTGTGGTTAGGAAGGAAACACTTGCAGCAAGTACTCACATCTGGGCACAACCCCAGCAGTCCACAAAGGGTGTTGAGTAAAAGGCCTGGTGAGCCCTGGCCTCACTGAATGGCAGTGCAAATTCAATGGATTACTTCCTATGTCTTATGGCCTTTGTGGTAAAGAGAATATCAATGGAGGCAAAGGGGTACGATCAGTGTTGAGCCCCTTAGCTCCTGTGCCCCACAAGGCATGTCACAACAGTCGTGAACCTTCGGGAAACCTGCAGCTCCTGTCTGCTTCACAGAGGATTTCTGATTCCCAAACAGTGACATTTAGTGTCAAAAATCAGTCACCCATTTGAACCGAAGCTCAATTCAAATACCTCAATAAGCGTCTCTCAACCCAACGAGAGACTCAGAGGAAGCTGGAAATATCCAAAACCAGGCCAATTTTGATCTCTTCCACCGCTGCCGCTACTCAACCACGTTATACCTGGCAGGAACAAAATGCCAGTTCCTCGTCTCCAACTATTCCCTCCAACATGACTTTTTTTTGCAGTTTGGGTTGTGATCATGAACAACTGCATCTACATGCCTGTCTAGACCTCCTTAAGAACAACTGTTTTGGTTTTTCCTTCCACTGAAGGAGCCTGGACGATCAAAAAACAGACCTCTAGGCACTCATTCCTAATCACTGGGTCAATGAGAATTGTTACCGCAAAAGGATCATTGGGACCATTGCATCTAAGCTAGCTCTCCAAACGACCAATGCATTTGAGGTCATCCCCTCTATAGTCCCACACATTCTTCCTTTTCAGATAATAACACAAATCCCTCGAGTCCCTTGACTGAGCTGTCCCCATCCATACTCTCAGCAACGGAATTCAGACCTTCATCACTCAATGAAAAAACTTCATATCTCTTGTCCTTTTTGCCAATTATCATAAATATATATGTGTCTTCTTGTCCTTGATCTTTCCCCAATTGGGAGCATTTTCTCCCCTTTCGACTCTACCCAGATGCCTCAATTACAAGTTTAACTGTCTATTCAAACACTTCCAAGTCAGAGTGGCATCGCACCACAAAGAGTTTCACTCTGTCCATTGCCTAGTCCCGTGTTCTCAGTGATGTTCTTTCAAACCTACGTCCAAAATAACAGTTCATCACCTACTCCCATATCTCCTTCAATAGCTCAATATCAAATTTTCTTCAGTAATTATTAGCATGCAGCACTTATGACTTTTTTTTCTTAAAAAAAAAGGAGAACACCTTTAGAGACATTATGCAAGTTGCCACTGATTATTCTTCCAGTGATAAAAAGCACAGATTTATCAGAGGGTCGGGAAGTAAACATGACTAATGGTCCAAAGGACAGTATTCGTTGGTAAAATGATCACTGCTGCAATTTTCCGACCACAGTTATTGTTTCACCTTGCAATTTTAAAAATTAATCCTTAATTTTTGTGTTCTTTATCTATTGGATATTTTGAGATAAACAAATATAATGGACTCAAAAACCATGCTTGCTCAACCATTCAGGCAACTAATTACAAGTTAACTATTACAAAGAAGCCAAGCAATACTCTAAAAATAAATACATACTTCTAATTAAAAAAAAGTCATCTGTTAGGTTCAAAATAACTTCTTTTAGTTACCACACTCAAAGAATCATCATCAACTAACAAAAACTTTCAGTGAAAGGCTTGCCAGACAATGACAAGAGTTGCACGTATAGAGTCAGAGTCATACTGCACGGAAATAGACCCTTCGGTCTAACTCGTCCACGCTGACGAGATATCCTAAACTGATCTAGTCCCATCTTCCAGCATTTGGCTCATATCCCTCTACATCCTTCCTATTCGTATACCTATCCAGATGTCTTTTAAATGTTGGAATTGTACCCACCTCCGTCACCACCTCTGGCAGCTTGTTCCATACAAGCATCACCCTTTGTGTGAAAAAGTTGCCCCTCAGGTCTTTTTTTAAAAAAAATCTTTCCCCTCTCACCTTAAATCTCTGTTTGGGCTCTCCTACCTTGTGAAAAAGACCAAGGCTATTCACCCTCATGATTTTAGAAACCTCAATAAGGTCACACCACAGCCTCCAATAAAAAGCATCATGCGATTTTAGAGATTAAAGAATTATTAAATTGACCATACAAGGGGAAAATGAACCAAATCATCCGGAGCAAGGTGGCAAAGGGCAGGCAAGCCAACTTCTCCTGGTACATGCATCACTTGAATAACGACTGGCCTACACTTCAGCAAGCATTGGTCACATAACTCTGGATCACTCATGTTCAACACACACCTGGAAAGTAATGCAGCTATTTCTGATTCAGCCTGCTATCATTCTTATTTTTCTCCCACCAACGACAGAACAGATCACCTGTAGCATGACAAACCAAATCAGTTGTTTGTTGTAAAATAAATCTGGGGTCTACAGTGCGGCATTCACATCATGCCAGCTGCTGCCACTTCTGAGACCATACAAAGGAAACTCTACGCCAAAGAATATATGCAATTCACAATTGTAATGAGAAACTAAATGTGTTCAGAGAGAGATAAAAAGAAACTGAATACACTAGCTTGTTAGCAGCTGCAAGTACTTAGGAGATGACAGGAAAATGACAGGGGCCATTACTGAGGATTTTGAAATTTTATTTTGTCTACATTGCTCATAACCATCAAATAGAACGTACTGCGCTGAAGACAAAAGGTGATTAAAAAAAGTGTTGGAAATGGACAAATTTTCCCTGGTAACAAAGTTAGAATAATGGGAGCATTTGTTTAAAATTAGGAATAAGCCAGTAAAGAGCAAACCTAAGTTAGCATGGTCTGGTATTGGTAGAAACTTGGAACTCTTGTATTCCAAAAAGGATCCGGGATGCTCCAGAATTGGATGAAGGGTTAAATAAAGGGAATATAGAACAAGATGCTGTATTCTTGCAGTGTTGCAACAAGCCAACCATCAAATGGCAGCAATACTTCATCGAAATTAATACCAAAAAAGAAACAGCTTAACCAGTAATTCTTGTTGTGTCTAATGGTCAGTATGCCTTTAAAGTGGCAGGTTGATGATATTATCACTGTATCATAGCAAGTGACCTCAGGTATGCTAGTACCTGTGATGGGTGGGTTGTCTTATAAGGAAAGATTGGACAGGTTAGGCTTATTTTCACTGGAGTTTAGAAGATTAAGAGGTGAATTGATTGAGACAGAAGATCCTGAGGGGTCTTGACAGGGCAGATGCGGAGATGATGTTGTCTCTTACCATGCTGTTGGTGTCAAATGGCAGTCCAAACCAGCCGTCCAGCCAACGGAGCTACCTGCTTCCATCCCCAAATCCACTGTATGCACCAAGGGACTTGAGAGATTTCCTGGACATGCATGCCCAAAGGCCAAGCCAAACCCAACTCCAAATCGTAACAAAGGTTACCAACAAGACAGTGCAACTCCACAACACTGGCAGAGATGATATTAACAGGGTGCACAAGCACAATGAAGTTCAGAGTTACCAAGCAAAAGGCAAATTTCAGAAGAGGACCAAGCTTTCCATATTCAAAGTTTCATGCACCATGTTAATGATATAAAGTGACCAAGAGCTTTAATAACGGTTGATATTTCATGTCTTGAAAATGCAGGAAAGCAAATAATGAAGCTCACGTCAACATGTCACACATCTTAAAGACATGTACCTCAGGTACGCGTGCTCCATGGTCTAGCCTGCAATTGTATAACGATTACCAATTTTCTGCATTGGCAATAACTGCAGTTCCAAGTAGTAAGCTCATTTTGGTGTCCCAAAATCTGCTACCTGGTAGGTACAAAAGCTCCAACACTGGCAGAAATACTTGTATGCACAGATCATGGTAAGGTCACAATTCATGAGATTCAAACCACACCCATGTGGCAGAACAGACCCATGCATGACAATTAAAATCAACACTAAAGTCTGCACCCAGATGGATTTGACGTGATCTGCAATTTTAAGGGTGATGCAGTATTGCGTCTTAAGCACGATTCAATATTTATTCCTTTATTGATCACCCTAAGAAGTGCCACATGCACATTCCTACTCAGCTTCTCCTGAATGGGAGAGAGGAAACTGAACGGTATAATTTGTGGAACTGACCACCGCACCAACCGATCTAGCTCCACCATCTGCATTTTAGATGAAGACAGTACCATAGCGTATTAGTTGATCAAAAAGGTATACTATAAAAGGATCCAGCACATCAATGTGGGCAACATTCAGTTTTAGCTTAATAAGTAGTAAATAACATTCACACTGTAGGTGCCAGGCAATAGATAGCTGAAGCAAGAGAATATCGTTCAACAATCAGCCTTATGCAGTTAAGCAGCAAGTTATATTCCATAGCATTACCAGCACTGATGCTTCCAGTATTAACATCCTGGTGCCTACCATTGACCAGAAACTGAAACGGACTAACTACACAAATACTTGGTGGCTACAAGAGTCCAAGGATAGGAATCCTGCAGCAAATAACTCATGCCCTAACTTCCCAAAACCACCATTTACAAGGTACAAATCAGGAATACTCTCCGCTTGCCTGGATCAGTGGGCTCCAACAACACAAGAAGTTTGACACCATCCAGGGTGGGGGCAGCTTGACTGATCAGCACCCCAACCATCACCTTAAATATGGACAACAGCAGTTCAAGAAGATGGCCCTTCTTCTCAAGGGCAACCGGGGGATGGACAATAAATACTGGACTTCTCAGTGATGCCTTGCACAAAACAAGGCCCTCAGCTGCCACTTTCCCAGGGATTGCTTTAATCCATTTTTTAAAAAAGCACTGACCAACTTACGGAGCTGCGACAAAATTCCAACATTTGATAGTCTGGATCAGACAGTTAAGATTTCCTCTTTCAGGCCTTTGATTGTGTATGTATGGCTGCAAACAAGTGTCAGGACCTAATCCAAACTAAACAAGACGCACTTATTTACCAGACGCACAGTTCAAAGAATGGGTTCCTTTTATTTAAAAAAATCAGGTCAAATTATTTATTCAACTTTTCCTGTTGGAAAAGAAACTGTTTTAGATTGCAAAGATGCAGCAGAGATTTGCTAGCACAGTTTACATAAAGTGAGGTACTAATGGGGAAGATTCCAATGTTATCCCCTCAAAATTTTCATCCCTCTTTCCTGAAGGTATTGACTCATACTGGGGTTGTATTTTACACATTCCATGCCCAAATGA
Source organism: Rhincodon typus (assembly GCF_021869965.1). Lineage (NCBI taxonomy): Eukaryota > Metazoa > Chordata > Chondrichthyes > Orectolobiformes > Rhincodontidae > Rhincodon > Rhincodon typus. The sequence goes on from NC_063335.1 coordinate 43,633,293, forward strand.
GAACCCAGATAGTGAGTGACAGCAGACCACCAGAACTAGAAAAGCCTGATCACTTACCAACCACGCTCCAGCTAAAGGCTAAATTCTTAATTCTTGTGGAACAAACAGGAATAAAACCTGGGACAATAAAAGGTTCCTTTCACGTGCTGGTTATTTTCCACACGGCTATTTAAAAAACGGTTCTGGGATCTCTCATTGGATTTAGCTTGTTTTTTTAAAATCAAAAGTAGGCAGTTGGAAGAGAAAGAATTCGCAACATGTCCACATTCGTATGAAGAATTATTCACAGATGAAAAAGGTTGCATTACTGTACTCCATTAGTGACTCCAGTCACATGTCAAGCACAGATTATTTACAGCCTCAAAGAACTAAATTTTACAATATTTCACCAACACCCACGCAACGTAAAACCAATCATTTAAGTTTCTAATAACCACCTAACTGAAATATTATATGCTTATTTAAAAGCCCTCTAGGGCAAAAGTGGAATTATTTAACTAAATGTTCTGGCCTTTTTGTCCACTGCAAACATGCTTATCATGTAGATAGAAACATTATTAATTTGCAATATTAGGCCACACGGTAAGCAAAGTCTCCTTATTACAGAAACCAGTTAGGCAGCCAATAGAAAGCAGTTAAATTATGTGTCTTAAGGAAATACGATACTAGTTACACAATGGGAAGCATGAAAAGCAACACAAAATCACATGAGAGATAACAGCTAAACACCACAATCACTTGGTAAGATAAGGCCCAGGGGCAAGAATAATACAATATATAAAACACACATAATGGAGTGAAGTCGTGCAATGCTTGTAGAAACAAAATATTTAACACAACCCAATGACTTCAACCATTCAATGCAGCAGCTTTCAAAGCTTGTCTAAGGACCGCTTATTGCCAGCACAAAAAGCGCAGATCACGCACAATCCTACCACACTCGCTTCCAGTTGTCACCACAAAGTGAAACTCATCTGAATTAATGGGAATTTATGGAAACTAAAAATATTGATGCTTTTCCAATTCTAAACATGATACGCTTAATAAAACAAAAGCAGGTAAACTTCCTGCATTGAAGTCATGGGAACAAAATATAGACGTTCATGTTGTAGAAACATATCTTGCATATTAATTTTTATTTGAAGTAACCTAATTTATAACATCACAACCTTCTGGTAAACTAATACATACTTTGCATCTGCATCATTCAAACAAAAAAAAAATCAGTAGTAACATAAATAAATTCTTGACTTTAAGATGACATCGTTCGAGTTCATGCTTTTAACTGACTTGGTCCACGCATTTGCAAGCCAGTATGGTTGCGTTGGCATCCTGTAAATAGTAAGGATGAGGGTTTTGACCTATTCTCTTGCGTGACCTTGACCATGGCACTGTGCGTCACTGACTTGCATTTTGGACCAACTCAATGTGGACTACATTTTGAGAACCACTGTATTAGTGAGTGTGGAACAAAGGTCAGAACTGGTCATGCACGACAATTGCGAAGCAAATTAACAATGTACCTAATTCCTCACCATTCTTCTCACTAAGCTTTGGTCAGTTCACAGAATCTAAATGTCATTGTTTGCCTGCAGACTGGCCAAAGATGATACAATTTTCTTAACGTTTATTGGCGCATGGATTTTCCATAAGCAGGTCCACGTCTCGCAAAACAATGATTAATTATATCACATGGGAAGGGATGTTAAACTCTAGGAGGACCAATAGGCCAATCTTTTATTCACTGGGCTATACATTAGTTTTACAGCTGCTCAACATTTGTTAGCTTCTCCAAAAGGGCACAAAAAGATTCGGCTAACATGATCATCTTTTATCATCTTCACAACAGCATTACGGGGCCACTAGCATCAGCTTGCTTCTTCTTTAGATTCCTTCGAGCTTCCCTCAGTCTACTTTGCAGTATCGTCAACAAAAAATCATTTTTCTTCTGCCTCTTGTTTTTAACCAATATTTGTCCTTCATTTGTTGCCAAAAGGCTGCCTGGTTTTCAATTCCAACATACGTATTTGACTATCTTTCCCTTTGTAACATATATTATAGTTAAATTACTATATTTTTAATGCAGAGAAAGAAACGGTTACATTGCACTTAACTAATGATGCTAGCACACAGATGCACAAGTTAATTCCACAACAACTTTTGGTCAGGGGTGTAGAATGGTCAAGAAACAAAAGGGACATTAGGGTATTATTGAGGTAAAGTTACATCATGCCTTCAATTCCAGATTTGATTAATTGAATTTAAATTCCACTTACTGTCATAGCTTAAGCAAAAAGTTTCATTCACTGATAGTAATGCTGGTTCCTGCTGGGATGAGGTCTACCCCAATTACTATGCACCAAACAACCAGTAAAACAAGTGAGAGTGCTTGTGCACAACTCATATCGGTGCATTAATTCCATGGTTGTAATGACAACATTAATCCTACTGTTCATGCAAGTACAGGCCAGCAATATGAATTGCTGACCCAGGAGTGCAGACCACCCACAGACAGACCAGCGTTACTGATATATATGCTGGTTGTACCTGCAGTTTAGCTGTACTTTTGTTTTGAGGAAATTTCACACGGCGCAATATCAAGAGTATCAAGTCACTTAGTATACAAGGCTAATCTGATAAAGCTCTTGCCTTTACAGCTTACTCAATAGGATAAAGGGGAGTCAATCTTAAAAAGCACCATCCCAAATTCAAAAATGACTTTGATTTCTCACATCAACTACGATGAAACAATGAATTGAAGAGCTAATTCAGTAGTGTGCAGTATAGTGCATCAAGGGAAGGGTGTTGGACCACACTACGCCATGTTGAGAGTTGCCCCAGGGTGAAACATATTTGAACCTAAAATACCTCAGTCTCCTGGTGTCTTTGAAAATTAAAAAAAACTGAAAGTTGTAATTGTAGCCCAGATTTCCATAATTCTTAGTTAAAGAACAAGGGATTCTTTCTTTGGTTTATTCCCTTCCTATAATCGTCCTCTTTCTTTGGAGCTGTATCTTTGCTTTCAGTTATAGAATCCCAACGGTGTGGAAAGAGGCCATTTGGCCCATCGAGTTTTCACTGACCCTCTGAACAACCATTCCACCCAGCCCCCATCCTATCTCCTGCTAAAATTCTACATACTGATGTGTTTCTGTTGTTCTCCCGAAGGGTAAAAATTGTTTGAAGGGTTTTATGAAGCATCAATAGCAAACTGCAACAATATTCTATGAAACTGCCAACCTGTGGCTCTTTTGAACCCGGAACCTTGAGGCACAGATACAAATCCCACTCAAGTGCTTGGATACTCTCCACTGTACAATACTGAGGGAGAGCAGCATTGTCGGAGGTGCTTTGGGTGAAATGTTAAACTATGCGGATGGGTGTGAAAAATCCCAAATCATTGTTTCAAAGACAAGGGAGTTAACCTCAGTGTCCTAATCAATACATTGCCCTCAATCAACACTGCAAGTGGTGGTTACCTGGTCATCGTCAACGTTTCAGTTTTTTGGGACCTTGCTGTGCACAACTTGACTGCCATATTTCCTAAAGGTGATTACAAATATCGAAATACTTTTTAGTACAAAGTGCTCGGAGACATCCAGCTGTCACGAAAAATGCTGCATGAACGAATCTCTCTTTTAAAGTGAGCAAAACTGTGATGCATTCCAGCCCATCAGTTTTCCAGTAAATGGCTGCTTCCTATCACACTTGATGGAAGTTGACAGTCAAGGCTGTACTTCGTAGAGATCAAACCCTTTTGGGCAAACATATTCCATTGCTACAAAAAAAGGCCAGTGCTTTTCAAAGCACTCTACAGCAGCTTTTATTTTAAATTGCTTCCTCCTCTTCCTCTCCCTTTTACACCGACCCTCCCATTCTCCAAACCACCCCCCCTCCCACACACACAATGCACCAATCAAGCATTTCTGCCACACAGATGGAATTCCAAAGGAACAAAACAAAACCCTACAGCAAAAGCAATGATCAAGTGTTTAGTGCTGATAAACCCAATAGAAATTGCCTCTGGGGAGAAAAAGTCAACCAGTATTTCTCAAACTCAGGAATGTCCTGCAAAGCTGGGTTCAGTGCCACATTTATGAGAAACTGCTCAATGACACTAAACACAAAACACACAACTCTACTTCTCAGCAAGTCCAAATTCTACCTTCGTTTCTTCAGTCAAGTGGTCATTTATACGTTTATCTGGAGTATTTCAAATGCAGAAAGAGAAATAGGATATTACTCATTCTTTAAGCAGGGGACAAACATGATCCTGGCAGGGTGTTGTGCTCTTGTGCTTCATGGGGTCAGGGATAAGGCTACAAAACCTGAATTTCTGACCAATATTGACCTTTAATGCAGACTGAATCCCATTAGAAAAGTGGACTTGTGGAATCGTTCCATAGCAGTCAACACTAAGTAAATTTAGCCATACTAAAAGATCATCAACCTGAAACAGCAACTATGCTTACCTCCCCACAGATACTGCCAGACATGCTGAGCATTTCCAGCATTTGTTTTCATTCTAGCCATCTGGAATATTTTGCTTTTTGTTTCAAAATATTAACTGCATGAATTACTTCACTGTGTTGAGGACTCGAAAAACACTAAAGTGCACTTTTGTTTTTAAATTTCCAACTTCAACACCCTTTTAAAACCTTCCCTTAAAAGTAGGTCATGAATTTCACAAAAATAGTGAAAATTGTTGGGCACACCTACAAATACTTTATAACTACAATCTTGTACATGAATGTTAAATTCAGATTCAATGTAAAATAGCCATGTTGCATAGCAACCAAGGCTGATTGGAGGTCACCGGTGCAACTTGCATCAGAGATTGGCATCTCTAAGGCTTAACCGGGCAACACCTACTTTTAAATGTACATAACTGGACTCCACATTTCTCAGTTTCAAATACTTTTAAAACTCAAAGCAGTAATCAATTGTAATCAGATTCATAATCGACCCTTCCTGTATCTCATCAGCCTTAAAACAGTATTCCATTTCACTGCCTTGAAACACCTTGCCATCCGTCACTCCAAAACTAATTTTTAAAAATTTGCCAATTAGCTTTTTAAGGATAAGAGAAATAAACCATCACTGTGTTAAACTTAAAACTAACTTCACTGTAATGTCAACTCCTGATAAGCCAGCCTAAAATTTCTTGGCATGTACTATTTTCAGGTAACACACAGTAACTCAATAGCCATCTCTCTTGCTTATCAACTTTATTAAATACAATTCAATATGCGTTAGGTTTTAAAGAAGATCTGAAGGGAAGGGGAGAGGAGAGAAGAGAGAGAGAGATATGGAAAATGGGATCTATGTGGCTTAAATTCAACTACTAATGGCAAAGAGTGGAGATAATAGACTAGATGATATTTAAAGATGGTGCTGAGTTCAGAGTAGGATCTGAGAGATTGACATATGTTACAAAGATAGGGAAGGCCAATGCCATAATAAAACTTTAACTTTATATTTGAATGGTTGGGCCACTGGAAGGCAAATGTGAATCAACAGGGGGTGGGGTGGATTAGCAAGAGGGAGTGTTGCAGAGTTTTGGATAAGTTGAAGTTTATAAAGTGTGGAAGCCAGCAGAGAAGGCAATGGATGAAATTAGGTAGGAGATGACAAAGGTACGTTTCAACGGGCTGAAGATGGGGTAGAGATAGTTTAATAATGGAGACGCAAATAGAAGTGTCTTTGGGCTGAATGATATAGAATCAAATGCTCAGTTTGTGTGGTTGAACCTTAGTCTACCATCTAAACAGTACTGGTGAGTGGGATTCAGATGACAGCAGAGAGCTTGTGATAGGAACCATGGATGATGGTTTTGTCCTTCCGATCTTTAAGTGAATGACATTATTGTTCACTCAAGACTGGACATCAGATAGATGGTCCAACGTATACCAAGTCCCTCCCCCAGTTCTAAATTCATCATTCTGATCATTCACCCAGAAAGCATTGAGAAGATCAATCATACAAACTCCATGGTTCATTTCGACAGTTTCACTTCATAGATTGGGGCCAGCTTCCACAGGAAAGGTCAACAACCACAACTTCTACCTCTCCAATGCTTTCTTAGAAAATCTCAGTGTTAATACCGGATGATATTAAATCACTTAAGATTTTACAACTGTAATTCAGTTGAATGCTGTTTTCAAATCTCATTTAAAAACTCTTCATACTTTCTATGCCTCCCTTAATTACCCAAGTCACTTGCACAGGTTGAATAGAGGATATGCAACCATTCTGTTCCAGTTAGGAGAGTGCTTGAAATGTCACATTTCATCCACTAAAACTGTTTAACCCCAGCTGCATCCAACCACAGCCCCAATAGCCTGCTGCTAGATCATATGTTACATTCTCCCACTGCTGAAACCCTAATTAATGTGTATACAACTGGCATTTCCTACACTGTTCTAGTTAGCTTTGCAGGCTCCGTTCCTTCATAAAAATTCAAATCACTTAAAATTTTACCCTCCATGTCCGGTACTCAAACCCACTACTTGATAATCCCCTTTACCTCCCTGATCTATACTGCCCTCCAGTGAAGAATCCTTTACAACCTCAGTACACCTTACATGTACAAACTTTCAACATTACAACAGGGATTGTACTGATTCTAAAGCACCTTGGGACATGAAAAGTGCTCGTAAATGCAAGTCTTCTTTCTCTTCAGACCTTTCTTTTATGACATTCTCTGAACCGCCTCTGCATCTCCCTCCCCCACTTTTTTGCATTTCTGATAACAAAGCAATCTTATGATTTTCTGCATTAGCGTTATCTTAGTCACAATTTTACCCAGAGCTTGAGTAAAAAAAGTCTCAGCTGGGGGCCCTCCCATGGCAGAGTGGTCATGTCTCTACCCCTGAATCAGGAGTCCTGGGTTCAAATCCCACCTGCTCCAGCGGTGTGTTACAACATCTCTGAACAATCTCTGATTTAAAAAAAAAGGTGCGACTAAAAAAAACTGAGGGAGTGCTGCCCCATGGATGAGATGTTAAACGAAGTTCCCATCTACCTGCTCAAATACATGTAAAAGATTCCTGTGGCATTGTATTGAAAAAGAGCAGATGGGTTATTTGGCCAAGATGTATCCCTTAAACTGCAGCTTTAAAAAAAAAAGACAGAACATCCGATTATCATCACTTTGCTGTTTGTGTTGTGGGAACTTGCAATGTGCAGATCCTTCACCACATCACTTCCATTACAACAACTGGCTAAACTTCAAAAGTACTTCTTTGGCCGTAAATCACTTTGAGACATCTGAGATGGTTGTGAGAAGTACCGCAAAATTGAAATAATTTTTCTTCCTCACACACACACACACACACACAACTGACCATTATGGATACTGTACTCATCCAGAGAATATTTGTGGTGAACAACCTTCATTGGCACTCTTTACAAATAGTAGTAAAATTAGATTTCCCTTCAACAGCTAAATATAAAACATGTTGTCAAGTTTTATTTACGTTAGTGTTCCCAGTCATTCATATTAAATTAATTGCTAAAAACTGACAGCACAAGATATTAACTTCGTTGGTTAAAATAATAAATTACCTGTTCTCTGAAATGCCAGAATTATACATCAGAAAAGAATGAACACCAAAAATATAATGCTGCCTGCTCCAACACAAACTGCCTGGTCATGCTTCTCGCCCTTAATTTAGGAGCCCTGGAGTGTAATATTACTTTGTGACTGCCCCCAACATCTTATTCACTATATTTATTCTCCCATGTGTTAATGTTTATTGTTGATTTATTGAAATAAAAAAGGCACAATGAAGATCCTATTTGTACAACACATGCACCAAACTCAACAACTTAATTCCAGCCAGCTGGAACAAAAAGCAAGGAGGATCTCTCTCTGCACAAGAAAGATAGATTAACACCCCCAGTCCACTGTTAATCTTACAGGATACTCCAACACTAGACAAAATGCATTATTTAGTGCTGGACTGAATGGAAAAGATTGATTTTGTACAATCCCTAGCTCTAACATGGAACCTTGATCTATCTCCTTCAGGGAAGGACCATAGGCACACAATTCATTTTTTTAAATGAACAATTTGATGCTGGTTTCTACAGCCTTGCATCATACATCAGTTTCAGGGTAATTAAAGGCAGCAAGTACTAGTTATTAAATGTCGCACCATAACAGATGGGAGAACCACGAAATTCAGTGGCATCTATTAGGCATCCATCTATCAAATGAGACTTTAAAACTGACTCCTCATCCACTCTCTCAGGTATGTGTAAAGATCCCACATTTCAAGAGTCAGGGAATTCTCCCAAAAGACCTGGCTACCATTTATTCCACAATACAAGTTACCATGGTCATTACCAACCTGCCTGCTACCACAGTGAACAGAGATTACAGCTCCAAAATGGATTTAATTGGCTGGTGGGTGCTTCAAAATGCAAAGGTGATAAAAGGCTCTACGAAAATGCAAGACTTTTTCTTAACAACAATGATGGGCAAATCCTATATTCTTCACAACTGAAAGAATACAAAGCTTTCGAACTGCAAAGCTCTGATAAAATCAGTTACATATATGTATTCAAAGCATCTATTTGACTCAAGTTTCAGACTCTTGGGGGTCTGAGTGGGGTTAAGGGTCGAACAGAATAGTGTCCTTAACAATTAGCAACCAACCTTCCCTGTCCATTCAAATCAGCAGGCTACTGGTATTCACTTCCAGTGGCTAAATGTAAAGCTATTATTTTGGCTTCTGCAATTGATATGTCTTCTACCTTTTTTTTAAAACCGCAAATACTTTAACTTTCTTGAGCAAGGGATGTTTTGACCGCAGATAAATACTACCAACCCCACAGGAACCTGTTTTAACACGCAGATTACCAGCCATCATGAACAAGGCTCTTTTAAAGAAAAGCTCCTTTCCTGCTCGGAACCCAGTGACTGGCTCGACTGCGGACTTACTCGTTAGCTAAAGATGTGTGGCAAATCAACTCAGAAGAGTCTGATGTCAACATTTGGTCTCAGAAATCCTGACTAAATCATTGCCAGTCATTTGTGTTAAAAGAAAAGTACAAGTGCAGTCAGGGGAAGTCTCATATTAGAAAAGGAGAAGTGGGCAGGGGAATTAAAATATCCCTGGGCCGGACACTGAGTTTGCATGTTTACAGGTAATTACACAGTATCTTCAAAGACAAAATATCGCAGGTGCAGGTATGCAACACCTTGGGGATTTAATGTTGTTCCATTGTGTGCCATGGATTTACTTAAATCTAATTTATGAACGAAGTCCAACTCTCAGTTTAAAAAAAGGAGAATCGCACTTTTTTTTTGCCTGAAATCGACACGGGCGACAGGTGCACAGCCAGCCATGCGAAGGATAACAATCTTCTGAACTCCAAAAATTGGGTTAAGATTTTAATAGCTCCACCCGCCCACACTTTCAGCGTAACGTTTCTGATACTGAATAGGCACTTTCCTGGCCACTAGTATAAGCTTAAACATTTTTTTTTAAATATCAGCAAAATGGTACGTTTATTTTATATGTATACATATATATTAACAAACAAAAATCACTTGATAATTTGCTAAATTAGGACTTGCAACTGCATTCACTTCATTCTCAAGACCGTTTAACAGGATGAGTGACTAAATTCCAAGGCTAACTAAACTCTTGGAAACACCTCTTAACTATTGGACGCCGACATTCGCGTATTACACAAATGCTGAGTGTTGAGTGTGCTCATGGGGCACGTTTGCTATATTGCTTCGGGTACATACAGTCCCATCCAGAGGTTTAAGTGCCTGGCACTGGGGCGCTCTTAGATGCTGGTGGGGGATGGGGAAGAAAAGAAGGTGAAATAAATCAATCTTTTTCCTGCACCCAGATCCATTTTTTTTTGGGGAGGGAGGGGGAGAGAGAGAGAGAGAGAAAGAGAGAAAGAATACAGCCCTGCACCCTTATCATCGTATTTACCACAAAAAAGGGCGATAAGGGAGGAAGACAACTGCAAAATGACTTTTGATGCAAGTATGCAGGAGTAGAGGAAGTTTCGCCTTACCCAAGTTCACAAAGCTCATGACCATGTCGGCCTGGTTGAGGAAGGTGCTGTCCTGCAAGCTGGCCAACGGCGGGCTCTGCGTGGTGAACACGGCTCTGTAGCGGTGCGAGAAGCCCTCGCCATCCTCTTCCTCCTCTTCGCCGCCTCCGCCGCTGGACATGGCGTTGTACAGGTCAAGCATAAAGAGCGGCGCCGAGTCCTGCTTTCCGTGCGAGTGCGGCCGTGGTCGGTGGGGAAGCCCCAGGATGGAGAGGATCTCCCGCTGCATGTCCCTCTTCTCGTGCTGCTTGAGGCGCCGGTGCACGAAGCTCGAGTGCATGTCGCCGGTGTCCAGCAGTAGGCTGCCCGCCGCTCCCGCCACCGCCAGCCACTCCAGCAGCAAGCAGCCAGTCCACAGCAACCCGACTCCCTGCTCCATTGAAAGTGCTCCCATTGTCCAGCGCATTGTGAACCGACAGAATGCAAAACTTTGAGACGGGGACAGAAACAAAAACAAAGCTTTTCTATTGAATATAAATATGATTTATGTGTGTGTGTGTGTGTATATATATCTATATAAATAAATAGACACGAGCCCTAAGGTTGTAGCTCTCCAGCGAGCTCCTGTGTATGGCGCGCTCTCTTACACACAGTCCCTGCTCCTCAAATCTTGTGAATGAACGATTGGAACCTCGCAGCAGGTAACACTCCAAAACCCTTTGTTACATCACCTGATTGACAACCCAGACGGCCGACACAACGTTCCATTTGCGCAAGCGGAGGCGGGGATTTTTGCTGCGCTCTCCACTCCTCCCCATTCATCAGTCTGGCTGCTCTGTGTGTGTGTGTGGGGGTGGGACATTTCCAAGGGAAAATAAATGCTTAGATTCGTTGCTTGTATCTTCCCCCCGCTTACCATTTGTGAAGGAGCTAAAAGAACTCTGCTGCAGCGCTGAAGTTTGTTTTCTCTCTTGAAGTTCATGAACCTATTTAAATTCTAAAACTTCGGATGCATGCGTTTCAGAAGCTATAGACCCGAAGTTATATTGTCTTTGGGAGTCACTACATCCGTTTCAAATCAAACATTCTAACCAGGGAGCAGCTTTCCGAGTTGGCTATTAACTCAGTGTTATTTTAGCGGTTATCTGCTGCATTCCTTGCTCCTTGATAATGGGACAGTGTTTAACCGGAAATGTTCAGTCTAGCAGTGTTTATTTCTGCAGGGGGCGGGGGTGAAATCTTGGGTTTCTCTCCCTCTTTCGAATACACTGGCCGGTGAATCGACTTTTGCAGAACAGGTAATAAGGGTATTTTTCCTCTCATCGTTCAGCTCTGAAGTTGTTCGATGCCCTTGGATTTGCTACAAGCATACTAGAGATGTCTTATCAATTTATTCCACATCGAAAGACACATCACCAGCGTTTTATATGATCAGTTTATTAAACGATTGAGTGCCTCTGCATGTATCGTCATATACTTCTGGATTAAACCAGCTTTGGTTAAATTAATACATATAACAGCTTATACTATATATTACAAAAATAGAAAGTGCTGGTCTGTCTCTTTCCACAGATGCTGCCAGACCTGCCGAGTTTCTCCAGATTTTCTGCTTCCAATTCATCGTGGTCCAGCCACAGAAATTATTTGACTAAATCAAAAATCTGAAACTGAAATTGAACCGGCTACAGACAGAATTTAATATAACTCACTTTCAACAAACCGTTGTGCAAACTCAAAATGAAAACAGAAAATATACGTGAAGAAAAGTCGTTTCAGTTTAATTCCTGTTTGCTGAGTCCAGCACTTGCTGTTTTCTTATGTAATTTTAGCTTTCCAGCACCGGCAGTATTTTCGTTTTCATGCTGGTGTTTTCCATTGACATGGCTGGAGCGTGTTATCAAAAGCTGCAAATACCACTTCTAAAATAGAAAACTACATTTTCCTTTCAGTAAACTGGTCAAACAGCAGTAAATCCTGCGGATGCTGGCAATTTGAAATAAAAACAGAAAGTGCTGAGGAAACTCGACAGGTCTGGCAACATCTATGGAAAGAAAAGCAGTTAACATTTCAAGTCCGAAATGACTCTTCACTTTCTGTTTTATTTAAATAAAGTCGATCGGTCACTCATTTCACACTTCTATTTTGTTCGGGCCGTGGTTTCGGATGGACATTCTCCTTCTGTGCATGCCACCTAGTGATTCAATCCGGAAAAGCAGAGTTTAGTGCCACTGAAACCAGTCAGATTGAGCAAGGCAACACAACGGTTTTAAAAACCCCTCATATTTGCCACGGCCAAATTATGCCTATTGTCACATTATCACGTGTGTCTTGTTTCTTCCACAGGTTTAGCGTATTAAAAAGTTTAAAAAATGCACCAACTTAGACTAAACTCATCAAGTTTGTCAGTTCTTAGGAAGGGTCACTCGACCCGAAAAGTTAACTGATTTCTTTGCACAGGCGCTGAACTCTTCGAGCAATTTCTGTTTTTGTATCAAGTTTTTCATCTGCACAAAAGAAAAATCCGGTTCAATTAGCAGCCCTCCAGCCTCTGAGTCTAAAAATCTAAGTTCAAAACTCACTGCATGACCCGAGCACAAAACATAGCAGGCTTGACCAAGAGCTGATGATAATGATGTAGAGGTGATGAACACAGCAGGCCAGGCAGCATCAGAGGAGCAGGAAAGCTGACGTTTCGGGTCTGGACCCTTCTTCAGAAATGGCCTACTATCTTTGACCAAGAGCTGAATGTCTGAGATGCCTTCTTTCAGTTGAGATGTTGTGAATGGATCCTACAATCTGTCCACTCAGGTTATCATTCGCCCGCCCAGTAAAAATGTACTTAAACACTTTATAATTTTGAAAATACATTAAATCTCCCTGTTAGCCCATATATTCTAAAATTTACCAGACTATACCTGGAATACACCGTTGTTTTATGAGGGAAGTTTGGACAGAATAGGCTTATATCCACTACAGTTTGTAAGAGGCAATTTGATTGAAACATGTAAGACAATAAGATGTAGGAGCAGATAACAGCCATTCAGCAGTCATGGCTGATCTGATAATCCTCACATTATCTCAGATCCTCAGATAATCCTCATTTCTGTAGAAGGGTCACTGAACCAGAAATGTTACTCCACTTTCTCTCCACAGATATTGCCAGATTTGCAGAGTTTTTCCGGTGATTTCTGCTTCTGTTTCCACTTTCCTCCCTTTTCCCCATGACACTTGGGGCTTTTATTGATTAAAAATCTGTCCATCTCAGCCTTGGACAAACTGAGTGACCCAGCCTTGATGGGATTCCACCATTCAGTACCTTCTGAGAGATGAAATTCTGCCTCATCTCTGCCTTAAACAGGCTGCAGCCCCTTACTTTGAGATTATGTCCTCCGGTCCTAGACTTTCTCATTCGGGGAAACAACCTTTCTGCATCTATTCATTCAAGTCCCATAAGAATCTTGTATGTTCCAATAAAGTTGCCTCTCATTCTTCAAAATTCCAATGAATCAAAATTCCAAAATACTCAACCTCGTCTCATAAGACAGCTCCTCCATTTCTAGTACCAGCCTACTGAACCTTATCTGGACTGCCTCCAATGCCACTATACCTTTCATTAGGTAAGTGGCCCAACACTATTCACAGCATTCCAGCTATGGACAAACTAATGCCTTCCATAGCTGTCTCGAGAAGTTCGATGTGGAGGGGATGTTTCTTATTATAAGAGGGTATAGAACTAGGAGGTTTTATTTATAAATAAGAAGACATCTATTTAAAACAGAGATGAAACAACACTTTTCCTGAAAAGGTGATGAAAGCAGAGTCCTTGAATATTTTTACGGCAGAAGTGGATAGATTCTTAGTAAATAAGGTGCAAAAGCTTATTTACGGGTTGATACAAATGTAAATTTGAGGTATCAGATCAAGCATTATTGCATTGAATGATATAGCAAGTTCAAACCTTCTTTAGCCATGCCTCAAAATTGAAGTCCTTTGTTTCTGTTACCAATCTAGTGGATTTTCTCTGCCCAAGGCCTTGTCATCTTCAATTGAATCACCTCTACACACACTTCCTGTTGGAAGCAAATGAAAAGGAAACAGGAGCAAGAGCCATGATCAGTGGCCTTCTCATTTACGTAAGTGTTCAGGCTAATTTCTTCCTTCTTAGACAGTCCTTCAGAATTGAGACTGACTTGCTTCCATTCCAGTTTAAAGGATTGTACTACCACCTGAAATCTACAAAGCTGTCTTGTCTTTATACCATAACTCCTGACTGCTTTAGTTAGCATCTTATTTATGGAATTGGAATAGGTTTCAAGCTCAACTGGTGGAGTAACTACAGAATGTGGGAAATTATCATTCTACCCTTTACCAACAATGAACCAACTTGGATCATTGTAATTTCATCCATTTCCCCAAACGACATGCTTGTGGTCTAAAACTTTGCACCAGTCAGTCATTTTATGCAGATTTATGGGACATAGTTGAAAACAGGGATAAAAAGTAATGAAGTTAAATGAAAAGAGAAAATTTCAATGCGTAAAGCAGTGATAGTCCGCATTTTAAGAAATGTAACAAATGTAAATTATATATTTAGAAAACACTGATTAAGAGCTGCATAAGCAATGTAATTGGGTGAGAAAATTAGCATCCATTGGTCTGATAAGGCAAGTGGCAGTGAAGATAGAATAGAATAGCAATTTATTGTCACTTGTATTTATGAAAATATAGTGAGCTGTGTATAAGTTGACACAATTCGGTGCCATTTTAATGACAGAATTTACAGAAAGAAATAGTTGACACATAGTTAAGACAAAGTTTCAGGTGGTAGTACAATCCTTTAAACTGGAATGGAAGCAAGTCAGTCTCAATTCTGAAGGACTGTCTAAGAAGGAAGAAATTAGCCTGAACACTTATGTATATGAGAAGGCACTGATCATGGCTCTTGCTCCTGTTTCCTTTTCATTTGCTTCCAACAGGAAGTGTGTGTAGAGGTGATTCAAGTGAAGATGACAAGGCCTTGGGCAGAGAAAATCCACTAGATTGGTAACAGAAACAAAGGACTTCAATTTTGAGGCATGGCTAAAGAAGGTTTGAACTTGCTATACCATTCAATGCAATAATGCTTGATCTGATACCTCACAAGTTCATGTTTTGTTCCCTCCATGGCTCCTGGGTTTATGGAGTGGCTATGGGTTGCCGTTGCCAAGGCTGCCCCTGAGGCTGCCAAAGCAAGGATTTCCAGACTGGACCCACCACACTGTCACTGGCGAAGCCAACATCAAAGCCATTACATCACCACTATAGCAAGGAGTGCCAGACCAGACCCACCAAGTTGCCAGCGCTGAAACTATTGTCACTTCAGTCACCACCTGAAGCTGCCGCATTACTGCCATTGCCACAAGAAATGGACCAGAACCACCATACTGCCAGCACTGAAAAAGCTGCACCGCTGCCAGGAGGAACGGACTTGATCTCCCGACGATGAAGCTTTCGATAAAGCCACAGCCAAGAGGAATGGACATTAGGATCCACCATGCCACCAGCCGCTGCACCAGGCCCTCACAACCGCCTTCCTCCATCACAGCCGCAGAAAAGGTGAACTTTGATACAAAAGAGAAATGAAGAAAGAGATGGCTTGAATGCAGGGAACGAAGCATTATAGTGATTGATATTTTTCAGACTACCAAAGTGGGTCATGACTAACCCAGCTATGTTGATGAGACCACTTTTGTTCCAATATCTGGATTTAGATGTTCAGGAGTGGATGGCTATGAATACCTTTTGATTGACTACAGCATATGAACAAAGCATGATGACAGTGTTAGTTTACATTGGTATTTCCAAACCAAATTTATTTTCTCAGTTAAAGTTACAGTAAGTCTGTTGAAAGTATTGGGCCTTCATATGTGCATGAAGTTATCACAACACATGACCATGTCATTTAAAATTGTAGTAATAAAAGAATACTTACATTTATATAGCACTTTTCACAACCATAAATATCTCAAAGTGCTTTGCAGTCATCAAAATACCTTCTGAAGTGAAGCCACAGTTATAATGTAGAAAGTGCAACAATTGATTTATGTACAACAAAACTTCTTTTGTGTTACTGTTTGAGGGATAAATATTGGCCAGATCACCAGGCTTCAAAATACTGCTAAGGCGTCTATTACATCCACTTAAGCAGGCCGATAGTTTAATGTTACATCTGACAAACAGTATTTCTGACCAAACAGCATTCCCTCAGTAGTGCACTGGAGTGTTAGCCTTGAATTTTGTGCCCAGACCCTGGAGTGGGAATTGAACCCATAGCCTATTATTCAGGGTCTAGAGTGCTACTGCTGAGCCATGGCTGACATTCCATTTCTGACTTCAGGATAACCTCTAAAGGTTTCTAAAGAAAATTTCCAATTTGACAAGACAAATTTGGAGCTGTTCTTATGTGTTCCTGTGCTCTTCTGAACTCACCAGACAGAAGGCCATGTTCACAGGGTGGTCTTGGATCGACTGTTTTGGGTGTAGTTTTGACGCACTCCAAGGTCATGGTCCTAAATCACAGTTTTCACACCAATATCAGGTTAAAGGTTGGCTCTGAACTCACCCAAGCTTTATGGAGGATATCAAACTGTGAGGATTAAATTCAATTGCTGACAGTAATTAAAAGCAATAAATTCCATCATATCTAACGGCTGAACAAAGTAAGGAATAGTTTGCAACTGCGTGTACACATAGTTATATGACACCAATTACAGATTTGATAAATTATTACATGCGGACCCACTTTTACACAGCAGAGTACTTTAAATTCACTGGTAAGTTTTGACTTCAGAAAATATTAAACTGCTACAATTTAGGTCAAAAGCATGGATATGACCAACTATCAATTTAGCTTTGTAATAATTTCATTAATTCATTGGATTGTCAAAATTCTTGAAGCACAATCTTTAGAATTGTATACATTTTATTGTGGAAGTACAAGCAATGTTATTCCTTTATGTAGAAAATACTAGAAAAAATTATGTTGCATATTTACTTCCATTTTACATTTTAATTTTGAATCTCTTTGCTCAAGTCTTCCCAGGCCATGCCTAGGAGCAGGAAACAAAATTACCCATTTTCCAAGTGTTGCCTATGTTGTGAAGCACAAGACCTCCTGCTGTAGCTTGCCTCAAAATCTTTCCTTGCTGGACTAATGTGGCTTATTTCCACATAGCATTTGCTGACTGATATGACACTGAGTTGCATCAGAAGTTCCACATTAGCACAATTAATATTAGCTTTTAAACTGAATTTGTCACACTTAATGAACTCTAGGGTTCTGCAACTATCCTGGTCTGTTTCAAATTGCCGAATGGAGAAACTGAAGTGAAAGCATCCCTGTTACTGGAACTTAGGAGTAAGGTTAGGTCTGTTCAAAATAGAAAAACTTTGGGACCGGAATTCCTTGCATGCTCCACTTGGGAATTCCTGCAGCAATGTCAGTAGAACAACATAAGAACGAGGAGCAGGAGTAGGCAATTCAGCTTCTCGAGCGTGCTCCGCCATTCAATAAGATCTCCCCTCGGCCACAACTCCACTTTCCTGCCTGCTCTCCATTGCCCTTCAACCTATTGTTAAATAAAAATCTGTTTATTGCTATGGACCAGACCAGACCAGACCCCCGGAGTATATTATGGAGATAGCCTAGAACCTAACCTTTATGTTTTTTAAAAGGCAAGTGTAAGTCGCTGTATTCCAGTCATGACTTAATTGGTCCACCACTAATCTTTAATCAAAAGCACACTTTATTTTTACAACACAGTCAAAATGCAAGAAAAAGAAGAACTGATATAACTTTACTCCATTGAAATATTAAACCAGATAATGTGTTATTTAACCACTAATCTTTAACTGTTCCAATAGAGGCAGCATCCTATCAACACATCCCTGGCAAAGGCAGTCCAGCAATACAGTTACTATTCCCACATGCTGTCTCTTTCTTCAGTCCAGTAGAAAGAAACACCGAAAGAAACAATCTGCCCCTTTTGACTTTTTAAGAGGAAGCCTCTCTGTCTAAGATTTCACTCTAGCAGCAGAGAACTAAAGCTTTCAGCTCCAACTGCCAGCAAAAATCACCAAATAACTGAAAGCAAAACTAAAATCCTTTTGGGTCTGTGTGAGCCTGAGCCCACCTACTCATGTTTCTTTTAAAAAAACACCCAGAGAGAAATCAAAGCTGTTTGCCAACTGTTTATCGAATGGAGATATTTCTGCACCACTGTGACAACACCCTCCTGCAAGAGAAAGAGGACAGAACATATCACTTAAAGGCACAATAGCGTCACACTATTTCCTCTTCAAATGTACTAGTGTCACAGCATCTACTAAACTCTGGGACAGTGAATTCCACAGATTCATGGCCCTTTGAGAGAAGTCTGTCTGAAAAGTTAGAAAGTTAACTGGGATGTAGTTTTGTAGCAGGTCAGATATAGGCAAAGTTTCTGAGAAGGTCTTGCTGAAGAGATGGGGCCCCCTTGAGGCGAGAGTTCCTGGATGTGGGCACGCAGTTGCAAAGCAGCTCAGCACTGAGGTACACCAGGTCTGTGCAGGCAAAACTCACCAATAGGATACACACCCCACCTGGAGATTAGGCAGTATTATGGACCAGACCAGACCCCTCAAAATATTTTAAAAAGGTAGCATAGACCCTAACTTTTTCTTATTTTAAAGGCAAATGTAACGTGTTGTGTTCCAGATGCAATTTGACTGGTCAAACTACTCAACATTAAGCAAAACACATTTTATTCACACACTATAGTTAAAATACAACAAAACAAAGAAGAACTTAGAATAACAACTCTATTGGAAAACTTAGCAGAATAGTAAATACAGTAACTATTACTAATTAACTGTGTCAGTATAGTAAACTCCACAAACACACCCTTTGGCAAAAAGGCAAATTCAGAAAACAGATTTCATCTCACATGCAATCTAGCAGCCTTGGAAGAGAAACCCCAGCTTTTGGCTATAATTGAGAGAGGAAAACAAAGCTTTTACTTCTTCAAGCCCATAACAGCAACTGCTGAAAGCTAACTAAAAATCCATGATCTGTGAGAGCTGGACCATACCCACTCGGGCTGCTTCTATTGTTCCAACTTTAAAAAAACACCCAAGGCCTCACAAATTGTATGTCTTCTCATAGCTTGCTCTGCACCTGTCCACCAATCTCTCTCTAGAAGAAACCAGGGCAACATACATCTCTTAAAGCCACAGCATTGTCACAACAGGGACTAGAGCCCTCGACCCTAAAGTATCAGCTGCTCCAAATTTTTAATCTTGAAATGGTTTCTTGATAAAGGCAAAAGATGCTTGCCTTTTTGGGAGAAGCAGTCCCCATCGGGCCCATGTCCAAATGTTGTAATTGTACCAGTCTCCACCACTTCTTTTGGCAGTTCATTTCATATGCGCACCACCTTCTGCATGAAAAAGTTGCCCCTCGGGTCTCTTTTATATATCTCCCCTCTCACCTTAAACCTATGCTGTCTAGTTTTGCACTCCTCTACCCTGGAAAAAAAGATCTTGGCTATTCACTTTATCCATGCTCCTCATGATTTTTATTGGATGGTCATAAATGTAACACCACTTTTCAAGACAGGAGGGAGAGAGAAAACAGGGAATTACAGGGAGTTATACTATGTGAGGAGAAAATGTTATGCACCATACTGATTTAATATATCATTTTTTTGCATCTAAGACTCAGTTTCAAATGAAACTGGTGGAATGAGCATTGTCTTTCTTTCTACTAACTGGAAGCACCATACACAATATGCTTTTGGCCATTATTAGCCAATTATTACTGGGTACAACTCACAGCACAACTTTGTTCATCATTTGGTATGGATTTGGTGATTTCACCCTTGAGATCCTCAACCTGGCTTTTAGAAAAGATAGATTCTAGATTCTAGAAAGAATGATTGTTACCAGGTTTCAAAGAGTGATCTTCCAAAAGTTTAGAATTAGCCAAGATATGGAAATTAATGCTGAGACAATAAAATATGCTTTCTTAAGACACATTGTTCATGTTGAGTAGAAAAGCTTTATTTTACATCTGGTTTGTGGCCAGCTAAAATATTTGATAAGTAAGAGAAGAAATGTTGGACAATTGTCAATATCATAGGCAATCATCCTTAGAGAACAAGTATCAGCTTGCATAAAATTAATATTGAAAGTACCATATCCAAAAATAATTGTGCGCTTAGCATCAAATGTAGAACAGATTTATTATTGAACTATCCTTTCGACAGTTAGTTCAGTTATGTTTTTGACAAGGTTCTGAATGGTAGACTAACTAGTAAAGTTAGCTCACATGGGATCCAGGGTGAACTTGCCAATTAGATACATAATTAGCTTAACAGCAGGAGACAGAGAGTAGTGGTGGAGGGTTGCCTTTCGGACTGGAAGCCTATCACCAGCAGTGTTCTACAGGGATCAGTTCTGAGTCCTCTTTTGTTTGTCACTTATGTAAATAAGTTGAATGAGAATATAGAAGGCATGGTTAGTTATTTTGCGGATGACACCAAATTTGGTGGCATTGTAGACAGTGAAGAAGGTTTGCAAAGATTACAAAGGGATCTTGAGCAGATGGATCAATGGGTTGAAAAATGGCAGATGGAGTTCAATCTGAATAATTGCGAGGTTTCACATTTTGGTACGACCAACAAGGGTAGGGTTTATACAATTAATGGTCGGTCCTTGGGTCATGGTGTAGAACAGTGGGACCTAGGGGTGCAGGTAAATAATTCTTTGAAGTTTGTGTCACATATAGACAGGGGGTTTAAAAAGGCATTTGGCAGCCTTGCCTTCATGCTCAGTCCTTTGAGCATAGAGTTGGGAAGTCATGTTGAGGTTGTAATAGGACTCTGTCTCTGAAATAACTGCACAAAGGATGCTATCCCATCACCAAGTCCCCCTTTATTCACATGTGCACAGTACATGGGCTCTGACCAGCCAGTTCCTAGAATGAGGAGACACTCTTGACATGGCTCCCTGATTGGCCCAGGTTAACAACTCCAATCAAGGATCTCATAGTCAATGTAATCCACTTGACCCTCATTCTAATCACTTTAATCTCCTATCCCTAGACTCTCCAATTGACATAAATAATTTCCATAGATCTACACTGCCTGTTTCTGGCATTCACTGTTTTAAGTTCTTAAATTATATGTTTGTTCCACCCGCATTCCATCCACAAGCTATATTTTGATATATTATCTTTCCCTATTTTGTATAAGTAATGAAATTTGACATTTATTTCACTGAAAATAATGAAAACAATTACTAAAGTAATTTGAAAGGATTTTCATCTAATTTCATCCTCTTTCGTCTTCAGACAACCTTTTACCTGCTGTGGTTTAGGATTTACCGTCCTCATACAAATTCCTATTTTTCTTATCAAAATGCAGCATTTTTTTGCTGTTGTTGTTAGTTGCTACCAGGATCTGAACCTATATCAACTGCCAGGAGAAGGGTATATCTTAAGTGAGGAAGTTAGGTAAAGAACTGAATCAGTAAAGGTAAAGTTGTCATAGTTCCAAAGCACCATAGAGCTGGTCTCTCATTGCAGAGAGAGAGAGACACACAGATGACTGGTGGTGGTTTAACTTGACAGTTATCACCCATCAGGTCAGGGGCAAGGCAGGGAAGGTAAGACCTTCATGGTGACTGAAATAATTCCACAGAGGTCGATATCCCATCACCAAATTACCCTTTATTTACATGTGGAGAGTCCTTGACACTGATCCAGCTTCCTCAGAGCCAGCTTTCACAGTAAACAGAACCTCGAGCACTCCTATTTATATATGTCATCCAGGACTCCGTGATTGGACCAGATTGTCCCAATCAGGGAATTCATATTCTATGAGGTCAACCTGGCTGACCTTGTTACAAATACTGCAGTGAACTTAGGTCATGTTGGAATTGAACCTGTAATTTTGGCATCTCTCTGTATTTCATACCATTCATCCAGCCAACAACTGACCAGGACTCTAATCAACACTGAGTCCTCCTACCAATTCTCCCCCAACAAAACAGGATACTCACAGCAATTTGGATATCTTCATATTTTTCAGAAACTGTGAGAATTTTCCTGGTCATCTATTTCCTAAGATGAACTTGTTTGCACCTGATGTGGATTCCTTTGTAAATTGTTAGCATTGTCACATTCATCCTTCATGGTTTCCATAAAAGAAAAGGCAGCAAACACACCATAACAAGCAGAGTTTCTGTTGGTGTGAATGCAGCACTGGAGAAAGACATATGTCTGTTCTGCCAATTCTATGGCACTCGGAAGAGTTGCAAGGAAACAAGTAGGTATAGTCAGACCACAGTGCCATCTAGTTGCTGATCAAATGAACTGCGAGCTTAAGAATTTTAGCAGAACATGGTTAGTTCCACAATTCGGGTTGGCAGTTTCCAGACCCCTAAAGTATATTCTGTTAATCTGGTCCAGTCAGGGAGCCCTGGCTGACAGATGTAAATGGGAGTGTCAGACGTTCTGTTCACTCCGAGAGCTGACTTTGAGGAAGTGTCAAGTACTATGCACGTGTAAATAAAGGGTGACTTGGTGACAGGATACCGGCCTCTGTTTCCATATTGCAAATGTGCATGAACCTGCAAGTGTGAGCTAGAAACAGCAAGTTCTGTCAATACTGCCACACCTAGCCACCTATGGGGGAGATTTCAACAGGACCATCACTGACTGCAATTACATTGTACAGGCAGTGATGGTGAAAAACTCCTAGAATGGGCCTTCAGAAACAACCATGCCTTTATATAGAGAGCACAGCGTTCCTAAAGGAAAATTAATCAGCAGAAAACCTTAATGTAGTAGACACCTCATCCAGAAATCTTAGTGCTTCCCACTGCACTGGATGAGAGGAAATTACAACAGGGCGTGATGCACTCACTTTAGTCATAAGCCTAGGAGCCTTATGCACTGCCTTGGAACAGTCCAATATTCATTTCTAGGAAATTTTCCATCAGTCACCCTGAATCAAGTTGCTAGTCATCTGTTCCACGTTCTGAGGATACCATTGGACAAGAAAATGCAAAGCATCATCTGAATTGAACTGAAAAACAATGCCAGCAACATGTCAGTCATGGCAGTACAGATCCCTTCAAAGTCACAGAACTGGAGAAAATATCATCAGGCTTGAGATGTGGTAAATCAGTAAGATACAACAACATTGTACTAAAATTCCTGAAACAATTTGGTCCCCATGATCATACCTGACTGTCTCAGTTCTAGACAAGACTCATTCCTGAAGGTGTGGTGAATGGGAAAAATCATTGGATTTCTAATCCTGGAAGAGATCCCACACTGGCAGCTAGTTATTGACCAATTTCACTATTTCCAGCATGCTTTAAGATCTTTCTGCATCTTATCTTGCAACACAAATCTCCAAAAGTAGAGACCATCTTAATGTTGACCAATTTGGTTTCCCTTGGGGTGCAGCACATGTGATCACGTTCTGACATTCACCACCTTCATTGAAAGTGGATTCCAAAAAAACCAGAAACAGGCAGCTGTGATGTCCAGTAGTGATAAACTGTGATATTATACTGCTCCTAAAAGTGTCCAGAGTGAGTCCAACCTGAGATGGGACAGTTATTGAAACATTTCTTCACAACAGATGATTCAGAGTCTATCCTGGACAAGACGGACATGCATAGAGAAGACAGGCCAACAAATAACCACAGGGCTTTGTGCTAGCACAAATTCTGTTCCACATATTTTCAAACGACCTGCCAACAACCATGTCTCGCAAGTTCATCTGCACTGATGAAACCTATTGCGAAACCCAAGTTCCATTCTTCTGCACTTTGGACCAGAAAACCCAGATCCTCAATGAAGAAATTACAACATTGACGGTCCCATATAGCACATGGTGTCTCACATTCAATCCCTTGAAAACTGTATCCAGAGTATTCCACTTCCCCAACACCAGTGCCAAAGGTAAATTACAAACCAACATGGTCATAGACTAAAGCATGATCCCAACTCTACATTTTTGGAAGTGACTCTAGATAGGACTTTTGTCCCTCTGGGAGCATCTGAAGAAAACAGCAAAGGTCAAAAACAAGAACTTACATCTCTGTGGGGCACAGCTGCCCTATCGCACTCCACAGCAGCGTACAGTGCATTTGTCTGATGTAGGTTCACCACACACACACGCACACACGCACATGCACACACACACACACACACACACACACACACGCGTCATGTCAACACTTCATTAAAAGCATCTAGGTGCAACATAACTGGAACCCATCTCTCAACTTCTTTCCAATAGCCTCCTGTCCTCACAAACATCATCCCCCACACATCTGCTGACTGATAAAAACTCACAAGATGGTTGAAATCATCTGTTCTACAATTAATAACCCATTCCATGATGACCTGTTCAATCCACCGACTGCCTGAATTCCAACAGAGCACTCCATATGAAGCAACCTTTCTGAGCAAGGTTTCTCAAGCAGACATTATTTGGAATGGGAAGCACGGGAAGTCACTAACAAGTTTCTTGTGACAAATGCCATCTGTTGAATGGCAGGTTTTGATCCACCATGGTGTCATTGCTAACCATGTTCAGGCCAACCTATACCATTCATATCTCACTGCAAACCCCATGCCCACTTGTGGAGAGACAAAAGCAATGCAGTACATTGCCAAGGAATGCTCCCTCCACAGACTAAATGGTCACAAATCACCTTAAATTCAGCAAATGCATGATGAAATGTGCATTTACTGGGAAATTAAATTGCCTACATTAGTTTACCACCAGATGTTTACCACTCAACTTGACAGGACATTGGAAAATGGATAATGGCAAAATATAAGCACTCATTAGTAATTCCTTCAACAAACTCATCCACTTCTGCCATGGGAAAAGATGCCGCTTAGCTGGTGGTCAGCTCAGTTTGCTCGAGGGCTAATGTGCCATGCATGTTGATACTTGTTTTCCTACAATGTTTTTATTTTCAGTCAATCCATCTTATTCCATAGCACATGGTGGCTTAGAAAAGCAAGTGCCTGGGAGAATCCTTGAAGCTCAAAGCTAGCTTAGAATAGCAGATCTACTACTGATCAATGACATGAGCTTAGCACTGTTAAAATGAACCTGAATCAATGTCCAGAATTCACAAAGACCAGACTACACATTCTGAGCACACATCAGAGGTACCTAGATTAGGCTTCGGATGTCCTGTGAAATACACTCCAGCTAAAACCTCAAGAGTTCTGGTGGGGTGATGCATGTTTAGTGTTTCAATATCTCTCCTGACTCAAGAGAGATTTGAGAAATGGAAGAAAAAGATACCCGGGGTTTCAGGTGAGAAGCAACATGAGGAGAAAGTAATGAATAATCCATTTCTGTGCTGGAAGAAACATTTGAGCCAATATGATTTTGAATAGCCAGTTCTGTCCTCACATTAATAATTTTGATTTTCCTTTATAAGGTCAGAAGAAGGGAAGTTAGCTGATATTTGCACAATGTTCAGCACCATTTGCTACTACTCAGATACTGAAGCAGACCATGTCCAAATGCAACAAGATCTGCATGATATCCAGGTTTAGGCTGACAAGTACCAAGTGACATTTGCGTCTCACAAGTACCAGGCAATGATCTTCTTCCATCAACAAAGAATTGAATAATTGTCCCTTGACATGCAATGGCATTAACACCTTTGAAACACCGACTATCATAATCCAGAGGGTCATCATTGACCAGAAACTGAAACGGACTGGTCATACTGTGGCTGCTTGAGGCCACAAGCTAGGAATCCTACAGTGAGTAACTCTTTAATTTTAACATTTGGGGTGGCACGGTGGCTCAGTGGTTAGCATTGCTGCCTCATAGCACTGGGGACCCGGGTTCAACTCCAGCCTCGGGCAACTGTCTGTGTGGAGTTTGCACACTCTCCCTGTGTCTGCGTGGGCTTGCTCAGGGTGCTCCAGTTTCCTCCCACAGTCTAAAGATGTGCAGGGTAGGTGGATTGGCCATGCTAAATTGCCCATAGTGCCCAAGGATGTTTAGGTTAGGTCGGTTAGACATGGGGAATGGGTCTGGGTGGGAGGCTGTTTGGAGGGATGGTGTGGATTTGTTGGGCTAAATGGCCTGTTTCTACACTGCTGGGATTCTATGATAACTCACCTCCTGACTTCCAAATCCCATCCACAAGGTACAGCTAGGAGTGTCATGGAAAATTCTCTACTTTTTTGGATGTGTTGCTCCAACAACACTCAAGAAGCTCGGCACCATCTAGGACAAAGCAGCCTGCTTGATTAGTGTCACATCCACAAACATTCACACTCTCCACCACCAAAGCTCAGTAGCAGCATTGTGTACCATCTACAAGATGCACAGCAGAAGTTCACCAATATTCCTTACAGAGTACCTTCCAAAGCCCACAGCCACTTCCATCTAGAAGGACAAGGGCAGCCAATAAACAGGAGCACCGTAATCCGTAACATCCCCTTCAAACCACTCACCATTTCGCTATCCCCTTCACTGTCAGGGGTCAAAATCCTGGAACGCCTTCTGCAGTTGCATTGAGGGTGTACCTACACCAAATGGACTGCAGTGGTTCAAGTAGACAGCTCACTACCACCTTGTCAAGGACAACTAAAGATGGGCAATAAATGTTGGCCCAGCCAGCAATGCTCTCATCGAATGAATGAATAAAAATTTTCGTCAATGCCAACACATCTCCTCAATGGAAGCATGTGTTTATCCATAGAGACAAAACAATAAAGTGTCAACATGCGTGCCTCCCAATCAAAAACATTTCCATTGCTCACTGAAGAAAATGGTTCAAAGCAACGTACCACTTCATCACTGTAACTTAGGTAGGGTTAATGGACAAACCACACTTAAACAGGTAAAAAATGACTTCTGCCACCCTTCTGTCAAATTTGGAGTGGCAGAATGGAGACATGACATGAAGTTGACCCTCAACAATTGGGATGTTTACAAATTCACTTTATGAAGTAGTCTTAGGCCAGACTTTCTGTTTGTTGACAGGAACAAACTTGGTGTATTGGAAATTAAACTGTTCGTTTTCTGAAACCTATAAAGCAAACTTGCATGAGTACTATATTTTCTAAAATATGATCATTGAACTCCATTTACTTATGCAGTAGAATATTTGGTTTGCCAGCCAGGAATTCCTGACCATTTCCATTGAAATTTTCTGATTTTTTTCCCCTCTGATCAGGTTTGAATGCTTTAATCTCTATTCTCTAACAGTCTTATCAACAGCTAATCCATCAACAGAAGCTTACTGGATCCTGCTGAGGTATCCCGGAGAAAGGTTGAAGCAGGTTTAGAGGGGCCGTTGTATTTCTTCAGGGTGCTCAGAGATTCTTATGTTTTCAAATGGGGGCCCCAGGATAGTAATGTTTAAAGGACCTAATGGTGCCACTCTTACAGATTTATGTGGCTTTCTTGTGGATTCGAACACCATAGTTGCTTGTAAGCTAGAATTCCATTTTCTGGAGCATGCTTTGAAGATAAGGGGGTAAAATAAAACCAGAAATATTGGAAAAAAAAACTTCACACTCAAACCACTCAGTAGCAGAAGTAATGTCAAAGATATATAGCCTGAGGATGATGACTACAATTTTTAAACCGTTGCTGAATTGTGTCTAGACAAATTGCAAAAGTGCTGTTGCTGTACATTACTTTGCAAACACACAGGTATATACAGGGCTAACTTCACAAGAACAGGATCCACAAAATATTTTGGATTTCAACACTTTGGACTTTGAGGTGATTTCCTTTATATTAGAGAGTATCACTGTATGAGCTCAAATTGTAATAGTATTGGTTGGCCTGAACATGGGGATGACTACTTCCTTAAAAGTTTCTCATAACATCTAATGTATCTGCTTTTAAGTAGTGAATAATGTGTGGAGCCTATTTTGCATTTGTTTACTATTCCACAGTGGGATGGCAATCAGCCATATTCTGAGGTTTTAGTAGCTCCTTCATCAAAAGCTCAGCTTTTACAGATCTTGGTAATCCAAATGCAAAAGGTGATATGGCAATGCAGCTTCCACATACTTGACAGGACCAATATTATATGCTTAGAATTGCTTTGCGAGGTACATTTGTACAACTTTTAATCCATCACAGTACAATAATTCACTAAATAACTGAAAAGTAATCTTTTCAATTAAACTGAAAATGCTTGACCCTGCTAAAAGTTTTAATTTTTCACGCAAGGACTACACTATTTTCTAGGCCCTAAATCACAACTTTACAAATTGGAACTTATTCTGAATATTAATTTATAATCAATTGAGCAGCTTCTTATTTTTTCTGCGCCATTTCGCAGGATAGAGAACAGGCATTCTGGCTTCTAAACACCAGTCAAATTTTGATCCTTTCCACAAAACTGGAATCAATAGCAATTGACAAGACAAATTTGAAGAATGGCTACTTAGTAGTTAAAGTTTTACAAACATAAACGTCTATGACCACAGAAAAAGTTTTTTTTAAGTGAATAACTTTTTAAAGGAGAACTTAATGTTCCTTGCTGTGTAAGGACTTCAAGACCCTGTAACAACCATGTTGTTAATGTTAGAGAGCTGCACATAACTGAGCACAAATAGTACCGAGTGGGTGGTGTTAGAACAGCCTACTCTGCACTACACATTACACTAAACTACATCAACCTCTCTGGGAGACTCATGTGAGTAAATGGACATGAACATATGAATAAGATAAATTAGTCCTTAACTAATGTTAATATAAGAGCAACGCCTGGTGTTTCAATGATTAATTTGCATTCCAGTGTTAAGTACAGACAGTCCCGAGGTTGTGAATGGATTCTAATTATGAGTCTGTTTGTAAGTCAATTTGTACCCAAGTTGGAACACACCACAGGACAATATAAATAGTCCTTTGTAAGCACAGGAAAATTTCACATGTTGGATCTTTAAAGTTATACCCGTGCATGGGATCACGCTCGTAAGTACAAGTTTTTGTAAATACAATCATTTATAAGTAAGACATTTGTAAATTGGGGACACCCTTTATGATCGGTCAATTAGTAGTTTTATTTGAAGTCTAAGACTGAAACAATACTTGAATTTGTCTTCTCCTAAATCAGTTTGTTTTGAACCTAAACTCATAGTGCATCACACAATAAAAGATCTTGATCCCAATTCCACAGAATGGATGAGCAGAATTATTTGAGACTTGATCTTGGATTCAGATACTCTTTCATATCTTAACATGGTGTTTGAAAAGTCTTCCTGCTCCACAGAGATTTGACATCTCACCCTTTTCTTAACAGCATTGTATTCCAGTCCATGACAAAAATGTCTCCTTACAGTCCCTTGATTTTCTTGGCAATTGTCAAACCTGTGGTTACTGACCATCTCACTTCATCAAGCCTCTCAAATTTTTGAAGAACCCTATGAATGGTGAATCACAGAGAACAGCACAGAAGTGGCCTCTATTACTTCCAATATCCTGGAAATAGCAACTTAGATATAGGCCATGCGGTGACCATCATGGCAAATGTTGTGTGTCTTCATTCAGGCTGCTCATTCAATTGTTACATTTTGGACACAGCCTCCAGATAAAGGACAAATCAGCTTAATAAAAGAGTTAACAACTGCAAAGAAAAGGACAAAGGAGAGGGATGTGGAAGCACTATAGCCAGGTTTGTGCATGACTCAAAAGCAAGTGGGAAGGCAAGTGGTGACACAATGAGTTTGCAGAGAGATATAGACAGGCTAGTGAAAACTTGGCAGATGAAATATATTATGGGAAAATGTGTGGTTATACATTTTGGTAGGTACAATAGAGGAGCTGAATATTATTCAAAAGGGGAAAGACTGCAGAAAGCTACAGCATAGGGAGTCCTCGTGCATAAATCGTGCATACAAATTCAGTGTTTAAAAAAAATTGGAATGGAATGTTGGTCTTTATTTGAAAGAAAATGGAGCATAATAATAGGGAAGTCTTGCTAAAACTATAAAATTATACAAGGCACTAGTCAGACCATACCTGGATTACATGAAGAGTTTTGGTCCCCATATTAAGGAAATATATATTGGCATTGGAGGTAGTCCAGTAAAGGTTCACTATCCTGATACCAATGGGAGAACTGCCTTATGAGGAGAGTTTGAGTAGATTCGATCTTTACACATTGGGGTTCAGAAAATGAGAAGCGACTTTATTGAAACATAAAAGATTCTTAGGGGACTTGACAGAGTAGATGCGAAGAGTTTGTTTCACCTTGTGGGAGAGTACAGGACCAGAGGGTATAATCTAAGATCAAGGTATTACATATTTAAAACAGAAATGAAGAAGTTCTTTTCTCAGAGGATGGGAGTCTGTAGAACTCTTTACCACAGAGGGCTGTCAAGGCTGGGATATTAAGTTTATCCAAGGCTGAGATGGACAGATTTTTAATCAGAAAGGGAATCAAGGTTCATGGGGCAGAGCCAGGAAAGTGGAGTTGAGGATTATTAGATCAACCGCAATCTCATTGAATGATGAAGCAGACTTGATGGACTGAATGGCTTACTCTGCTCCCACATCTTTTGGTCTTCTCAGGAGACTGGCAGATGTAGAAACAGATGATGGAATTCAATATTTAATGCAAAGGTGATAGTGGGACTACAAATATTTCCTTTCCATATCAATTTCTAACTGAAAACTTCATAAAGTCCTTGTGTAAACTTCTTCTTGAAAACTCCTTAGGAAGAACCTACAGTAGGGCAGCATGGTGGCTCAGTGGTTAGCATTGCTGCCTCACAGGCCAGGGACCCAGGTTTGATTCCATCCTCAGGTGACCATCTGTCTGTGTGTGTCTGTGTGGGTTTCCGCGGGGTGCTCTGGTTTCCTCCCGTACTCCAAAGATGTGCAGGCTAGGTGGATTAGCCATGCTAAATTGTCCATAGTGTTCAGGGATGTATAGATTAGGTGTGTTAGCCATAGGAAGTGCAGGGTTACAGGGAAAGGTTAGGGGGATGGGTCTGGGTGAGATGCTCTTTGGAGGGTCAGTGTAGACTTGTTGGGCTGAATGGCCTGTTTCCACACTGTAGGGATTCTATGATTCTAGGTGGGCTGTTTCAGGCTACTATAGACAGTGTTGCAGCACCAGTTCATGCTTCTAAGATTTAAACCTAAAGTCTAAAATTCAATTGACAGAGAAGTCAAAAGCACAGAAGTTATTCTAGACCTTTAGAAATTACATCTTAAACACCTGCATCAGTATTGTATCTAATTGCAAGCAGCACACTTTGAAAAGGATGTCACATCCTTTGAGAAGCCATAGAAGAAATTGAAATCCTTAGTATGTTGGTTAATTTGGTAGCAAGGCCTTGAGAATTTAATATTGTTCTGCCTCGAACAGAGAATATTAAGGAGAAAGTTAATAGAAGTATTCAAAAATTTGAGTCAATTGGTAGAGTAACTGAGGACAAACTGCTTTTTCTGCTGGGAGGGTCAGTGGCCACAGATTTGACAATTGCTAAGAAAATCAAGGATGCGAAAAGTTCAGTCCTACAATTCCATAAGTAAGGAGACTTGTTTTTATCATACAGTAATTTGTTAGACCCTAGAAATATACTGCCTGGGACGCTGGTGCAAGAAGATTCAATAATGGCCCTTAAAATGGAAGTAGGCATGTACTTGAAATAGAAAAGATTGCAGAGTGATGGGAAAAGTTCATGAGAATAGAACGAAGGACCAGCGCAATGAATTGAACAGCTTTCTTTTATGTTGTAAGAATCTGTGGTCTGGAGTTTTAATACAGGAGCCAGGAACAAAGATCAGGACTGTTTCTAGATCTGAACACAATTCTGGCAGTGGGGGTACAGGGGTGTCATTTTAAAAGGACATCCTCTTCATTGGAACGCAGACATATTTCCCATCTAATTAAGGCTTGTGGAAGGGCTGTAGAAGCTATAAGACCAATCAGATGCATACCAGCCTAAAAGGAGCAACATGCTATAATGGAAAGTGAGTAAGAGGACAATTCAAGAATTATCAGATTTTTTTTGCAGCCAGGTTACCTTTCTGGCTGTGAGGGGAATGGGGTGGGGTTGAATCAGAAGGCAGTGTTTGGAGGGGTGGGATCCCATCTATTGGGAAGCCTGGGCTGCTCCTGAATCCAGGACAGGCTGAGGGAGCCTTCCTACATTGCTGGGTCCTGACCTACTGCTGAAGGTCACCACCAGACACCTAAACTGGCCTCCTTGGCCTTCAAGAATCTGGAGGTTGACTGGAAAATTCTAAATCAGCCTCCTTGAACTGGCGTCAGTTAGGTTCTTAATGAGCCTCTTGGCTATCTGTCATGTGGGTGAAAATCCCTGCTGACACCCTAATCCTGCTTCCACAGAAATAGCGTGGAAACAGGACGCATCATGGGACTGGCACACTGGTGGTATATTTAGTTCCCACTCATGTCTAATTCTCCACCACAGAGGATGCCAAAGGTTCAGCCCTATAATTCCATAAATCCTGAAATGTTTGGAAAAATAACAGTGGTAATCTGGGCCTCATGTGCATCCCTAGTTTCAGCACAGGATTGGCAAAGGCTTGGGTTTGATCATCTTCACTGACCAGCAGCCAATGATAGAAAAGAGCGTGTGGAGAAAAGTAACTAAAATAAGATGTATTCTTTAGTTTGAATTTGTGGAGATTGGCATTCATAATATTGTCAACATTGAGCCAGGCCACACAGTTTATACTAGCAAACCCCAATCAACAAATTAGTTTTTAATAGAAAACGCTTTGGAAGGGAAAGAGAAGAACCATCATAGGATTACTTTGATTTGCTGGCACTTGCAGTTCCTGATGAGTGTTTTCGTCTGTGTGCTTTGAGCAAACACTCGGTTGCACAAACAAGCTAAAGTTCAGCTGATCCATACTTGGTGACACTGCAATACCTTCCAGACACTTTAAACAGCACGGTAAACATGTGACGATGTAGATCGGAATTACACAGTGGCCTTGAAATTATTCTCTGTAAACACACACAAAAATAAACACTTAACACATTCACCGTCAACTCCTCACCCTGCTATTCTGTTGGTCGTATTAACTTTATACTCATTACTGCTTCCCTTTGAATACCAAATCATAACAATGAAAGTCCTGCAAAATCTGCCTAGTGCTCACATTATTCGAATAGTATATTTTCAAGGGGAATGATTTTAGTGCAGGGTCTAAAGGTCTTCTATGATTGCAAGCTACTGTGAAGCATATCTTCCACAGCTGAGTAGAATAGGGGCAGTGCAACAATCTATTTGAAAGTCTCAGCTAAGGGCACATCTGTTCTCACCATGACATGGAGGTGCCAGTGTTGGACTGGGGTGAACAAGGTCAGAAATCACATGACATCAGGTGATAGTCCAATGGGTTTATTTGAAAACACAATCTTTTGGAGTCTCAGTCCTTCCTCAGGTGTTAGTGAGAGAGGCAGTATCAGACACAGAATTTATAAGTAAAAGATCAAAGGGTCACACCACTGATGAGGACATATTAAACAAACCTAAGATGCTGTTAAATCTTTAATCAGTTAGAAGGTTATAATTGATTAATATGCATATGTAAATCCCCAAATTCCTTTCAAGTCACTGTCCTGTGGGAACTAAAGGTTTTCTCAGTGTAAAGAGGGTCAGACAATGCACGTTAGGTGTGAGGTCTTGTTTAGAATCTGTTTGTGTTTTGGTTTGGAATCAGACTGGTTTTGTTTCTAAAGTAGGAATTTATAAAACGCCATACTTGATGACACTGCAGTACCTTCCAGACACTTTAAACAGCAAGGCAAACATGTAACGAAGTAGATCGAAATTGCACAGTGGCCTTGAAAATATTCTGTGTAAATACACTTACACATACGCGCACACACACACGAAAGAATCTGTATTTGCAGATACATTCTACTTTGTTCAAAAAGCACACAATTCATAGAGAGTCAGTCCATGTGACATATTATAAAATTCTACTTTAGAAACAAAACCAGTCTGACTCCAAACCAAAACACAAACAGATTCTAAACAACGCCTCACACCTAACATGCATTGTCTGACCTAAAATGTCATTTCTTATTTACACTGATAAAACCTTTAGTTCTCTCAGGACAGTGACTTGAAAGGAATTCGGGGGTTTGTATATACATATTAATCACTTAAAAACCTTCTGACTGATCACAGATTTAACAGCATCTTAGGTTTGTTTAATATGCCCTCATCAGTGGTGTGACCCTTTGATCTTTTACTTATAAATTCTGTGTCTGATACTACCTCTCTCACTAACACCTGAAGAAGGAGCGAGGCTTCGATAGCTTATGTTTTCAAATAAACATGTTGGACTATAATCTGGTGTCATGCGATTTCTGACTTTTTTCTCACCAAAACAGACAAAGTGGTGTAGCAAGAGGTCAGCATGTCAAGTCCTATGTAACTTTGACTCCAATGACTACAGTGTGAATGAGAAAGAATGGCATGTTAAAAATACTGGGGAAAGAGAAACAGGATTTGCATAGGCATGTTTTAGCAATGACGCTACTTTCTGAGTTTTTTGAAATCGGAATTTACCATTTGAATTCTGGCATCTGAACTCATCTTAAAGGATTTTTCCATCAGTGTGATAATGATCTGTGAGCAACTCTTCGCATCACATCTTTGCCAGACTCAGGAACTGAATTACAATACGTATTACTCAGAGAATTTGATGTATTGCACCATTGGAAAAAATTTAAACCAAAATGTTTTAGGCTTGTGCTGAAGTGGAATGAATGCATGTGAATATTCTTGACTCATGAGCTCAAATCTCCTGAATTGGTACAAGGTACATTGTGTAACCGATCACACACATTAATTATCTGTCTCTACTTCTGCCCACTTAAGTCTCAGTTCTCCTAATGTATTCCTGTCAGTTTCACTGCTCCACTTCACTTTAGGAGTGTATGTTTAGTACAGGTGCCTCAACTCTCCTGATAATAATAAATACTGCTGTTAAGGTAAATAGCTCGTTATAAAGTCAGCACCTTCTATGTGCCAGCACATTAAATCTCCTTGGTTTATATTGTGGTGTGAGCAGAGAACATGTTAACTGTGTAACAGCAGCTTCTAGCAAAGTGGAAATTGTTATGTTGTTTCAGCTGGTAACTCCCTCCAGAGCTGGAGAGTGACAAAGCATCTGGATTAAAATAACGAAAATGATGGTGAATGCAGAAGTTAGAACCCAATATATGTAGGACAAATTTTCTGGCTTTGCAACTTTTGCTTCTATGGTCTAAAAAAAATGCACAAAATTTTTGTGCGCTCTGAAACCCAGGCCTTACAAAATATAATGTTAGATCAAATTTCAGATTTCACAAACGATTTGAAGCTGAAAATTGGAAGGACAAACTAATTGTACTTCCAGGTGCTTTTAGTTTAAGTATGAGAATTCCACACACCTTTTACTCTAATTTAACTAAATGCTAAATTATGTTTTACTGAATGCTAAATTTGGTAGTGTTTTAACATTACAACCAAATGGCATTCAGTCAAATACTAATCAAGTCCTGTTCTTCTCCCCAGTACAGTTTAATCTGGACATGACTATTCTTAATTTCTAAATGAGTTATGATGATAATTGTAGCATTTAGGGCTAAATCTTGCTTTTTTGGCTAATTCTACAGTGCGTTGAGTTTTTGGAGGGATTTCTGCTATGACGCTAGTGAGTTTTTTTGCCACATCAAATGTGCCTCATTAACTTCCTATGATCTATTTGTAGAACACTTGGGAGAGGGAAGTAAGGATAGTATATTATGCAATTACTGTGAATGCAAAAAGAAAGTCTTCTATTCAGCTTCCCAATTCATCAAAACATCTGCAGTATACTCCCATGATATCACTTTGTTCCGTGACATTTGAATCAGCCAACATACAGCTCCAATCCTCCAGCTACTGCATATCTACTCATAGCATCAATCACTGGTTTTGAAAACTGCACTCAGGACAGGTCCTGTCAAGAGGTGGAAACTTATAACTAGGGTAAAATTAAATTCCAGAAATATACAGCATCTCAGTAAACACCTAAATTATTCTGCATACACAATTTGTATTTTTATAGAAACAACAAAAACACCTTGCTTATATGCTTATAAAGCATATTTAATCTGGTAAAATGTTCCAAGGTGCTTCACAAGAATGTTAATTTTTAAAAAATTGACACGAAATTACTTAAGGAAGTATTGGGATAGGTAATTAACAGCTTAGGCTCTCTTAAAGGAGGAGAAAGAGGTACAGAGCTCAGCACAGGAGTAGTTGAGAGCAAAGTGACTACAGGTGCAATAAAAAAATTGGGAATGCATAAAAGGCCAGAATTGGAGGAGTGCAGACAGGAGGAGCATGCAGAGAGAAGAAGGGGTGAAGCCATGAAGAAATATGAAAATAAGTCTTGAATTTAAAATTGAAGCCTTGCTCAACCGTGGTCAATGGTGGAAGATAGGAAGATGAACAGGAGTACATTCGAATAGTCAAGTCAATGGTAAAAAATGCATAGTTGAATGCAGAAGGAACAAATAAGCTGAGGCTGAGGTAGAATTGGGTGATGCTATACATAAACGATTGAACTTACTTTACAGTCGGAAACAGTTTACACGAAGCAGGAATGAGGTGATAGGGATAATTATTGAAGGCATGGTCAATGAGGCTACATTTTGCAAATGCTCATGCATAAAGGGAGAGTGCTAATAAGGCAAAGAAGTTTGACAGGAGAATTCGAGGTTACATAGTGTGATTGCTGAAGGCTGTATCACAGAAAAAAAAACACAACTTTGTTTTTAATTATAATTGGAAAGGACATAAGCCTGAGGAGAAAATGAGAGAAAGGTTTATTAGAATAATGTCAGTGGTGAGGGATTTTAGTTATGTAGAGAAAAATAGAGAAATTTTATTCTTGTTATAGAGGAGAGGGAGATTTAACAGAGGTGTTCAAAATTATGAGGGGTTTTGATAGAACAGACAGAAAGAAATTCTTTCCACTGGCAGGAAGGTCAAAAATTAGAGGACACAAAATTAAAATAATTGGCAAAAAGTCAAGATGACGAGATTCTTTTTATTCAGTAAGTTGGAAAAAGGTGCGTAAAAGTGTAGCGGCAGCAGATTCAACAATAATTTTCAGGTCGGTTGTTGAGAATCCTACAGTGAACAATTCACCTCTTGACTTCTCAAAGTCTGTCCACCATTTACACGATATAAGTCAAGAGTGTGATGGATTATTCCCCACTTGTCTGGATGAGTGCAGCTCCAATACCATCCAGAACAAAGCAGCCCGCTTGATTGCCATTCTGTTTACCACTGGCGCACATTGGCAGCAATATGTCCCATCCACAGGTGCACTGCAGTAACTCACCATGGTTTTTTCAACAGTATGTTCCAAATCTGTAACCTTTGCCACTAAGAAGGACAAGGGGAACAAATAAATGAAAAGACCACCACCTGCATGTATCCCTCCAAGTTCTGCATCATCCTGATGTGCAATTATATTATCATTCCTTCACATTTGCTGGTTCAAAATTCTGGAACTCCCTTCCTAATAGCACGGTGGGAGTGCTAATACCAGCTGAATTGTGATGGTTCAAGAAGACACTCATCAAGGGGTGGCATGATGGCTCAGTGGTTAGCACTGCTGCCTCACAGCACCATAGACCTGGGTTCAAATCCACTCTTGTGTGACAGTCTGTGTGGAATTTGCATGTTCTCCCTGTGTCTGAGGGGGTTTCCTCTGGGTGCTCCAGTTTTCAAAGATGAGCATGCTAGGTGACTTAGCCATGGGAGATGCATGGTTACATCGATAGGGTATGGGGCTGGGTCTGGGTGGGATGCTCTTCGGAGGGTTGGTGTGGACTCAATGGGCTGAATGGCCTGCTTTCACATTGTAGTGATTCTGTGAACAATGTCTTCTCAAGGATGAGCAGAAGTGGGCAATAAATGGTAGTGGTCTAGCCAGTGACACCTGCATCCTATGAATGAATGAAAGAAAATCTCCAAAGGAAAAGGATTGCAGAGCTGTGGGGAAGCATAAGGAAATGAGACCATGGGTAACGTTTTCAGAGAACAGGCTCAGGCAAAATAGGCTGAATGGCCTGTTTACATGCTGTATCATTCTTTGACTCTGAAAAAGCAAGGAGTGTGTTAAAGATAAAGTGGTAGAAATACATTGTGAACAGTGGTGAAAACAGAAAATAAGCTGCTCATTGGAGACATGGCCTGGAATTTAATCCTTTTGTAGTCAAGAGAATGAATTATCCAATGCTTTGTTTGGTAGGCAGCTGATCTAACATCAAACATTTTGCGTCACCACTTGAGAGGAATTTCTAATCCCATATCCTTTAAAGGCAATGTAATTATTTGGTCAAAGTACTTAGTTCGAGTACAGCAGAGAAATTATTGAAATTAGGTCAACATGATTTAGCCATGTGACAGTATTCTGGTAAATTCCAATGATGGACCTGCACCAAAAATAGTAATTAATTTCCTTCTCTTTTCAGACATTTGTTGATCTCTGTTTTTGGAACATTTTGTATGTATTTCAAATTTCCAAGACTTGCAACTTGTTTTTTGTTTGTTTGTGACTGTGCTGTATCTAGAATATGCTTTAAAATGATTGTTTATGGCTTGTTACTACAGCTTCCTTGTCACACACTGTGAGACCATATAAAGAAAATTATATCAGAAACAAGACACATTTTGTATTAAAATTAAATAAAATGTTCAGCCTGAAGTACTAATGGTGACACTGGAGTTGAGGCAGGGCAGGACTAGTGCCTACCATAAAGTGATGGCATTGATTCTGCTGTACATTGCAGGTCATATGAGTTCGGCCATGAACACAAAGAATCAGATAAAATTGAGTTGGGTGGAATCCTGCTGCAACAGCACTGAGGGCTAGTGGAAAATATTAGTAGGAGAGACAGACAGTTGGTCCTGCTTGAAGGCAATATTGAGATGGAAGTAAGAAATAAGGATGGCTACCAGGCTAAAGAAATAAGCAGCAAACCTCATGGAACTGGAATGTTTTGTACTCCTAGTGGAACTGTAGAGTTGTTAGAATAGACTGGGCAGTGACCTGTAGGCTCTCCTGCAAACCACGCACCACTCTCTTGGTGTTCCTTCATTGTTGCTGGGTCAAATTTCTGGAAGTCCATCCCCGATGGCACAGTGGTGGTATGTACCTGTACCTGATGAAACGCAGCACTTCAAGAAGGTGGCACACAATTGCCTTCTCAGGGGCAATTAGGAAGGGCAATAAATATTGCCCTTGCCAGTGCCAAGCCACATTACAAAAATGAATAAGGAAATGGCACTTTATGGAGACAGGGGCTATGACAGCACCTATCAACTCCTTGACCTCCAGGATTCACTTCTGATGCTGAAAGAAATTAGTTTTAGAGCCACTAGGGGAAGTCCCATGTTGCCCCAACACTTTCTCGCCATCCCTGTCACAACATAACCCAACCCAGTCCAACCCAACACCATTGTGTGTGACTCCTTCATCTTCTTCACCCTTTCCTGTTTCTGAGTCTATTATAAAGACAAATGGAAATGGCTAAAGCGAACCACATGCAAGAGGATCTGTGATATAAGTCTGAACTGCAAAAAGACACGATACAGAAAATTTTCCTTGCAGCAAAACTGCAAAAAGAATTTTCTAATCATTCTTGCCAATGCTGGTAATTCAAATGAAGACTATGAATAGTCAGCCACTCAACTAGTTGTCACGTTGATACTGATGAACAGGTTCATCATTTTGCATTTACATTGTCCCTTTCAGAACCTCAGGATGTACAAAGCCCTTCACTGTTAATGGCACCTTTGAAGAGTCATTACTATTGTAATGCAGGGAACCATGCAGCCAATGTGCATTCAGCAAAGTGTGTTATCCTTTTTAAAAACAGAATTAAGTTTTATCAGGTGTGATTTACAGCGTAATCATTGTAATATCTGGCACAGCAACTTCTGCCTCTGTTACTCTGTTACTTTCATTCACACATTTTTAGGGGTTGAGTGCATTCAGAAACATGTATCACTGCCATTGGGGGTAGGGTTGGTTTAGTGGTAGTGTCACTGCACTCATAATCCAGAATCACAGGCTAACGTTCTGTGGACTTTAGTTTGAATCACAGCATGGCAGTTGTAAAATTTGGATTCAATAAAATTCTGGAATTTAAAACGAATACTAGCCCAATGTGACCACGTACTCACTGTTGACTGTCATATCTAATGTCCTTTAGTGAAGGAAATCTGCCATCCTACCTGTTCAGGCCTACATTGGCTCCAAACCCACAGCATTGTGCTTGACTCTTAACTGCCCTCAGGGCAACTAGAGAGAAGGTCACATTCTGTCAAAGTATTTGATGTGCACACTCTACTCTGGAACTGCAGCGATTTTAAACTCCAAACATTGCAGGGTTTCAAGTCTTGTCTCAGATTTTACTCCTTTTTTGTCACTTTAACTTGTCAAGATGTCTCTTCTTAAAGTTGGCTATTACTAGTGACCACTGGTTTTGGCATGATGTGCAATTCCAACTGATAACTGGAGAAAAATAGAAAATGGCAAATGCTTGGAAATCAATAAAACATTAACAGAAATGTTGGTGATGCACAGGAACACAATTACCTTCTGAAAAAAAGAAGCTGGGTTAATGCAAACTCTTAATCAGAGCTGGCATCAAGGCTTTAGCAAAATACTCATCAGCTTTTGTCAATAATTCTGCCTGGATGTCTTCATTCCGAGCACAATGACTACAACTCACCACATTTATCACATCACCACTCAACATGTTCCAGTATGTTGAGAAGATTTGATGATTCAAAAAAGCAATCCAGTCGCTGGCTTTAGAAACATTGGAACTGGAAGAACAACTCAACACCTCAACCTTTCAATAAGGTTACAGCTGAATTGCATCTTAACTTCAATGATCCAACAATTCCACATGCCTTAGTACCCTTTTAATCACAGAAACTATGATAGCACACAGAGAGAGAGAGAGAGAAAGCATGTGGCCCAGCATGTCTACACCTGCTCTCCAAATGAGCTTTTCATTCTGTGCCATTCCATGCCCTCTCCCTGTTACTCAGCCTATGTGTCTTTTTCAATATTAAAAATGTTTCTTTTAAAAAAGAACAACAAAGAAAGAAACGTAAAGTAAAAGAAAAACAGAAATCTACAAAAACTCAAAGCTGGTCATCAATGGAGAAGAGAACAGAAGAGTTAATGTTTGAAGTGGTCATCTGCATGGCTGTCTTCCCATCTGATATGTAACTAACCAACTGAGCATTACCTGTATTTTGTCTTTTGCCTCCTTTATGGGTTGCAGTACTTGGCTTCTTAAATGGAGTTTGACAAGGGGGATGGGAACCATGTGACAAAATGGAACAGCAAGGTGCATGAAGTGGTGAGAGAATGAATATTGGTATGAGCCAGTTAGACGGAGTGGCCTGTTTCAGTGCTGTAAATTCTATTTAAAATATGCACATTTTCTATTTTATTATTGCAGTGAATAGATTAGTTTCCCGGTGCTGGTGACCAGCTGAAGCTCACTCTCTTTTTCAGCCTCAAGCATATTATTTGAAAGTAAATAAAATGCAAATTCAAACCAAATTCAAAAGTCTAAACAACAGTCAGACTTTAAAGTGTGCCACAAGGGCTTTGCAGAACCGGACTAGCCTTGTTCATAATTTGTCTTTCCATCTTGTTTGCTATGCTAGCCATGGGTGATAATCCTTTCATGGCCTCGCTCCTCCCTTTCTTTGTAATCTCCTCAAGCCTCAGAACACTCTGAAATATCTGTACTTTTCTAATACTAGCCTCTTGTGCTCCACTGAGTTAATTCCTCCAACGCTGTTGGCCAAATGTTCAGCTGCCAAGACCATAAGCTCTGAAATTCCCTCCTTAACTATTTCTAAGCCTACCCCTGTCTCCTCCTTCAGATCAATTCTTATTTCCCATCCCTGTGACCAACTCCCTGTCCTCATATACTTATATGTGCGTTTGTGTCAAATTTTGACTGACAATATTCCCATAATTTACACTTTACTACATTAAAGGTACCATATAAATGCGAGCTGTTGTTGACATTTGATATTTGTCTCCGGCATGTAATGTTTATTCTTGTGAGTTATCTAGGATCATGACTGTAACTGAAGGTCAATTTGGTAATAATGTTTAAAGTGCAATTGCATTTACCTAACATAACAGAGGACTTGGGTCCTTGGTGACAACCTGCTCAAGATTCATAGACATTGCAACATGAGCCAACTTCTTTAAATCATAACCAACACAAACATGACCTTCTGGGAAAGTCAGAAAAGGAACAGAAACTACTGTACATGTACACATCCTTATTTGGCCATTCATGCATGATTTAAAGACATATTTGGAGCTGGAGAGAAGGTCCAATGAAGGTGAAGAATCTAAAAAATAAAGATGAACTGGATGACACTTCACTCAAGTCAAGTCTCTTTTGTTTGGGACTAACCTGATTGTATGAACCATCAACGTACCCTCCTTTGTATAAATTACATTTCAAAATCAAAGGATTATATATTTTCCGGGACTAAGAAATCGAATTACCCAAGATCTCAAGCATTTGCATTTTACACTAAAGCTTTTGCCTTTCAAGAGGATCCAGTATGTAGCTTAATGTGTAAATGCTATACCTTACTGACCAGGTAGCACAGATTTGATTGTAGTTCATGTTGATTTAGTTGGGTCACTGTACTTAGTCCCAAGTGTTGCCAGTTATAAAGGAGTAAAATCAGTTTTTGTTCACTATTTAGTGCCCATTTTGGAGTATGGACACCAGATGTGAATGACAATGAAAGGTATGGCAGCCAACAAGTTACAACTTCATCGCTTTCTCATTCTTGAAAGTCATGTCCCCTAGATTATTAGAACTGTTGTCTTAGTCATGAGCTGTCAACTGATTAGAAAGCTGTGGCTTCACTTAATAGAATGCTTGGTTGCATTGTCCAGACAGATATATGCCAGTAACAAAATGTGTCTTTAATAACTAGCAGTCTATTAATTTCCCACCAACCCCTGAAGAGAAAAACATGTGTAAGTGCCCTTTTTTAAATCTGTAGGGTTAAACCAAGCAAATACAAAAAAAACTGCCCCCAAACTAAAACCTTCATCAGCCAATGGCTTCCTTCAATAAAGACAAAAGGCCTCTGCTCTTGCTAACTGATTCTAGTCTCTGTTTTATTCTCCTACATTCGATGAAGCGGAATGACATATGTGCTGGATGGTCTCTGTCCATCTTTCATTTCTCAAATGTTCCACACAAATGGGAAGGTGTGACATCTTATCTCAGTGTTATTCTTGAATAGTGTGAGTTCTTTCCAAATGATTTTGCAACACCATAAAGGAATGCCTTGTAAATACACAGATCTCCTACTGAAATTCACTTAGAGGCTTTAAGGCTTAATTGCCTGGGACTTTGCTGGGTTTAACCTGGCTGTGTGTTTGTGTTAACTAAAAACCTTTAAAACCAAAAACTGAACTCTTCTTAGATGTAATTAGAACATATAGTACAGGACTCACGAACAGGTCCTTTAGCCCACCATATCTGCACACACCGTGATTCTATTCTGAACAAATCCCTTCTGCCTGCACATGGTTCATATCCCTCTATTCCCTAACTTAGATAGTTTCCAGGCATTGCCACTAAGAATATTAAAGATACTTTTTAGGCAACTTACAGATACTTTTGTACACATAATAAAGTTGAAAGTATGATTGAAAGAAAATAAATCATTTTTATAAAATATTAACCAAAAGTGAATGTATAACTTTTCTGCAACTCCACTTAAAGAACTAAATTGGAGATTCACCAAAAATAGTCAGGTGATGGCTAAAACATTTCTCCCTTTTGTAAAGACTAAATAATAACTCAAATCAAGCCTAACAGTTGTCATTTTAAGTTTC
The DNA here is from genome assembly GCF_021869965.1 of Rhincodon typus. Classification (NCBI taxonomy): domain Eukaryota; kingdom Metazoa; phylum Chordata; class Chondrichthyes; order Orectolobiformes; family Rhincodontidae; genus Rhincodon; species Rhincodon typus. The sequence goes on from NC_063335.1 coordinate 43,677,308, forward strand.
AGGATGTTATCTCTACAGGCACCTTGCCAATTATATTGAAAATAGGAGGTGCCCAAGCATTTATCCAATTGCTTTGTGAAGGCAGCTGCTGAATCTGTATTCATCTTCCCACCATAGAATCATAGAATCATCAAGCAATGAAATTTCACAGCGATGTACCCATTATGGACACACTGACACTCGGTTACATTTTTAAGGTTCAACCTTGTATAAGTGCCATTTAACTAAGATACTGAAGCCCATAGAACTGTAAGGAGTCAGGTAAGATGGGAAAAAAATGTTGAGGATAATCAAAAGCATTAACAAAAATAAATAATGATGGGATTTCTCAAAACGTTTAAAGGGATTATTAATATTCCAAATATTGAAGTTGTTGCTAAAAGCGAGATTAAATATTTACTGCAGTTCTCAACAGCATCAGATTTGAAATGATGATCTACAGAAATTGAGTGCCAAAAATGGCAATCAAACTTCTGTTTAACCTTTTCCAGATCTACAGAATTACACATCTAATTGCAACGTAAATCATGGAATATATACCAGAAAATCACTTGAACACGATTGGACACTTTCGTGACTATTATTCTGCTGTAAAATGGGCACAGATTCAATGAGTTTCTTGGCCATGAGTTTAAAATAATTAGGCAATCCAAACAAGAACAAACAGGGCTAATCTTAATCTCTAAATTTTGGGTGAGTTAGGATTAGCTGAGATATAATCATTTAAAAAATCTTAAACCTAAACCCAATCCATTCACTTCTGTGTTTAACACAAGGAGATAAAAAGGATGGACAGTCAACAATAACAACTTTGTATTTATGTCGTGCCTCAAGCACTAATTTTTTAGATGAACCGATACAGAAGTTGTGGGTTGTCTATTTAAATATTATTATTGGGAAAGTAGCCTCACATTTAATCTGTATTGCTGGTTTAACCCTAGCAGGCTGGGCTTCCAGGAACAGCAGGTTGGCCCTGACACCCAATGTCCCTGTTTCTCCCCCACCAACATGCCACCAGTTTCTCCACCCCCGTTTCTGCCCCCTGCTGTTTCCCCTCCATTTCTCACCGCCATTTCTGTCCACCCATTTCTCCCCCCATCCCAGTTCTCAACCCCATGTTTTTCTCAGTCTCTGATTCCATTCCCATCTTTCTCCCCCTCTGTTTTTCACTCTACCTTTCCGCCCCTCTCTTTCTCAGTCTCAGAAGGTGAGAAACAGAGGGTGGAATCAGAGATAGATTTCTGTTGTAGTTCCTTGGCAAGTCTATGGGTTGGTGTACCTGGCTGTGAGACAATGGGTCTGAGGGTGACAGATTCTGTTACAAATTCAGGTAAAGAGTCTTAAACTTTGACTTTTTTTTAATCATTATTACCTTAATCTGGTTCTAATTTCCACTGAGCTCTTCTGTGTATAAAGTTTTCGAGAAGATTTGTAGCTCGGGTTGTGGGTGAGGTTACAACAGAAATTAAAATAATTAGTGGACGACACTACCCACTCCATCCACCCATGCCAGGAATTCCTCAACATCATCAAGGACACCAAGATAGATGAGGACTAGATGATGATATCCTTCGACGTAACAGCACTGTTTACACCCGTAAACATGAACCTAGTAAAAGAAACAATTGTCACACTGCTAGACAAATCAAGTGAGCAAACAACCCAGGACACCAACAACATCAACAAGGACACCACAATGAAACTACTAGATTTATGCCTCACAACCTACTTCACCTTCAATGACAACATATACAAACAAATCAATGGAACACCAATGGGATCCTCAATATCAGGACAGATTGCAGAAGCAGTACTGCAAAGGTTTGAACGGGCAGCACTTCCCACGATACAACCCAACCTTTGGGTCCGATATGTAGGTGACATCTTTGTGATTATTAAATGCACTAAACTGGAAGAAACCCACCGACACATAAACAACATCCTCATCAGGATAAAATTCACGAAAGGAGAGAACAACAACTGATTACCCTTCTGGACATAATGGTAGAACGCAAAAACAATGGGGAACTCCAGACTAGCGTATGTAGAAAGACCACACATACGGACCGGATACTCAATTACACTTGCAACCACCTCAACGCCCACAAACAGAGCTGCATCAGAACACTATTTAAATGAGTCACAACACTTTGCAGCAACCCAGAACTACACAAAGCAGAACAGGAGCACCTATACGGAGTCTTCAAAAGAAATGGATACCCGAAAAGCACAATCCACTGTTACCTCCAAGACAGACCACAACAGGAAGACACAACACGACCGAACTCATTAATCACCCTAGCATACATCAAGGACATTTCAGAGATGACCACAAGACTACTCAGACCCCTAGGTATCAGAGTAGCCCACAAACCAACAACCACCCTGCAAGAGCTACTGATGAACGTAAAGGATCCCATATCCAAAACCGGCAAACCTGAGGTAATATGCAAAATACTATGCAAGGACTGTGAGAAACACTACATAGGAAGAAAACTGACAATACAGATACATGAACACCAACTAGCTACCAAGACACACGACCAATTCTCACTTGTCTCACTACACACGGACAACAAGGGACACGATATTGACTGGGACAACACAGCCATAATCGCACAAGCCAAACAGAGACACGCCAGGGAATTCCTGGAAGCCTGGTCTTCCAACCTGAACTCCATCAACAAACACACTGAATTAGACCCTGTGTACAAACCACTGAGAAACAAAACCAGAAATAATACCAACCACCCCAGCAAACCGAGGCATATAAATAACAAGCGGACAGAACACTGATGCTTCACCGGAGGCGCACTAACGATGTTACCTAGCAAGGTGACAAAACATTTGCAACCAAACCCACTGGCTCAGTGAGCATGTCTACAACCTTATCCACAACCCCTCTCTAAAACTTTATACACAGAAGAGTTCAGTGGAAATTAGAACCAGAGTAAGGTAATAATGGTAAAAAAAAAGTTTAAGACTCTTCACCTGAATTTGTAACAAAATAGATGAGTTAACGGCACAAATAAAGATAAATGACTTGATAGTTACGGAGACATAGTTGCAATGTGACCAAAACTGGGAATTCAGCATTCAAGGGTATTTGATGTTCCAGAAGAATTTGCAAAAAAAGGAATTGGAATTGAGGTAGTTTTATTCATAAAGGAAGGTATCAGTGCAATGGTGTATGGTGAAATGAAGTCATTGATGGGAGTCAATTGTAGGCGCCCTGGTTATTACACAAGATTGAAGCATATGAATTGAGGTTTAGTTAACACTCAGAAAACAAAGAGCTGCAAATTAAAGGATATTTTTCAGATTGGAAAAGTCATTACTTGTGGAGTGCCGCAAGGATCAGTGGAGGGCTCAGAGCCCAATGCATTCAAATTTACTAAGGATACAAAAATGGATGCGAAGGCTTGTTGTGAGGAGGACATAATAAATCTGCAAGAAGATAGGAAGTTCATTTTGTTGACTAAACTATAGATTGTTTGAGTGAAAGGGCAAAAACCTGTCAAATGGTGTTTAATGTATAAAAGTATGAAGTCATGGACTTTAGTATGAAGAATCAAAAGGCAGATTGTTATTTAAATAGGGAGAACCTCCAAAAAAAAGTGTAGACAAAGGAATCTAGGTGTTCTTGTGCATGAAACACAAAACATTAACATGTAGGTGCATTAAGTGATCAAAAAGGTAAATGGAATTGTGGCCTTTATTGCTAAGGTATTGGGGTTTAAAAATAGGGATAAAAACAGAAATTGCTGGAAAAGCACAGCAGGTCTGGCAGTCTCTGTGGAGAGAGTGACCATTCCTCAGAACTGTTTCTGTTTTTGTTTGGTTAAAAATAGCAAAGTCTTTTAACAAATGTATAAGGTGTTGGTGAGACAGCACCTGCAATAATGTGTACAGGTTTGGTCTTTGTATTTTAAAATAATATACGCTGACACTGGAGGCAGTTCAAAAGAGATTCACTGGATTGATTCCTGGGATGAAGGGGCTGCCTTATTAATAATCGGGGAACAGGTTAGGACTTTATTCATTAGAGTTTACAAGAATGACATGTAATCTTATTGAAATGTACAAGATACTGAGACAGCTTGATAGGGCGCATTTTTAGGTGTTTGCACGAGTGGGGAAATATCGAACGAGAGGACACAAATGGGACACCCATTTAAAACTTAGATGCAAAGGAATTTCTTCTCCTGGAGGGTAGCGGAGTTGGCAGTTGTCTATTTCAGAGAGTTGTGGAGGTTAGATCACTAAATATATTCAAAGAGGTAGATAGATTTTTGAAATATCAGGAAGTTAAAGACTATGAGGAACTGGCGTGAAAGAGGTCAGTTCTGGGATAGATTAGCTATGATCTTAATCAATGATCGAGTTGAGGAGCCAAATACCCCTATTCTTGTTTCATGTGTTTCAATTGAAAAAAAATTCCGAAAACATGCTGTTGTAAGGGATGGCACTTTCTTCTTTGATCCCAATATGATTGTAAGGCAAAACAAAAACAGAAATTGCTGGAGAAACCCAGAAGGTCTGGCATCACCTATGGAGAGAAAGCAGAGTTTTGGGTGCAGTAACCCTTCTTCAGAACTGCAAGGGCTTCAGTTAATGAAGTGAACTTCCTTTCTTTCAGTTATTTGTTGCAACTTTGTAAATCATATGTGATTGCTATTACCACTTTCTGAACTTTGTTAAAGACTATACTAGAAGCTTCTCATCGTCATCCACTTTGCGAGATAACATCACCCCTACTCCCTATGATGAGGGATCACATGTCAATACTCATTGTTTCTTGGGATCTCAGTGGGTCAAAACAGCACCATTCATCAGACCTTGCTTCACATCTTCGAATCCTTTTTGACCAACAGCTCCCAACGTATTTCATCTCTGAACAGTGACACACTGGAACAAACGTTAGCGAATTTGGGGATAAACTAAGCATCATACATTACCACCCCTTTGAATGTTCTATGTATTTGTTTGATCTCTGTGCTTTCAAAATCCCCTCAGTGTTTTCTTGCATTTAGTAGGTATTAGATATCTTCACACCATCTTTTTGGTTACTCATGCATGTTACATTTGGCACCTGGAAGCAGCTCTTGTGCTTTTACCTTGGATGCCATTCTCTTGAAGTTGAGCTGGTACTTTGTTCAATCTTGCAACGCACTCTTTCTCTGCCTTACTTCTTGCTGATTAGAACTTGCTAGGTGACAAAACGTCAGAATAAAAACTAGCCAGCTCGGCAAGCAAGTTAACAAACTCATGTAATATAACAAGCAGCTCATTCCTCTCCTCTCACTTACAGCCTGATCCACAATGTTCTGGAACACCATGGCAGCAGTAGACATTCCAAATGATAACATTTCATACTGGTCCAACACTTTGTTCAGCTGGATGGTAGGAAATGTAATTAATTCTAATTACAAAAATGCATTTGGCATAATCTATTTTTCTGAGCAATTTTCTGTTATTTTCTATCCAAAATAGATGTGGTCTGTTCGCTGCTACTCACCTTATTAATTGTCCCAGTTCTTTCCAATCTATTCAGCTCTTACTGCTTCTCGCTATATACAAGGCACTGGCCTAGCCTTTTTAAAACGTTGACTATAGATTATCCTTTATCTTGCCTTGTGATTCCTTCTTTTATCATTTGGCCCTCTCTGTTCAGAGACCACTTTGTGCTTTCATATCACTTTCCCAATGTCAGACATACCATTACTGATCCATATGGTAACTCGGACCAACAACGGTATCTTCTTAAGCCCATTTTTTCCTATCAGACTTTTGATGCCTCCTATTGCCACCAGTGGCAAGAAACAGGATATATCATCATATTTCACTGCAACCCTAACTTCACTTAAGAGCAGAATACTGTTATTAGAATGACTAGTTTATTATCCATCAGTTTTGTGTCAGAGACTTAGAGACTTGCTTGCCAAGCTGGCTTTTTGTCGTACAGACATTTCATCACCATGCGAGGTAACATCATCAGTATGGCCTCCAATGAATCGATGTTGTTCTATTCCATTTGGAATTTATATGATCTGGTCTGTTAAGTTGGGTTGTGTCATTTCCAGTTCTGTTCTGCATGGGTTTGTATAAGCGGCCTAATTCCACATGTTTGTTGATTGCATTATGGGTTGAAAATCAGGCCTCAAGACATTCCCATGCATGTCTGTGGTTGGCTTGAGCTAGGATGGTCATGTTGTCCCAGTTAAATTGGTGGCCTTCATTGTCCGAAGGTTCGTCATGTTGTTTTTGCTGCTAGCTGGTGTTCGTGTATCCTGATGGCTAGTTTCCTACTGGTCTGGCCGATGTAATGTTTGTTGCAGTCATTGCAAGATATTTTGTAAACTACATTGGTCCTGCATGTCATGGGTATGGGGTCTTTGGTCCTTGTGAGTGTTTGTTGTAGTGTAGCTGTGTGTTTGTGTGCTACCGTGATTCCTAGTGGTTGTAGGATTCTCGTTGTCAGTTCTGATATGTTCTTGATATAGGGTAGTGTGGCCAGTGTCTTGGGGCGTACTGCATCCTCGTGGCATTGTCTATCTAGTAGGCACCTGTGGATGAAGTTGTTGGGATACCCATTGTTAGCAAATACCTTGTATAGGTGCTCTTCCTCCTCCCTGCATAGTTCTGTTGTGTTGCAGTGTGCTGTCCTAACACAGCTTTGTCTGTGGACATTAGGGTGTGGAAATTGAGGATTTGGTCAGTGTGCGTTGCCTTCCTATATATTGTGGTTTGGAACTTCCCATTGGTCATTCATTCTACCCTGACATAAGAACATAAGAACTAGGAACAGGAGTAGGCCATCTGGCCTCTTGAGCCTGCCCTGCCATTTAATAAGATCATGGCTGATCTTTTTCAGACTCAGCTCCACTTACCCGCCTGCTCACCATAACCCTTACTGTTCAAAAATTTATCTAGCCTTGCCTTAAAAACATTCAGCGAGGTAGATTCAACCGCTTCTTTTTGATCTTTTTGAGACTCAGCTCCACTTACCTGCCCGCTCACCATAACCCTTAATTCCTTTACTGTTCAAAAATTTATCTAGCCTTGCCTTAAAAACATTCAGGGAGGTAGCTTCAACTGCTTCACTGGGCAGAAGCAGTTCTTCGAGAGGCTGAACAAAGGAAACAAAACCTTGAAGAACTGAAGCAAAAGCAGAAGCTTGCCAGACAAAAGGAAATTGCAAAGAAAAGGAAACTTGAAGCTAAAAAAGAACCAGAAGTAGATGAGAAGCAACTTAAGAAAAGGGTGGCCAAATTGGAGGGTAAAAGCTCAAGAAAATCTCTATGCAGCGAGTTGAATAAGGTGCTTGATGCCTCAGATGTAGTTCTAGAAGTGGTGGATGCCAGAGATCCTCTTGGTTACAGATGTCCTCAAGTGGAGCAGGCAGTCTTACAATCAGAGGGGAAGAAGCAACTAGTCCTTGTATTGAACAAGATAGATTTGGTGCCAAAGGAGAATATAGAGAAATGGCTAAAATATTTGGAAAATGAATTTCCTGCTGTCATTTTTAAATCATCTGCGCAGTTGCAAGACAGAACAATGGACATCTAGGAATGGAAGTTGATTGTTATCTTCCTCTTCACTCGTTAATTTGATCCTAGTGAAAACTGTTGATGAGATGGTGCGTCTCTTCTAACTTGGTGCATTTAATGATGATAAACATGTCGTCCATGTATCGGATCCACAGTTTTGGCTGTATGAGGGGAAGGGTAGTGCGTTCCAGTCTTTGGATGACTACCTCTGCAACAAGTCCTGAGATGGCTGAGCCCATAGGTGTACCATTGATTTGTTTGTATATTTGGCTGTTAAAGATGAAGTGTGTGGTAAGGCATAGGCCCAGCAGTCTGAGTATGTTGTCCTTGCTGATAGACCTGTTTAGAGTTGGCGTTCCCGGCAAGTGTGGGAATTCCTAGAGGCCTGGTTTTCAACCCATAATGCAACCAACAAACGTGTAGAATTAGACCCCTTATACAAACCCATGCAGAACAGAACTGGAAATGACACAACTCAACTTAACAGACAGGATTATATAAACACTAAGCGAGGTAGTACAACATCGCTTCATCGGAAGCCGCACTGATGATGTTATCTAGCATGGTGACCAAACATCTGTACAATAACTGGTCAGCTCAGCATTCAAGCCAATATCCTCATCCACAACTTGAGCTACAAATCTCCGCAAGAACCTTGAACTTAGAGACTTTTTGCGCTTTCTTTCTGAGATAACAGATACTGCTGCAGCTGTAAACGATGATGGTTACAAGTCTCCAACATTCATTTCTGTTGCAGGCACGCAAATTATATTTTCAGCCCTCTTACTTTTGTCTTCCACATCACCATAAGATGTTGGAGCAGGTCATTTGGCTCAACAAGTTTGCTCCATACTGTTTCTGTTGCTATGACTGAGTATAACTTTGATCTTCCTAGTCAGTAGCATCAACTACTACCATTTCCATAGCTAACATATATAACATATATATGTCTTCTGAACTCCTAATCTAGCTCTGGATTGATCATGACTTTGACCTAGTGCATGGCTATAACCTGGTGCTTTATTATGTACTGTTTCCTCTAATCCTACATGCAATCTGGATATAATTAGCTCCCCCACAAGTACAGCACTACAACAGGAAATTGAGGCATTTAGATGGTTGAGGGCTACTGTAGCAATGGTACCAACTAAATTTCTAACTCTGGGACTGTGAATTTAGTTGTTGTGACCTGGATCTCACTGAAATCCAGTGAACTTCCCCGGCCAGCTCAGGAAAAGAATTTCCTTGCAATTTGCAAGTATTTCGTTCTGCCCTTATCACAGGCCTTGCCATGGCACTCTTTGGCCATCAGAAGATTGACCTGGAATTTATTGTTCTTTGGGCTTCCTAATAAGATGTCTTCCATGCTGATTTCTAAATTCATGCCAAATTGCAACTCTCAGTGCAATAAGGGTCCATTATGTTATTAGCTTCAGAATATTCCATAATACTAGTGGCTCTCACCCATTATTGGTTAAACTCTTTATCAAAACCATCCAGCCCCATAATAGTGAGAAAATCTTTCACCTTATTCGCACCTCATCTTTTATTCACATTCAGCCAAATGTATAACTTTCATTCATAATTACACCAGTTTTTTCTGTGAGGTTGTATTTCCTCATTGGCACCAAATATATGCCTTCAGTGACACATTTTTACTTAATTATGTATGGTTTAACTCTTGGTGTACCTTGCATATGTGACATGCACAAGAAATAAAACTTCAAACTGCCTAATCATCCTCAAAATTAATTTTTAGAATTTTAAATTGCATGCCACAATGTTCTTCAGTCTTTAATTTCGCAAATAAAACATTAAAAGGAGAATTCCATCCTATTCTCATTGTGACCTTTCTGCTGTGTATGACACTGAACAAAGAAAGACTATGTAGATTCACTTTGAAAACAATAATTGAACAAACTGTTTTTACTCCTCCCGAACAGAGAGGATGGCAGTGAGGCAGCTCTGCAAGAACATCACCAATAAGTTATAGAATACAATCCCTAAAGTGTGGAAACAGGCCATTCGGCCCAACAAGTCCACACCAACTCTCTAAAGAGTATCCCATGCAGACTCATCAACCTACCCTATCCCTACATTTCCCATGGGTAACCTACTCAAGCCTGGACACTATAGGGCAATTTAGCATGGCCAATCCACTTAACCTGCACATCTTTGGACTATGGAGGGAAACTGGAGCAAACCCACGCAGACATGGGGAGAATGTGCAAACTCCACACAGTCGCCCGAGACTAAAATTGAACCCAGGTCTCTGGCACTGTGAGCCAGCATACCACCCCACAAAAGCCTACTTCAGGACCTGAAAAACATTCGTTCTATGGCAAAGTGACAGATCACATTAATGACATATAGAAATGAATAATATACATATGGACTACAGCAGAACAAGGAAGTAGCTGACCACCACCTTCACGAGGACAATTAGGAATAGACAATAAATGTTGTCCTTGTGTAACTTCATAGCCAGTTGAGCATGGATCGGTGAAGAGCTTTGGTACTCCCATAAGGCCCAGGTTGTACCCCACCAATAACCTTAACAATACCATCTCTTCCAGATTTAACGATTTATGCAGAACATTTTGCCGAGTGTGGGGCATTACCACCACAAATCCTAGCAGATGTCCACATTTTGCACCACAAGAAAACACATCACGGAAAACCTGACAGTCATTTGGAATCATCACTCTCTTTTAAATTTGCAATCTCCAACTGATGAGATATTAAGATCCACCACCTGGTGGCATCGCAGAACTATTATCTAAATTTACCCAGTGTCACCAACTGTGCAATCTTAACTCAAAACACATTCAAGTCAAGTCAAGTGTTTTGAGTTTACATTTTATTTGAATTTACACTTCTGGTAGCTGCACATTTTCAGAGCATAACACTGGAGTGAAAATTTGTAATATCTTTCTTTTACAGCTATTGTAACAAAATAAATATAAAATATACCCAAATTCCATTTTTCAATGCTCATAAATACATATTACCTAACTTAGATATTAAGTGAATGGGTAAATATGATATTATTCTTTAAGAAATATGCATTTTGAGATAAAACCAAAACTATAAAAATGTTCTATTGAGGTTATTGTAGTCATTTTACAGACAGTTTTGTCAAAACCTTTGACACTTCTTGTTGAAATGAACTGAATTGTATTGAATGATTTATCGTCACTCTATTTAAGAGAAAGTACAATGGAAAGCTTCAACTGTCATCATGTTCCAGTGCCATTTTGAATAACATAAAAACAAAAAAAAAATTGAAAGAGAGTCCGTCTTTGTTCTTTAGCGGCTGCTCCAGTCCAAAGCCTCACCCAGCTGCCTCGCCAGCAAACCCACTAATGTCAGAGTTGTCGCACTTCAGACACCATATCTTACCACTCGGCCCGCCTCACCGATGTCACCATCGATGCTGATGTCGTCCTTCCGCCACTGCCTGGCCACCAATGTGTGAACCTGACTCACTCTTCTTGCTTGACATATGCTTCTCAACAAATGATGTTTTTTTCTTTGTATTCATTCAAGTGATGTGGACATTTATTGATTAGTCCTAACTACCCTGGAGAAGATAGTGGTGAGCAGGCCATGAATTGCACTATGGGTGTAAGTACACCCATAGTGCTATTAAGAAGAGAGTTCCAGGGTTTTGACTCAGCAACAGTGAAAGAATGGTGCTACAGTTCCACATCAGGATGGTATGTAGCTTGGAATGTCTTTTTTGTTCACTCATGGAATGTGGGCATCTCTGGCTGGCCAGCATTTATTGCCTGTCCCTAGTTGCCCTTGAGAAGGTAGTGGTGAGCTGCCTTCTTGAGCTGATGCACATGCTGTAGGCTGACTCATAATGCCCTTAGGGAAGGAATTCCAGTATTTTGACCAAGCAATGGTGAAGGTATATTTCCAAGTCAGGGTGGTGAGTGGCCTGGAAGGAAACTTGCAAGTGGTAGTTTTCTCATGTATCTACTGCCCTTGTCCTTCCAGACGGATGTGGATGTGAGTCTGGAAGGTGCTGTCTAAGGATCTCTGGTGAATTTCTGCAGTGCACCTTGTAGATAGTACACACTGTCCCTATTGAATGTTGGTGGTGAGGGGAGTGGATGCCTCTGGATGTGATGCCAATCAAGTGGGCTGCTTTGTCCTGGCTGTTGTCAAGCTTCTTGAGTGTTGTTGATGCTGCACCCATCCAGTAAAGTGGAAAGTATTCCATGGCACTCCTGATTTGTGTCTTGTAGATGATGCACAGGCTTCAGGGAGTCAGGAGGTGAATTACCTGCTGCAGTATTCCTAGCTAGTGGAGATTCAGTGATGTTAAGACAATTGAATGTCAAGAGGCAGTGGTTAGTTGTCTCTTATTGCAAATGGTCATAGCCTGGCATTTATGTGACACAAATGTTACTTTTCACTTGTCAGCCTAAGCCGGATATTGTCCAGATCTTGTTGCATTTGAAAATGAACTGCTTCAGTATCTGAGGATTTACAAATGGTGCTAAACATTGTGCAATCTTTGTTGAACATCCCTACTTTTGACTTTATAATGGAGGGAAGGTCATTGATGAAGCAGCTGAAAATGGTTGAGCCTTGGACATTACCCTGAAGAACTCCTACAACAATACACTGGAGTTGAGATAACTGACTTCCAACAACCATTTTCCTATGTGCCAGGTATGACTCCAACCAGTGGAGAGTTCGCCCTCAATTACATTGATTCCAGTTTTGTTAGAGTTCCTTGATGCCATGCACAGTCGAAGGTGGCCTTGATGTCTAGGGCTGTCACTCTCACTTCATTTGAATAAAGGCTATAATGAGTTTAGAAGCTGAGTTGACTTGAAGGAACCTAAAATGGGTGTCAGTGAGCAGGTTATTGCTGAGCAGGAACTGCTTGATAGTGCTGTTGATGACACCTTCCATCACTTTATTGATGATTGAGCATATACTAATGGGCCAGTAATTGGCCAAGTTGGATTTGTCCTGTTCTTTGTGTACAGAACATACCTGGGCAATTTTCCATACTGTCGGTTGCCAGTTTTGTAAACGTACTGAGAGGGCTTGGCTAGGGGAGTGGCAAGTTCTGGAGCAGAAGTCTTCAGTACTATTGCTGGAATGTTGTCAGGGTCTGTAGCTTTTAGAGTATTCAGTGCCTCCAACCATTTTTTTGATATCACATGGCATGAATTGAATTGTCTGAAGACTGGTGTCTGTAATGGTGAGGACCACTGGAGGAGGCTGAGATGGATCGTCCACTTAGCATTTCTGGCTGATGACGAATGCAAATGCTTCAGCCTTATCTTTTGCACTGATGTGTCTGGCCATTCCATTATTCAGGATGGGGATATTTGTGGAGTCTCCTCCTCCAGTGAGTTGTGGCTTCCCCGTGCAACTGACATTTCCACCCAGCTTTGTATCATTGGCAAATTTCAATATATTACTAAGGGAAGGTGGTATTGTAGTGGCACAGGACTCATAATGGGAAGGGTCAGGTTAATGGTCTGGAATCATGTGTTCAAATCCCACCAGATAGTGCCATATGAATTCAATAAAATCCAGATTATTTTTAAAGAAAGTTAGTCCAATGGCAACCATCTAATGACTGTTGAAAATACCCATTTGGTTCACTTGAAATAAAACCTGTTGCCATTATCTACAAGTGACTCCAGATTCAGAGTAATGTGGCTGCCTCTTAACTGCCCTCTGAAATGGGGTAGCAAGCCACTCAGATCAAGGGCAATTTGAGATGGGCAACAAATGCTGCCTTTTTCAGTGACACATCTTGTGAAATAATTTAAAAATTCTGTCCCTTCATCTAAGTAATTGTAAAGTCACCAAAGTCCCAGAGAATCATAGGACTGCTCTCTCATTAGAGAGAGCCAACTCGTGATCATTTTAACCTGAGGGTCACCATACTTTCGATGAGGGCTAAGGTTGAGAAGGGGAAACTTCATGATGACCTCAGCATACTGCTGGGGTCACTCTGCATCACAAACCAGTCATCCAGCCAACTGAGCTAACTGATCCCAAATTTTAAGTTTGCAATGTAGATTTCTAAATAGTTAAGGTTCAATGATTGATCCTTGCAGCACTCACTAATACAGCCTACCAACTTGAAAATTCCTCATTTACTCTTCATCTGCTTCCCACAATCCTACATTGGCACTAATATATCACCCCTAACCCTATGAGCTCTTAGCTTGTGAATTAGGTTTTTGTTTCACACCTTATTGAATGCCTTTTGGAAATCCAAACATACTACACCTACTGGCTTATCTTCAGGCACCCAATTAGTTACACCCTCCAAATAAGAATTGTATTTGTTAAACATGATTATCCTTTCTGTCATTGACTTCCTCAGTAGTAGTAGGCAGCATTTCCCCAAAAACTCATGCCAGACTAACTGGGCTGTAGTTCCCAATTCTTTTCCTCTTCCCCCTTCCTTGAAAAAGGTGTTGTATTTCCTCACTCTCAGTCCAATTGCACTGTTCTAGAAAATACAGAATTATGGAAACTCATAACAAGTACATTTACCACCTGTACAGGTATGTCTTTTAGGACAAAAGGATGTCTTGGTGATTTGTCACTTTTTGTCTCTTATGTTTCTGCAATGTCTCCCTTCAGTTCTTATTTATTACCTATGTTCCTCATTCTTATTAGGTCCTTAGTTTCCACCCTTTATTCAGAGTTTGTAATTTGTGTATTTTAATGTGAAGGCAGACACAATTTTTTTTAATATCTGTGCTATTTCCTCATTCTCCATGGTAATTTCACCTGTCTTTGCCTCTAAAGGACCAACATTTACTTTACCCACTCCTTTTTACAGATATTTTATGATCAAACTGTTCGGAGATATTATGACCAAGTGGGACCTGAAATCAGGCCTCTTTGTTCCAAGATAGGGGCTCTACAATTGCGCCATGGGGCCATTATGATCTGGTTTTATATACTGGGCTGGCTCACATTTTTTTTGATGACTTGTATTCACTTGGAAGATTTTCTAATATTGTTATTTACTTTGTAGATACATTGTTTTTGGAATTGATTACTTTTATAAAGTTTGGTACCTATACCTTAAAAATATTTTTAAATGTTATCTGTCTACTTGTCAGTATATTCTGGTTATTACAGTTTTACAGATTACAATCTTTTCAATCCCCATCCCCACTGGATGGAAAAATATTGGAATGCATAATCTGAAATCAAAATACATTATCTTGCCAGCAAAGCAACACATCATGAATACAACTTTATAAAAGTTGCTCATAATTGCACAAATCAATCATCTAAAACAATCTGACAGTCGACACTGTGTGGTGTTGTGTGTTGGAATATGTAGCAGCCTTGCATGACAAGAACACTAATTCGGGAAAGAGAGACCTGAGGGGAAATGTTCAAGTCTTGGCATAACTCAATCAAGATTTCAGATGGAAATCCAATTGGATAAACACACACTGTTTTCCATGATCAGGTCATTTAAATAATTACTCCTCGCGCTGAGTGCAGGTTCTTCTTCACAGGGTTGTGTCTAATGCGAAAAGCTAAAGCAATTTGAACAAAATCCAAAGATATTAGAGCACTTAAATGGCAGTATAGTCATTGCAGTAGGTAAATTTCTTACAGCCTTTGGAATGGTTTGGAGAGGCACTTCAACATGTTGGCAGCCTTTGAGAAAGCTGAAGGTAAAGAGGGAAACAAAATATAGGTGACAGTGAAGTGAATAGAAACCGAACATGGAGACACAACGGGCAGTATTTTGAATTGTGGGTCAGGACACTGACATAAAAGTTCCCACACTGTCTAATGAACAGTCACCCTGCAATGATCTTCCCCAAATAGGCTAATCTGTGGCGAAAAGATGAGAGGCGGGTTCTTGAAACCAGAGAAAACTCAAAGCCAACTCTACTCACCAGCACCAGCAACAAGAACTTAGGAGCAGCCTGAAGTTTAACTTGAGGTCTACTTTAGCAACATTTAACTATTTGGCATAACTCAATCAAGAATTCAGATGCAAATCCAATTGGATAAGCATGCACTGTTTTCCATGATCAGGTCATTTAAATAATTACTCCTCACGCTGAGTGCAGGGTTGTGTCTAATGTGCAAAGCTAGAGCAATTTGAACAAAACCAGGGTGGCACGGTGGCTCAGTGGTTAGCACTGCTGCCTCACAGCACCAGGGACTTGGGTTCAATTCTACCCTGTCTGTGTGGAGTTTGCATGTTCTCCCCGTGTCTGTGTGGGTTTCCTCCGGGTGCTCCGGTTTCCTCCCACAGTCCAAAGGTGTGCAGGCTAGGTGGATTAGTCATGCTAAATTGCCCATAGTGTTCAGTGATGTGTAGATCAGATGGGTTATAGGGATGGGTCTGGGTGGGATGCTGTAGGGGTCGGTGTGGACTTGTTGGGCCGAAGGGAATGTTTCCCCACTGTAGGGATTCTATGATACATGAGAGAAACAAAGAAGCAGTCAGGCAGCATATTGCAGGTTGAAGGACTCCTGAGCAACACGCCAATTGATGGCTCCACAAACATTATTAAATCTCTTCTACATTTGCACAACTGGTGCTGATCATCTAAAAGTCAACACTGAATGTTTGTGTGAGCCAGAAATAGGTGATGGAGGGAGCTCAATTCAATCTATGCATCCATGTCATGGCATGTCGTTGTTATCGGAGAAAAAGCGTGGCTAGTTGGATTAGTATTCAAAGAGCTAATGCAAGCACAATGGGCCAAATGGTCTCTTTCTGAACAATATATTGACAAAAAAAATTGATTAAAAATGCACTTCCTGCAATCATCATTCTTTTTTGCACTTGTCATGGTAGGCTTATATTTGGCAGAGCTGTTAATACAGTATTATCACTGGGCAATGTCAGCCCTATTTTTAACTAGTGCCTTTTTAAAAAATATATCTCAGCTGAATCAGTAAGTTTTACAAAACAAACCTCAACATTAGTTAAGTCAGCAACAGTGTACATTTAGTGTTATGAACTTCACTACATAAAAGTGATACACAGTTAATAACAAATGCCTTATCTTTTAAGGTAGCTGTAGGTTTGAAAGGGTAAAACATCAAAGAATTATATAGTAGAAATTAATATTTGTAAGAGAGGATTAATAAACTCAATAAAAAAACAACCTGTGACATGGTGGCTTGGTGATTAGCAATACTGCCTCACAGTACTAGGGACCTGGGTTCAATTCCAGCCTTGGGTGACTGTCTGTGTGGAGTTTGCACATTCTGCCCGTGCCTGCGTGGGTTTCTACTGGTACTTCAGTTTCCTCCCACAGTCCAAGATATGGAGATAAGTTCAATTAGCCATGCTACATTGCCCCATAGTGTGCAGATTAGGTGGATTAGCCAAGTAAATGTGGGGTTACGGGGATAGGGTAGGGGCTGGGTGGAATTGTTTTTTCAGAGGGTCAATGCAAACTCAGTGGGCTGAGTGGCCTCTTTCCACGCTGCAGGAATTCTATGACTCAATGCAAGGATACAGCCCAAAGAACAAGGAGGATTCAGGAAGGGGATAAACCGATCATTGTTAACCATCGAAGCTAAGGACAGTACTAAATTGAAAGTAAAAACATACAATGTGGCAAAGATCAATGGTAAGTCAGAGTCATAGAGTTATACAGCATGGAAACAGACCCTGTGGTCCAACTTATCCATGCCAACCAGATATCCCAAACTGATTTAGTCCGATGTCAGCATTTGGCCTATATCCGTCAAAACCCTTTGTATTCAAGTACCCATCCAGATGTTTTAAAATGTCATAATTGTACCTGCCTCTACCACTTTCTCTGGCAGCTCATTCCATACATGCACCACCCCCTGTGTGAAAAAGTTGCCCTTCAGATCCCTTTCAAATCTTTCCCCTCTCACCTTAAACCTATGCCTTCTAGTTTTGGACTCCCTCACCCCGGGAAAAAGACCTTGGCTATTCACCTTATCCATACCCCTCAAGATTTTATTAACTTCTATAAGGTCGCCCCACAGCCTCCGACGTTGCAGTGAAAAAATGCCCCAACCTATTCAGCCTCTCCCTATGACTCAAGCCCTCCAGTCCCAGCAATAACCTTGTAAATCTTTTCTGAACTCTTTCAAGTTTAACAACATCTTTCCTATAGCAGGCATACCTAACTGAATACAGTATTCTAAAAGTGGCCTAACCAATGTCCTGTACAGCCACAACATGACGTTCTAACTCCTACACTCAATGCACTGACAAATGAAGGCAAGCGTGCCAAACACTACTTTCACCACCTTGTTTACCTGTGAGTTCATTTTCAAGTGTCTATGCACTTGCACGCCTAGGTCACTTTGTTTGACCTTACTACTAACTGTCTAAGTCCTGCCCAGGTTTGCCTTTCCAAAATGCAACACCTCACATTTATCTAAACTAATCTCCATCTGCCACTCTTCAGTCCTTTGGCCCATCTGATCCAGATCCCATTGTCCCCTGAGATAACCACCTTCGCTGTCCACTACACCACTAATTTTGGTGTCATCTGTAAACTTACTAACTATACCTCGTATATTCCCATCAAAATCATTTATGTAAAGGACAAAAAGCAGTGAACCCAGCACCGATCCTTGTGGCAGACCGCTGGTCACAAGCCTCCAGTCCAAAAAACAGCACTCTACCACCACCCTCTGTATCCTACCTTCATGCCAATTTTGTATCCAATTGGCTAGCTCCCCCTGGATTTCATGTGATCTAACCTTACTAACCAGTCTACCATGCAGAACCTTGTCTAACATCTTGCTGAATTCTATAAAGACAAAGTTTACTGATCGGCCTTCATCAGTCTTCTGTGTGACCTCTTCAAAGAACTCAATCAAGTTAGCGAGCCACGATTTCCCATGTACAAGGCCAAGTTGACTATCCATAATCAACCTTTGCCTTTCCAAATACATGTAAATCTTATCCCTCGGAATCACCTCCAACAACTTTTCTACCACTGAAGTCAGGCTCATCGGTCTATAGTTACCTGGCTTTTCCTTATCACCTTTCTTAAATAGTGGCACCACGTTAGTCAACCTCCAGTCTTCTGGCACCTCACCTGTGGCTGTCAATGATACTAATTTCTCAGAAAAAGGCCCATCAATCTCTTCCCTAGCTTCCCACAGAGTTCTGGGACACACCTGATCAGGTTCCAGGGATTTATCTACCATTATGCATTTTAAGACATTCAGCACCTCCTCTTC
This sequence comes from Rhincodon typus, assembly GCF_021869965.1. Classification (NCBI taxonomy): domain Eukaryota; kingdom Metazoa; phylum Chordata; class Chondrichthyes; order Orectolobiformes; family Rhincodontidae; genus Rhincodon; species Rhincodon typus. The sequence goes on from NC_063335.1 coordinate 43,696,075, forward strand.
TATAATATGGACACTTTTCAAGACATCACTATTCATTTCCCCATGTTCTCTAGCTTCCATATCTTTCTCCACAGTAAATACTGATGCAAAATATTTATTTAGTATCTCACCCATCACCTATGGTTCTGTGCAGATGGCCTCACTGATCTTTAAGGAGCCATATTCTCTCCCTAGTTACACTTTTGCCCTTAATGTATTTGTAGAATCTCTTTGGGTTCCCCTTAACTCTACTTGCCAAAGCTATCTCATGTCCCCTTTGTGCCCTCTTGATTTCCGTCTTAAGTATACTCCTACTGTCCTTATGCACCTCTAGGGAATCACTCGATCCCTGCTGTCTACACCTGAACATATGCCTCCTTCTTTTTCTTAACCAGAACCTCAATTTTTCTTATCATCCAGCATTCCCGACATCTACCAGCCTTGCCTTTCACACTAATGGAAACATACCATCTCTGAATTCTCATTATCTCATTTTTGAAGGTCTCCCACTTTCCAACCACCTCTTTACTTGCAAACAGCCTCCCACAATCAACTTTTGAAAATTCCTGCCTAATACTATCAAAATTGGCTTAACTCCAATTAAAACTTTAACTTTTAGATCCGGTCTATTCTTTTCCGTAACTATTTTAAAACTAATTGAATTATGATCACTTGCCCCAGAGTGCTCCCCACTGACACCTCAGTCACATATCCTGCTTTATTTCCCAAGAGAAGATCAAGATTTGCTTCTTCTCTAGTAGGTACATCCACATACTGAATATGGAAATTTTCTTGAACACATAACAAATCTCTCTCCATCCAAGCCCTTAACACTATGGCAGTCCCAGTCTATCTTTGGAAAGGTAAAATCCTCAACCATTACGACCCTATTATTCTTACAAATATCTGAGATCTCCTTACATATTTGTTTCTCAATGTCCCACTGACCATTGGGTGGCCTATGGTACAATCCCAATATAATTCATTGGACCTTTTCCCAGGATTATCCTCCCTAAGTAAAACTGTAATTTTATCCTTAAACAAAAATGCCACTCCCCCTTCCCTCTTGCCTCACCCCGCCTCTATCCTTCCTACAGTACCTATATCCTGGAACATTAAACTGAGCCGTTTCAGTGATTGCTATTATATTCCCAGTCCCATGTTCCCACTCATGCCCTAAGTTCATCTGCCGTACGTGTCAGACCCCTTGCATTGAAATAACTACAGTTTAACTAGGCAGTGGTTGATTAGTTCAGCTGGTTAAAGCGTAGTGCTAATAACACAAAGGTCATGGGTTCAAACCCTGTAGTGGCCAAGTCTGTGTGTTTTGGGCAGCACAGTGGCTCAGTGGTTAGCACTCCCAAAGACCCAGGTTCAATTCCACCCTCAGGCAACTGTGTGGAGTTTGCACATTCTCCCCGTGTCTGCATGGGTTTCCTCCGGTTTCCTCCCACAGTCCAAAGATGTGCAGGTGAGGTGGATTGGCCATGCTAAATTGCCCATAGTGTTCAGGATGTGTAGATTAGGGGGATGGGTCTGGGTGGGATGCTCTGAGAATCAGTGTAGACTTCTTGGGCCAAAGGGCCTGTCTCCACACTGTAGAGACTCTATGATCTTTATTAGTCTTACCTTGTTCTCTGCCATAATCTTGCCTACATCTTGACTATTTAACTTGCTCCTCTTCTCTACTGTACCAGCCTCAGATGTATCTCTTTTCACACTCTCTTTGGATCCCAGCCCCTTACTAGTTTAAAGCCTCCCAAGTAGCATGAGCAAATCTCCCGGCCAGGGTATTGGTCCCCTTCCAATGCAGGTGCAATGCGTCCTTATACAGGTCACTTCTGTCCCAGAAAAGATCTCAACTGTCCAAAAATGTGAATCCTTGGATTAAGAAAGTTTTAAAAGCCAACAAATTGACCAAAAGGTAAAAAGGGAGGAGAAAATAAACTTACTGCAAATTAGCAAATAACAGAAAAATGGCTATAAAGAGTTTCTTTAAATATATAAAAAGGGAAGGGAGAGGCAACAATGAATGTGGGCCCCTTCATGAATGAGGCTGGTGAAATAATAATGGGGACCCAGGAAATGGCATTTGAACAAATGTTTTGCATCATTCTTCATGGTAGAGGACACAAATAGCATTCTAGGGGAGGAAACAAACACAACAATCATTGGAGAAAAGGTACTGAAGAAACTAATGGGGATAAAGACCAAGAAGTCCCCTAGACCTCAGGGTTGCATCCATGGATTTAAAAGGATGTAGTTGCAGAGGATATTGGATGCATTGGTAGTAATCCTCTAAGAATCCTTAGTTTCTGGAAATGTCCTGGGGCTAAGAAAACTGCCAATAACTCCCTTAATCAAAAAGGAAGTTAGACATAAAATAAGTAACTAAAGGCCAGCTAACTTAACATTCATTATTAGAACATAGAACGTAGAACATAGAACATAAAACAGTACAGCACAGTACAGGCCCTTCGGCCCACGATGTTGTGCCGAACTTTTACCCTAAACCTAAGGTCTATCTAACCTCCACCCCTACCTTATACTATCATCCATATGCCTATCTAATAGCCGCTTAAATGCCCCTAATGAGGCCGACTCCACTACCCTCTCTGGCAATGCATTCCACGTCCCTACCACTCTGAGTAAAGAACCTACCACTGACGTCTCCCCTATATCTACCTCCACTCACTTTAAAACTATGCCCCCTCGTAATAGCTACCTCCACCCTAGGAAAAAGTCTCTTGCTGTCCACTCTATCTATACCTCTGATCATTTTGTACACCTCTATCAAGTCACCTCTCATCCTTCGTCGTTCTAAAGAGAAAAGCCCTAGCTCTCTCAACCTTTCCTCGTAAGACCTTACCTCCATTCCAGGCAACATCCTGGTAAATCTCCTCTGCACCTTTTCCAACGCCTCCAAATCTTTCCTGTAATGAGGCGACCAGAACTGGACACAATACTCCAGACGTGGCCGAACCAGGCTTTTGTGTAGCTGGAGCATAACTTCACGGCTCTTGAACTCAATCCCTCTACTAATGAAAGCTAACACACCATATGCCTTCTTAACAACTCTATCCACCTGGGTGGCAGCTTTCAGGGAACTGTGGGCATGAACCCCAAGATCCCTCTGCTCCTCCACACTGCCAAGAATCTTTCCGTTAACCCTGTATTCTGCTTTCAAATTTGTCCTTCCAAAATGAATCACCTCACATTTTTCGGGGTTAAACTCCATCTGCCACTTCTCAGCCCAGCTCTGCATCCTATCAATGTTCCTTTGTAACCTAGAACAGCCCTCTGCACTATCCACAACTTGACCCACCTTTGTATGTTCCACGAACTTTCTAATCCACCCTTCCACTCCTTCATCCAAATCATTTACAAAAATCACAAATAGAAGAGGACCCAGAACAGATCCCTGTGATACACCACTCGTAACTGAGCACCATGTTGAATATTTTCCATCCACTACCACCCTTTGTCTTCTAAGGGTCAGCCAATTCTGAATCCAATCTGCCACATTTCCCCCTATCCCATGCCTCCTTACTTTCTGCATGAGCCTACCATGGGGAACCTTATCAAACGCCTTACTTAAATCCATGTATACCACATCCACTGCTCTACCTTCATCCACGTGTTTGGTCACCTCTTCAAAGAATTCAATAAGGTTTGTGAGGCATGATCTACCCCTCACAAATCCATGCTGACTATCACGAATCAAACTGTGCCTATCCAAGTGATCATAAATCCTATCTCTCAGAGCCCTTTCCAATAATTTGCCCACCACTGACGCAAGACTAACTGGCCTGTAATTTCCAGGATTATCCCTATTCCCTTTTTGAACAAGGGAATGATGTTTGCCTCTCTCCAACCTTCCGGCACTATTCCCTTGGATAGTGAGGACGAAAAGATCATCGCCAAAGGCCCTGCAATCTCTTCCCTCGCTTCCCACAGAATCCTTGGTTAAATCCCATCAGGCCCGGAGGACTTGTCTACAAGTTCCTCAAAATTCCTAGTACATCTTCTTTACTAACATCAACCTCCTCTAGCCTACCAGCCCCTTTCACACTGTCCTCTTCTACAACTAGGTCCCTCTCAGTTGTGAATACCGAAGAAAAGTATTCATAAGGACCTCTCCTATCTCTCTAGGCTCCGTGCACAAATTCCCTTTACAATCCTTGATTGGCCCTACCCTTTCTCTGGTCATTCTCTTATTCCTCACGTACGTGTAAAAAGCCTTGGATATTTCCTTGATCCTATCTGCCAAGGTTTTCTCATGCCCCTTATAGCTCTCCTAAACCCTTTCTTCAGCTCCTTCCTGGCTAACTTGTATCCCTCTAGAGTCTTTTCCGTTCCTTGTTTCCTAAACGTTATACAAGCATCCTTCTTCCTCTTAACCAGTCGTTCGACCTCGCTTGAGAACCAAGGCTCCCTCACTCAACCACATCTTCCCTGCCTACTAGGGACAAACATATCAAGCACACACAGTTTGCATTCCTTAAACAATTTCCACATTTCAATAGTGCTCTTCCCTGACAGCATCTGTTCCCATTTAAGTTACCCAGTTCTTGCCTAACAGAATTGTAATTACCCTTCCCCCAATAATAAACCTTACCCTGCTGTATGTACCTATCCTTTTCCATGACTATTGTAAAAGTAACAGAGTTATGATCACTACCACCAAAACGCTCTCCTACCAACAGGTCTAACACTTGGCCCGGTTCATTGCCAAGCACCAAATCCAAAGTGGCCTCTCCTCGTGTTGGTCTATCAATGTACTGTGTCAGGAATCCTTCCTGAACGCACTGGACAAAATCCGCTCCATCTAAACTATTACAACTAAAAAGTTTCCAATCAATATTTGGAAAGTTGAAGTCACCCATGACTACCACCCTGTGACTTCTGCACCTTTCCAGTATCTGCCTCCCAATCTGCTCCTCCACTTCTCTGCAACTATTAGGGAGTCTGTAAAAAACCCCCAAAGTGATTGATCCTTTGTTCCTGACCTCAACCCAAACTGACTCTGTAAGACACATCATTCTCGAACTGCCTTTCAGTAGCTGCTATACTAGCCCTGACTAGCAATGCCACTCCCCCGCCTCTTTTACCACCCTCCCTATTTTTTTTAAAGCATCTAAATCCCGGAACTTCCAACAACCATTGCTGTCGCTGAGTTACCCAACAATATCGTAGTTCCAAGTACTGACCCATGCTCTAAGTTCATCCGCCTTATTTCTGATACTTCTAGCATTGAAGTATATACACCTCAAACCATCCCTGTGTCCACAATTACGCTCCATCGATCGCATTTCTTTATTAACAACCTCACTCCCTGTTGTGTCTGTTGGAAGGCTGAATACCTCATCCTCTAAATTACAAATCCGGTTCCCCACCCCCTGCCAATCTAGTTTAAACCATCCCGTATAGCTCGAGCAAACCTCCCTCCCAGGATATTTGTGCCCTTCCAGTTCAGGTGCAACCCATCCTTACTGTACAGGTCCCACCTTCTCCAGAATGTGCTCCAATTATCCACATAATGGAAGCCCTCCCTCCTACACCAGCCCTGTAGCCACGTGTTTAGCTGCACTCTCTCCCTATTTCTTACCTCATTATCACGTGGCACTGGTAGTAATCCAGAGATAACTACCCTGTTTGTCCTGGACTTCAGCTTCCAACCTAACTCCCTGTATTCGTTTTTCACATTCTCAGTCCCTTTTCTACCTATGTCATTGGTACCGATGTGTACCATGACTGCTGGTTGCTCACCCTCCCCCTTAAGGATCTTGAAGGCACGATCCGAGACATCATGGACCCTGGCACCCGGGAGGCAACATACCATCCTTTCATCTTGTTTGCGTCCACAGAAACGCCTGTCCATGCCTCTTATTATCGAATCCCCCACTACAATTGCTCTCCTATTCTCCCACCTTCCCTTCTGTGCCACAGGGCCAGGCTCAGTGCCAGAGACCTGTCCGCTATGGCCTTCCCTTGGTAGGTACCCCCCACCAACAGTATCCAAAACGGTATACTTATTATTGAGGGGAACGGCCACAGGGGATCCCTGCACTGTCTGCCTATCCCCTTTCCCCTTCCTGACAGTCATCCAACTACCTTTTTCCTGTACCTTGGGTGTGGCCACCTCCTTATAACTCCTCTCTATCACCCCCTCCGAATGATCCAGAGTTCTTCCAGCTCCAGCTCCCTAATGCTGTTTGTGAGGAGCTGGAGTTGGGTGCACTTCTCGCAGGTGAAGTCAGAGGGGACACCAGCAGTGACCCTTACCTCCCACATCCTGCAAGAGGAGCATGCAACTGCCCTAGCTTCCATTCCCTCTACTCTAGATTTACCTTACCAACCGTCCACACAGCCTTTTTGTTTGGTTAGAGGAGGAGAATGGGTGGGAGACACTACACTTGTAGTGTTTCAGGTTTAGGCAATGCCTGAATATATTAGTTCCTTCCTGGCTCACGTTCTCTCCACACATCCGCCGCTGAAAGCGAGAAGCTTTCAGGAAAATATTACAAGTCTATTATAAAAGATGTAATAGAGCATTTTAGAGCCACACAATATAATCAAGCAGAGTTAGCATACCTTCATGAAGGGAAAATCATACCTGACAAATCTATTAGAGTTCTTTGAGGAAGGAACAAGCAGACAAGGTAAAGGGGTACGAATAGATGTAATATCTTTGGATTTCCAAAAGGCATTCAATATGGTACAGTACATAAGTGTTACTTAATAAAATGGTTTTGGGGGTAGTATATTAGCTGGATACAGAATTGGCTAACTAATAGAAATCAGTGAGTTGGGATAAAGTAGGCATTTTCAGGATGGGGAATGTGTTACTAGCAAGTGCCACAGGAATCAACGCTGGGGATACAATTATTCTCAATATATACTAATGACAAAAGTAAATGTACTATCACCAAGTTAATGGTTTGTATAAACATAGATGGGAAGAAAAGTAGTAAGGATGACAATAAGGAGTCTACAGAGGTATATAGATAGGTTAAGAGACTGGGCTAAAACTTGACAGATGGAATACAATATAGGAAAATGAGGGGTTATGCATTTTGGCAGGAAAAGCTGAATCTATTTAAATGTGGAAAGACTGCAGAAAGCTACCGCATAGAGTGATTTGGTGGTGCCCTGTTGCATGAATCACAAAAAAACTAGCATCCAATTCAGTGAAGACAAGTAGAATGTTGGCCTTTATTTCATAGAGAATGGAGTATAAAAGCAGGGAGGATTTACTAAGACTACACAAAGCACTAGTCAGACAATTGCTGGAATACTGTAAACAGTTTTGTGCTCCTTATCTAGGGAAAGATATACTGGCATTGGAGACAGTCCAGAAAAGGTTCACTAAATGGATCCCATTTAAGTATGGAGGAACTGTCTGATGAGGAAAGGTTGAGTAGATTGGGCTATACTCATTGGAGTTGAGAAGAATGAGAAGCAACCATATTTAAGCATATAAGAATCTTAGAATCTTAGGGAGTGGATGTTTTCCCTTGTAGGAGAGTCTAGGACCATCATCTCAGAAGAAGGGATTGCTCATTTAAGACAGAGATGAGGAGAAATAGAGGGTGGTGAATCAGTGGAATTATTTACCACAAAGGGCAGTTGAGGCTGGGTCACTAAATATATTCTAGGCTGAGACAGACAGATTTTGAAACATTAACAGAATCAAGGGTAAAGTGCAAAGGCAGGAAAATGGAATTGAAGATTATCAGATCAACCATAATCTCATTAAATGGCAGAGCAGACTCAATTAGCCAAATGGCCTACTTCTTCAACTACCTCTTATGGCCTAAAAAAAAAATCAAAGATGGCAAAACATTCTAGACAAATGGTCAAATGCAGCTTCTCAGTCCCATCAGTAATCTGATGGACTCTGCTGAATTTTCTTCCCGTTGCATTTAATGGGATGACCTTAAGGTTCTACAATAACATGTGATCAGGTTATAATAGACACTGCCAACTATCACATTTGTCACTTTTTTCTCTACAAGAACTACTTACAGAGTCAAGAGTAAAGCTGCTATCAAAATTTATTATTTAAAAAATCTGTAGGGGATAAACATACATGCACTGCACGCGGTGTGTTTAAAATGCTTGTATTGAAATCAGTAGCATACCATGATAACAGACTGCAACCTGTAATTAGCTATTGGTTCACGTGCCAACTGTGTTCTTCCTGAGAAACTGTTTCCTCCTATTTGGCAGCAAGTAAAAGACACATGAGATGTGACTGGATGCAGCTCCTAGACCTTCAAAAATGTGGTCCTTTGTTAAAAGGGCTTCGGCCATTATTATAGGAATTATAACAGCTTGATATATCGCATACTCCGGGTGGTCCTGGTGCTCCACGCTTTCCTGGACTCCCAGGCGCTCCATTCCTTCCAGGTTCCCCATCCACTCCTGGCAGTCCATGACCAGTCGGACCTGGTAATCCTGGTAGACCTAGAATTACGGATAATTATTAAGTTTTTCATATTGGGTGTGCAGTGTACATTAGATATGAAATGGCTAGTGATTTGCTTTTTGTGCTTCTGGTCTGCTTCACAGTGCTCACAACTTTTGACTAATTAGTGGACGGATGATCAGGTTGGGGCGCATAAAGGACTTGCTGTCTTTCTTTCTCATATTTCATTATGTGCCACTAATGTGCAGTACAGTAATGTTGAGTAACTACATCATACTCGGATGAAGCTGCCTATGCTTAAGATAGGTACGTCAGCCCATTATTCTTTATATTCATATATGTATGGGTAATATGATGGTACGTATGATGCCAATGTTAGGCTGGAAGAATACATAGGTAGACAGTTTAGGACATTGGTGACTTTGCCAGTCACTGATATCGCCAATCTTTTGGTTTAATTTGATCAGTTATCTTTGTAGCTGATAGCACAATTCACCAACTGGCTCCCTACTGAATCTAAACCTACAAAGCTAATTCCCACAATTATACTAAGCTGTTGTCTCTGGACCTGTAGATATCAAAAAGCAGAAGGCAGCAGTTCAAAAGATTATGTCTCTGCTGAAAATACTGACAGATATAATTGGCAAGCATTTATGTCCTTCCACTTAAAACACGAATGAAAGACTGTGATGGGGTAAGCACACCTAAAAGACTAGTGTCTCAAAAAGTGGGCTACACTTGGTTTAGCTCTCAATTAGATACATAGCAGGTCCTTTGCTGATAATCTTGACATTATGGGAGACATCTTCAAGATCCTGTCTTCTTGAAGAATTTTCCTCTTCTGACATTTCTGTAGTTTCCCTGATATGTTAAGGATACAACTGCATCCCTCATTACATTATCAGTTCTCCATACTCTCTGAAGCATAAAACATAGAACAAATACACAAAGCATTAGTTAAAATGTAGAAATAAAATTAATACTAGAAGGAAAAGCTAAAAATATGCTAATGCAGGTGGAAAAACATTACCTGAACAATACCAATGTCATTTTAGGTCAATATTCCTTGGAAGTTTCCTTTAATTGTTGATTTATAATATGCAAAAATGTTGTTGGACAGGAATTTGCCAAAAACAATAAAAGTAGAAACAAGCCTGCTTAAAAGAGGTTTGCTGATTGTGATCATTGTATTTTAACTTTTGGATTCTATGTGGTAATGGATTAAAAGCTCACTTATTTTGTTCAAATTATTATATTCATGGAATGAATTGTGAAGAAGTCTGAAGCACAGAAGAAAATAAATATGAAAATCAACTGTAAATTAAGAATTTATGAATTCTCTAAATTACAATCAACAATTATGTTTAGTATGGATATTGTTGCATCTAAGTTTCAAGTTTTGCTATTGACCAATTTTTTTTAGAGTAGTAAGTATTTATTTTCTGTAAAGCAGAATTAAAACCAGGGCTTCTGTGGCTCTTCTGCCAAAGCTATAGTGAATACTCAGCAGAATCCTATGGAAATCCTCTTTGATAGACTGTAAACTGGGTATATTAGGGCAAGAAGAAGCTCTGAAATAAAATAAAATACAGTTACCCTTTATGTAAAGCCTCACTCCTTTTCAATTGATTGTTAGATTGGCCCTGACTTCAGGTTCACATTGCTCTTAAAATTATAATTGCAGCACTGTTGCAAAACAGCATTGCTGTAGAGAACTGCGGTTAAAATGTGAATGCACCTGGAGAAGACATGGGAAGATGGACCTGTTTCCAAGACTGAAGCTATCACATCAACACCAACTAAGCATGTCCAACTTTCTGATTTTGCCTCTGTGCTAGAAATGCCTAGACACCACTGGCTAGCTTGCAATGATAGCACTTCCAAGAGTAGAATTCACATTGTGAAAAGTCAGATACGATCTGACATTGTAACATTTAACATAATATGTTAGAACACCAAGCACACTCCATCACCTTATCTGTGTTTTGTTTTTTATTTGTTTGCAGTTTTTCTATATCTCACCTGCTTGACCAGGTGGGCCAGATAACCCTGGGTGCTCTTCACCTTTCATGCCTTTGGCTCCTTTTGGTCCCTGCTCACCTAAAAATATTGATAAACATTAAGACAAATTATTGTAGAAATTAAATGACACTTAAATGTAAGTACATCATTGTGAGAACCTTGGAAGATTGGTTTTAGCAGCACTGCACAACTTGAACTTAATCTATACCCAATCTACTTGTCTGAAATGTGCTTCATATGTTACACAATGATACAGCAATTTGGAATGAGTAATAAAAATAATGTAGAAGCAAAGAAACCTGACAACAGGAGTAAGCCATTTTTCCCCTCAAGTCAATTCAATAAGATCATCGTTGATCTGCGACCTAACTTCAAATAACTGCTTTTGCCTTCTATACCTATAACTTTAAAGGATTTTTCCAGTATCAACTGCCATTGGCAGAAGAGAGCTGCAAGCATATATAGAATATTTTCCTAATTTCATTTCTGAATGAAGTGGATCTAGACTATGTCCTCTTTCCCAATAAGTAGAACTAGTTTTGTTCGATCTATCCTTTGTTTTTCCTTTAATATCTCAAAACTACACTTCAAATTACAGTCTAACGTTCTAATTTCTGTGGACTATTGCCCTGGATTTCTTAATCTCTCTGTATAATTTAGCCCTGTAGTCAAGGTATCAATGCGGTAAGCTATGCTGTACTCCCTCCCAGGCCAATGTTATGTGTGGCTCTTGGACATAAACAGCACCACTTTCTCAAGGGCAACTAGGGATGGGCAATACATGATGGCCAGCCAGCAATGCCGACATCCCAAAAACGAATGCATAAAAAAAAATACCAATCACACACGGGGTTTGATTAAACAATAATTATAGGTTCTTTATTTGAAGAGAAGTCTATATACAGCCTATTTCTTGCCATATCTTAGCAAATGCGCATCATTAGTGAGCTAACCGAGCCCTGCGGTGCCCCTCACATTGGATTTTATGCACAATTCCACAATAACTCACCACTCCCTGGATATGTACTGAATGGCTAAATTCCTTATGCCTCTGCTATCTTTGAAAGGCTGCTGTCCACCTGGACAAGCATGGCAATCTGGCATTGCCACTCACTGTCAATGGCATGGTACAGTAACCATAAAGTCACACTGCTAACGGGACATAGCGCACACACACACAGAGAGACACACACACACACACACACAGAGAGACACACACACAGAGAGACACACACACAGAGA